>NW_020185321.1:8380136-8523179 GCF_003031525.2 Neophocaena asiaeorientalis asiaeorientalis
TTTTTTTTTTTTTTTTGGTTTGTTTTTTGTTTTGTTTTTTTTTTGGCCACACCACACGGCTTGTGGGATCTTAGTTCCCCAACCAGGGATTGAAATCAGGCCCAGGGCAGTGAGAGTGTGGAGTCCTAACTACTGGACTGCCAGGGGATTCCTGAGGTCATCTTTGTTTTTGAAAGATAATTTTGCTGGGTAAGTAATTATAGGTTGATATTTTTTTTTCATTCAGTACACTGTTTTGTACTGCATTGTTTCTGATGCAGAATCTGCTGTCATCTTTACCTTTGTTTCTCTTATGTAATGTGTCTCTTTGGCTGCTTTTAAGATTTTTCTCTTTATCACTGGATAAAGCAATTTGATAATGATGGACCTTAGTTCAGTTTTCTTCATGCTTCTTGTCTTGAGATTTGTTGGTCTACTTGGATCCATGGGTTTATAGTTTTCATCAAATTTGGAAAAATTTTGGCCATTATCTCTTCAAATATTGTTTTCTGTCACCAGATTCCTCTTTCAGGGATTCCAGTTACATGTATATTAGGCTTCTCAAACTTGTCATAAAGCTCACTAACTCTCTGTTCTTTTATTTTTTTCCTTTTTCAGTCTTTTCCTCTGCATTTCATTTTGTATAGTTTTATAGCTATGTTTTTAAGTTCACTAATCTTTTCTCCTGCAATGTCTAATCTGCCATGAATTCCCTCTAGAGCATTTTTCACTTCAGAAATTGTAGCATTATTTCTAGACATTAAATCTGGGTCTTTTAAAATATCTTCCATGTTTACTTAACATGCTCAATACCCATAGCTTCTGCACATATTGGATATAATTATAACTCTTTTAATGTCCATGTTTACAAGTTCTTATATTGGTGTCAGTTTGGGGTTAATTTCAATTGATTGATCTTTCTCCTGTTATGGGTCATATTTTCCTGCTTCTTCATGTGCCTGCTTATAGTTGATTGGATTCTGGACATTTTGACGTTTGCCTTATTGGATGTTGAATATATTTGTATTTGTGTAGATATTTTTGAGCTTTGTTCTGGGATGCTCAAAAATAGTAACTTAAATAACCATTTAAGTTACTTGGAAACAGTTGATCCTTCATTGCTTGATTTGCAATATCTTGAACCATTTTTTTTTTCATTCATTTTGTCTAGTTTTTCTGTTGTTTTAGGAGGAGGGTTAAATCCAGTTTCTGTTAGTTTATCTTCTCCAAAAGTGGAAGTTGAGGATGAGCAGCTTGATAGGATAGCACATGCTTCTATAACCACTGATTTCCACCTCCCAGAAAAAGGAAGCAAGAAGCCGGAAATCTATTACTATCTGTTATGGGGCCTAATATTGAAAGGATGACCACCTAAATACCACATTATTCTTGGAAAATTTTTGCAAATCTGCATTTTAAGCAATGCAACCCTTTAGGGAGTGCTGTGACTTTCAGAAGTGGCATACAGTGTCTTGAACTCAGTATTCAGAGGCAGGGTGGCAGTAGGAAGGTCTTGGTGGGAGCAGAGTGAATCTATAAATCTGTGGCAGGCTCAAAGATCAGGAAGATCTATCATCTATCTATCATCTATCAGGAAGGTGCTATCTCAGGCAAATATTAAACATTGACAACTTTGGTTTCAGGCTGTGTTGATTCTTTCAAATGTGGGGCACTGAATTCAGCCATATGCTAAAGTACCTAATATAACTAGTGTTATATATGTGTGTCATGTTCAGCACCTTGTGAAGTTATCTCATAAATAATTGGATCTTGCATATTTACCAAATGCCTTGAGGTCCACCGCCCTAATTTCTTTGTTTTTATAGGTGAAAAGAAAATGTAAAGGCATTGAAAAAAGAACAGGCCTGCTGGTTAATATACAGATTTCATTACCTTTAAATTCGTTGAACTGAGCAGATCTCACTCTCGGTGTATGCCTTTTTTAGGATATGAATTTGGACTTTAGTAATTGAGTGGGCTTTGAAACATAGCTTTCTGTCTCATTTTTGTTTCATGATGACTCTACATGGAATGTCCTGCTTCTGAGTAATGTGTCCTGCTTTATCAGGCATTAAGCAGTTGGCCTGAAAAGGTAATACCTGAACCAAAGACATTCAGTCCAATAAAAACAAAACAGATGTGAGTATACGCAATGTCAGTGATTAACTTTACTTTCACACTTCCTTGTAGTTTTTCAAAAGCATCAATCTCTAGGTACATACTGAAAGCAGATACTTGACCTAACTTAGTTTTCAACCAACAGCAAGCAGATGCTGGCCTGGCAAAAAGACAATATCTAGCAAAAGAGAAAAATTGATTTTTTAAAATATGGTTAATACAATACTTTTAACACTGGTTAATTCCACTCCTGGCTTTTAATCAAAGTGCAGTATTAAAAGCCACACCTGTAATGAACCAAGCATACTATGAGTCACTTTAAATATATGATATTTAGCTTTGCCATTTTCTTTGCAATGTAGGTAATATAGCCCTTGTTTTAACATAGGAGAAAATTGTGATGGGATCTGGAGCCTGGGAGAGAACCTGTATGTAAAGTACTGCAGGACACCTCTTTGGGAGATTTTTGATGCTCCTTTTTAAAGTTCTGACTCAGGCATTTCCTAAGAATGTAATTTATTTTATATGACATTTATCTAGATGATATACAGCTTGTAATGTCTGGCTGTTTTTCCCTTTGCTCCAGGAGCATGTACTATCTAATTAAGTTGATATGAGTTGAGAATACAACATTTTTCTCCAGCACACAACTCCTTAAAGGCTTCTCTAGACCTTTGATATCTTGTATATGCCAGTTAAGAATTTAATATTAAGTCAATTTTTTTTTTTTTTTTTTTGCGGTACGGGGGCCTCTCACGGTTGTGGCCTCTCCCGTTGGGGAGCACAGGCTCTGGATGCACAGGCCCAGCGGCCATGGTCCCCGGGCCCAGCCGCTCCGTGGCACGTGGGATCCTCCCGGGCCAGGACACGAACCCGCGTCCCCTGCATCAGCAGGCGGACTCCCAACCACTGCGCCACCAGGGAAGCCCTAAGTCAATATTTAAAGTTATAAAGAAAACTTCGAAAACTGCATCCATAATCCTATCATCCTGATGCAGAATTGTGTTTATTTTTCATAGAGACTTGTAATCTTTTTAATGATCTTTTCTTAATTTAGTTGTTCATTTTATATGTACTTTGAATGTTTCCTTTGTGTTGTTTTGTGTTTATTTCTGAAGTTCCTTTTTTGTTTTCCTGTTTTATTTATTTATTTATTTAGGCTGTGCCGGGTCTTGGTTGCGGCATGAGGGATCTTTAGTTGTGGCATGCAGACTGTTTTTTTCTTAAAGATTTATTTATTATTTATTTTTGGCTGCGTCAGGTCTTAGTTGCGGCATACGGGATCTTCCGTTGTGGTGCACAGGCTCTTCATGGTGGTGCGTGGGCTTCTCTCTAGTTGTGGCATGCAGGTTTTCTCTCTCTAGTTGTGGCGCATGAGCTCCAGGATGCATGGGCTCTGTAGTTTGTGGCACACGGGCTCTAGTTGAGGCGTGCGAGCTCAGTAGTTGTGGCATGCAGGCTCAGTTGCCCCGCGGCATGTGGGATCTTAGTTCCCTGACCAGGGATCGAACCTGCGTCCCCTGCGTTGTAAGGCAGATTCTTTACCAGTGGACCACCAGGGAAGTCCCATGAGGACTTCTTAGTTGTGGCATGTGGACTTCTTAGTTGCAGCATGTGGATTCTTAGTTGTGGCATGTGGGCTTCTTAGTCGCGGCATGCATGCGGGATCTAGCTCCCTGACCAGGAATTGAACCCGGACCCCCTGCATTGGGAGTACTGAGTCTTACCACTGGACCACAAGGGAAGTCCCTGAAGTTCCTTTTTGTTAAGATACTCCCAGTCCTTTACAGATAGCATTTACTCAATTTTTGTCTCATCTCTTCTTTTTTCTGCAAATAAGGAAATCAGGGGCCATCTTAAAGAAGTGGTTTACGTGAGGTTGCTCAGAAAGTGAGGTGGTTAAGGTTTGGGATTTTTTAATTCATACTACTGCAGTAAAATCATCCTAACTGCAGAAGCCACTTGAACTGTGGAAGGCTTAATTGCTGGGTGTTGAATTTGGTTCAATCTTATAAGTTTTTTTGGAAATTTTTGTAGACATAGGCCATTAGGACATTGCAAGCAGCTAGTGAGTCTAGAGAAAATTGGATTTAGTGTTTAAATTTTTTAAAAATCAAGATGCTTATAAGGCATTCATTGGTATCATTCATGTGTGAGATATATATATATAGAGAGAGAGAGAGAAAGAGAGAGAGAGAGAGAGAAAATGATATAATATTTCTCATTGTTTAGAAAACAATCTGAGGTGAGCTTAAATGTATTTGCCAGCATGGACTCAGGTCCCTCACCTGGAAAATTAGAAATGAAGCATTCATTATATTTCAGATTCATTCTGTTCCTAGAATTCTTTGACTCTTTCATTCTTTGGAATTAATTTAGTCAACTGGCTTGTTTTTTTTTTTAAGCTGGCTTATTTTTCTAACTGGAAGAGTAATTTGCACACTTATTGAAATGTAAAATTTTCATTATTCTTTTTTATGTTGCTTTTCTGTTTTTAAACTTTGGCCTGCACTTAAATATACTTCTATAGAAGCGAAAGTTATTTTTTAAAACCTATGTCAAAAACTAGAGTGTGGGCTTCCCTGGTGGCGCAGTGGTTGAGAGTCCGCCTGCCAATTCAGGGGACACGGGAAATGTATTTGCCAGCATGGACTCAGGTCCCTCACCTGGAAAATTAGAAATGAAGCATTCATTATATTTCAGATTCATTCTGTTCCTAGAATTCTTTGACTCTTTCATTCTTTGGAATTAATTTAGTCAACTGGCTTGTTTTTTTTTTTAAGCTGGCTTATTTTTCTAACTGGAAGAGTAATTTGCACACTTATTGAAATGTAAAATTTTCATTATTCTTTTTTATGTTGCTTTTCTGTTTTTAAACTTTGGCCTGCACTTAAATATACTTCTATAGAAGCGAAAGTTATTTTTTAAAACCTATGTCAAAAACTAGAGTGTGGGCTTCCCTGGTGGCGCAGTGGTTGAGAGTCCGCCTGCCAATTCAGGGGACACGGGTTCGTGCCCCAGTCCGGGAAGATCCCACATGCTGTGGAGCGGCTAGGCCTGTGAGCCATGGCCGCTGAGCCTGCACGTCTGGAGCCTGTGCTCCGCAACGGAAGAGGCCTCAACAGTGAGAGGCCCGCGTACCACAAAAAAAAAAAAAAAAAAGTAGAGTGTAATTATGTGACTTACACTTTCATGTGTGTGGCAAATTGGGAGAAATTTGCGTAAGTGAGAAAGTGAGTCTATGAAAGAATTGCTTTATTTCTTTGAGGCAAGTTAAGACAGGCTTTGCTTTTGGACTGGAATATTACTTTGTTATCGAACTCACTTTTATAAAAATGCTGCACCAAATATTTTTAAATAGCTTTATTGAGATATAATTTATCATTTAAAGTGTACAATTCAGTGGTTTTTAGTATATTTGTGCAGAGAGTGTGCAGCCGTCACCACAATCAATTTTACAACATTTTCATTGCTCAAAAAAGAAACCCCATGCTCATTAGCAGTTACTCTCTATTTCCCCCAAGTTCCTTCCCACACTGTCCCCAGACCTAGGTAACCACTTATCTAGCTCTTGTTTCTATAGATTTACCTAATCTAGACATGATATTTAAAGTATTAATACTTAATCCTTTTTTAATGGTTAATAGTCCGTTGTATGCATACCACATTTTATTTATCCATTCATCAATTGATAGACATTTCGGTTATTTCCACTTTGTGACTATTATGAGTAATGTTTCTATGAACATTTCGTTACAACTTTTTGTGTGGACGTATGTTTTCGTATCTCTTGGATATATATCTAGGAGTGGAATTGCTGGGTCATATGGTAACAAATGTTCAACTTTTTGAGGAACTACCAGACTGTTTTTCAAAGCAGCAACACCATTTTACGTTCCCACTAGCAGTGTATGAGGATTCCAGTTTCTCTGCATCCTCACCAACACCTGTTATTATCAGTGTACTGAGTATTGATCTAAAAATGGTATATCTGGGACTTCCCCAGTGGCACAGTGGATAAGACTCCACGTTCCCAATGCAGGGGGCCTGGGTTCGATCCCTGGTCAGAGAACTAGATCCCACATGCATGCCTCAACTAAGAGTTCGCGTGCCGCAACTAAGAGTTCGCATGCTGCAACTAAGGAGCCCATATGCCACAACTAAGGAGCCCTAGAGCCGCAACTAAGGAGCCTGCCTGCCACAACTAAGACCCAGTGCAACCAAATAAATATTAAATAAATAAATAAATAAAATGCTCTATCTGTGCAATCTGGTTGAATCATATTGACCTATTTTTCAACTAGTCTCTTAAGATACCAACAACACTAAGACAAATATAAAGTCAGTATATGAGAGAACAAATAGCTTTCCTTTATAAAGGTAATAATACTCAGTCAGAAAGTATATTGGAAGAAAAGATTTCATCCATGTAATAACATAATTTTTTTTAATCTAGGAATAAACTTTAAAGAAATGCATAGAAACCATATAAACAAAACTTGAAAAAAACCCCACATAAGTATACATATAGCTGATTTGTTGTACAGCAGAAACTAGCACAATGTTGTAAAGCAATTATAATCCAATAAAGATGTTTAAAAAACCAAAAAAAACAATTGAGTGCCATAAATAAAACCTGAATAATGGGTTAGGGAGAGGGAACATAGAAAAAGTAAACTCCCTATAGATCAATCTGTAAAGAGCACAGTTCCCCCCCAAAATTCTAATAGGATCTTTTAGAAACTGGCAATTTCATCTGGAAAAATAAATGCTCAAGAGTAAATGGGGGGACTTCCCTGGTGGTACAGTGGTTAAAGAGTCCGCCTACCAATGCAGGGGACTCGGGTTCAATCCCTGGTCCGGGAAGATCCCACATGTTGCGGAGCAACTAAGCAATCTGTCACAACTACTGAACTTGCGCTGTACAGCCCGCGACCCACAACTACTGAGCCTGCATGCCACAACTACTGAAGCCCGCACGCCTAGAGCCCGTGATCCACAACAAGAGAAGCCACCGCAATGAGAAGCCCGCACACCACAACGAAGAGTAGCCCCCGCTCGCTGCAACTAGTGAAAGCCTGCACAGCAACGAAGACCCAATGCAGCCAAAAATAAATAAATAAAATTTTAAAAAAGAATAAATGGGAAAATTCTGAAAAAGGAAATGTAAAGACGGAAGACTTTTCCTAATTCTTTATATTGAAAAACATCATAATCACAGATACAGAAGTAATAACCACTGAGAAAAAATATTTGCAACATTTACAAAGGATTGCTTATCTCTAATATAAGATAATTAAGTCAAAAAGAAATAGATAAAGCATCTACTGAAAAAGGTGCAAATAGCTTATTCATAAATGACCAAAAAAGCTCAAGGATCGCTAATAAAGAAACAAAGATTTTAAAATAAGACATCAGTTTTCATCTATCAGATTAGAAAATAGTTAAAATTTAATCATTACCTGTAAGGGTTAGGAAAAACACACTTGGTTGAGTGTATATGTCATAACCTTTTTGGAGTTACTATCATTCCAAATTTTGAAATAATTGTCAAAATTTTAAATGGGCACACTTTGAGCCAATCATTTCTATTTCTAGGAAATTATCATGAGAAATTACTCAAGCACAAATATTTCAGTTCAAGAATGTTTACTATATTATTCACTAATAAATAAGGACTGAAGTACTGATACATGCTACAACTTAGATGAACTTGAAAACACTCTAAGCAAAAAAAATCTAGACATAAAAGACCACCTATTGTGTGATTCCATTTATATGAAATGTCCAGAAAAGGCAAATCTGTAGAGACTGAAAATAATCAGTGGTTGCCTAGGTCTGACAATGGAAGGAGAGGTTGAGGGGAAATGGGGAGTGACTGCTAATTAGAAGGGTTTTTTTTGAGGAGGGGTTATGAAAATGTTCTAAAATTGATTATGGTGGTAGTTGCACAGCTCTGTGAATATACTAACGACCACTGAACTGTACACTTCAAATGGGTAAATTGAATGCTGTGTGAATTGTATCTCAATAAAGCTGTTATTAAAAATGAGTAGATTATATGTAGCATTTTTAAAAAAAATGTGAAACATTACCCCCTCAGGTAAAGCTTTTCAGAAGAGGTGGCATTTGTCCTGGGTCTTGTAAGATACACAGAATTTCAAGATTCACCTTGAAAGGTGGCAGGAAGGTGTTTGTAACATAACAAATCACCTCAAAGCCTAGCGGCTTTAAAAAAACCCACCCTTTTACTTTACAGTCTTTTTATACTTCTGTGAGTTGATTGGCTCTGCTGGTCTCACTTGAGGTCTCTCATGCAGTAGCAGTTGGATGGCATCCGGGTCTAGAGTCACGTGGAGGCTCACCTGGGATGCTAGCATAGTAGGTTCTCTTTCTCTTTCTGTGTAGTCTCAGGGCTTCTACTCTCAGAGGCAGCTGAACTTCTTACATGGTGACTTAGGGCTCCCAAAAGCAAAAGATGCCAGATGTTTATAAGGTGGAAGCCTAGAACTGGCACAGCACCACTCTGTGGCTTTTTCTTAGTTAATATAGTGATAGAGCCAGTCCAACCATCCGCACCATCCATCTCCAGAACTTTCTCATCTTCCCAACTGAAACTCTTTACCCATTAATTTTACCCTATAAAGTTATTCTTTACTCAATAAAGCCTCATTCTCCTCTCTCCCCCAGCAAATGGCAACCACCATTCTACCTTGTTTCTGTGAATTTTACTACTCTAGGTACCTTACTGAAGTAGAATCATACACTATTTGTCCTTTAGTAACTGACTTGTTTCACTTACCATAGTGTCTTCAAGGTTCATTCATGTTGTAGCATGTGTCAAAATTTGCTCCCTCTTTTTTTTTCTATTTTATATATACTAGTGTGTATCTGTGAATCCCAAACTCCTAATGTATTCCTCACCCATCCTTTCCCCTTTGGTAACCATAAGATTGTTTTCTTTTTTTTTTTGGCTTCGTTGGGTGTTCATTGCCACGCGCGCTTTCCTTAGTTGTGGCAAGCGGGGGCTGCTCATCGTTGCCGTGTGGGGGCTTCTCATTTTGGTGGCTTCTCGTTGCAGAACATGGGCTCCAGGCATGCGGGCTTCAGTAGTTGTGGCGCACAGGCTTGGTTGCTCTGCGGCATGTGGCATCCTCCCGGACCAGGGGTCGAACCCGTGTCCCCTGCATTGGCAGGTGGATTCTTAACCACTGCGCCACCAGGAAAGCCCCGTAAGATTGTTTTCTATGTCTGTGAGTCTGTCTCTGTTTTGTAAATAAATTCATTTGTGTCATTTTTTTAGATTCCATAAATAAGTGATATCATATATTTGTCTTTCTCTGTCTGACTTCACTTAGTGTGATAACCTCTACGTCCATCTATGTTGCTGCAAATGACATTATTTCATTCTTTTTTATGGCTGAGTAATATTCCTTTGTATATACATATACCACATCTTCTTTATCCATTCTTCTGTTGATGGACACATAGGTTGCTTCCATATCTTGGCTGTTGTGAATAGTGCTGCAGTGAGCACTGGGGTGCATACATCTTTTTGAATTAGAGTTTTCATCTTTTCTAGATATATGCCCAAGAGTGGGATTGCTAGATCATATGATGATGCTATTTTTAGCTTTTTGAGGAACCTCCATACTGTTTTCCATAGTGGCTGCACCAATTTACATTCCTACCAACAGTGTAGGAGGGTTCCCCTTTCTCCACACCCTCTCCAACATTTATTGTTTGTAGACTTTTTGATGATGGCCATTTTGACTAGTGTGAGGTGATACCTCATTGTAGTTTTGATTTGCACTTCCCTTATAATTAGCAATGCTGAGCATCTTTTCGTGTGCCTGTTGGCCAACAGTATGTCTTCTTTGGAGAAACATCTGTTTAGGTCTTCTTCCCCCTTTTTTTTTTTTTTTTTTTCGGTACGTGGGCCTCTCACTGCTGTGGCCCCTCCCGTTGCGGAGCACAGGCTCCGGACGCGCAGGCCCAACAGCCATGGCTCACGGGCTCAGCAGCTCTGCGGCATGTGAGATCCTCCCAGACCGGGCCACGAACCCATGTCCCCTGCATCGGCAGGCGGACTCTCAACCACTGTGCCACCAGGGAAGCCCCCCACTTTTTTTTAATATATAAATTTATTTATTTATTTACTTTTGGCTGTGTTGGGTCTTCATTGCTGCGTGCAGGCTTTCTCTAGTTGCAGCGAGTGGAGCCTACTTTTTGTGGTGCACAGGCTTCTCATTGGGGTGGCTTCTCTTGTTGTGGAGTGTGGACTCTAGGCGCGTGGGCTTCAGTAGGTGTGGCACGCGGGCTCAGTAGTTGTGGCCCATGGGGTCTAGAGAGCAGGCTCAGTAGTTGTGGCTCATGGGCTTAGTTGCTCTGCAGCATGTGGGATCTTCCCAGACCAGGGCTCAAACCTGTGTCCCCTGCATTGGCAGGCGGATTCTTAACACTGCCACCAGGGAAGTCCCTTCTGCCCATTTTTTTATTGGGTTATTTGTTTTTTTGATATTGAGTTGTATGAGCTGTTTATATACAACTTCCTTTTTAAGACTAAATAATACTTCTTTTGTATGTACAGTCATCCCTTGGTGTCCACAGTAGATTGGTTCTAGAGCCTCCCAGGGATACCAAAATCTGGTTATGCTCAAATCCCTTAAATAAAATGGTGTAGTATTTGCATGTAACCTATGCATATTCTTCCATATCCTTTAAATCATCTATAGATTACCTATAATACCTAATACATTGTAAATGCTATGCAAATAGTTGCCAGTGCATGGCAAATTCTAGTTTTAGTTTTTTATGAACTTTCTGGAATTTTTTTTTCAAATATTTTTGATCCGAGGTTGATTGAATCCACAGATTCAGAACCTATAGATATGGAAGGCCAACTGTATATACCATGTTTTGTTTATCCATTCATCTGTTGTTGGACACTTGGGTTGCTTCTACCTTTTGGCTGTTGTGAATAGTGCTGCTGTGAACATGGGTGTACAAATATCTGTTGGAGTCTCTGCTTTTAGTTCTCTGGAAGTATACCCAGGAGTAGAATTGCTGGATAATATGGTAATTATATGTTTTATTTTTTGAGGTTGCTGCATCATTGTACATTCCCACCATCAATGCACAAGGGTTCCAGTTTCTCCACATCCTTGCCAGCACTTGTTATTGTCTGTGAATGTTTGTGTGTGTTTTACAAAACCTTATGGGTTTGAAGTGGTATCTCATTGATTTGCATTTTCCTAATGATTAGTGGTGTTGAACCTCTTTTCATGTGCTTATTGGCTATTTGTATATCTTCTTTGGAGAAATATCCTTTGCTCATTTATTTATTTTCGTCGTTGTAGAGTTGTAGGAATTCTTTACATATTTTGAGTGTTATTCCCTTATCAGATGTATCATTTGCAAATATTTCCTCCAATAGGTTGTCTTTTCACTGTGCTGATAGTGTCCTTTTACACACAAAAGTTTTTAATTTTGTTGTAGACCAATGTATTATTTTTTTCTTATATGTGCTTTTGGTGTCACATCCAAGAAATTGTTGCCAAACCCAATGTCGTGAAGCTTTCTCCCTGTGTTTTCCCCCAAGAGTTTTGTAGTTTTAGCTCTTGCATTTAGGTCTGTGATCCATTTTGATTTCATTTTTATTTATTATATAAGATAAAGGTTCAACTTTATTCTTTTGTATATGGTTATGTTTGGATATTTTATAGTGAATTTTTGTTCGTTTATATAGGTTTATAATGGTATTATGATTATGTTAAGGAATTTTTATCTAGTGTTATAGGGATTTGCTCAGAATGACATGGTGGAGGAGGATAAGTGAGTGAATCCACAGGTGAAACGGGATTTTGTAATATGTTTGAAAATTTCCAAAATAAAAAGTTAAAAGAGGAGTTGGGGACTTCCCTGGCGGCACAGTGGATAAGCTTCCGCCTGCTAATGCAGGGGACACAAGTTCGATCCCTGGTCCAGGAGATGCCGCAGAGCAACTAAGCCTATGCTCCACAACTACTGAGCCTACACACTCTAGAGCCCGCGTGCCATAACTACTGAGCCCGTGCTCTGCAACAAGAGAAGCCACCACAAGCAGAAGCCCATACACCACAACGAAGAGAAGTCCCTGCTCACCGCAACTAGAGAAAGCCCGCGCAGCAACTGAAGACCCAACGCAGCCAAAAATAAATAAAATGATAAAAAAAAAAAGAGTTGGTAGACCAGGAGAATGGTGTTTAGAAACCCAGACACAAAATTTCTGTAAATAGTCAGTGGATAACTTTGTTCGATGGTATAGCGAGGTCAACCAGAGTAAAGACAAAACATGCCATTGATTTCAGCAGCTGCTTCCATGACATTAGATACAGCAGTTTTAGAGGTGTTTGGACTAAAACCTGATAGCAAAATTTTGAGAAATGCTTGGAAGATAGGAACATGGAGAAAGCAATGTGGGTTCACTCTTGATAGGAAGAAAAGCTATTTCTATTAAGTCTAAAAGATTATAAGTCTATGAATTAAAAAATACAAAAGAAAAGTATGAAGTCAAAATTCAAAGGCCCTGTCCCTTTTACTTCCATTTCTTCCTGCTCACCCCCTTGTTTCAGTCTGTAGTTTACTCTTGAGACTTGTGGCTACAGAATGAATGGCACCCTGGGCAGGAGAGAGGTTTTTGAGAGGGAGACTCAAACATGCCTTTGCCTGAGAAGAGCTAGTGGAAGGAAAGAAAAAATGAAGATAGAACTGGGGAGGACTAGTGGAATAATGCCCAGAGAAGATAAAAGAAAGGAGGGACTCAGTGGCCAAGTTGGAGAAAAGAACAGAGGCACTCATCTCTTTGAGTCAACAGGAAAGGAAATGACCTCACTTTTCTCTCTGAAGTAGTAGACTGAGTTCCCTGCTGAGAGTGATTGAAGTTTGGACAGGGTTGATGGCATCTCTTGGTGTAACCAGTAACCACAAGAATGAGTAAAAGAATGGCAGCGTTGAGGACCCAGCTCAGGCCCAGCTATGTTCGAAATGACTTTTTCATTGAGGAATGCCATCGTACAGGGGGACTTGCCATCTCGTTGATTTCCAGGGATGACTCAGTTCACTGGCTGGTTGACTAAGGGAGATGTTTCTTCCTTGTCCTCTCTGTGTGTAAGTTTACTAAACTAGGCATTTACACTTAAAAGCAATCAAGTAGGATTGCTCTTTAGTCCAGAGTACTTTAGTAGCTATGCTTGTTTTCTGTGAGCCTCTTAAGCAGGCTCTCCGGTGAAGGAGAAATTTGACAAAATGATTAAATAGAGACCTCCTCTGATCATATTGTGGTGATGAAACCACTTTCACTTCCTCTTTTGAAGAAACAGGTAACAGAAAACTTACCCCTGGCCATTAATCATGTTGCAGTGACAATCAAAAAAAAAGAAAGAAAGAAAAAGAAATCCAGACACAGAGTTTCTATAAATAGGCAGTGGATAGCTTTGTTATAACTTTTTTTGCACTGACAATCTAAAATGTGGTCAGGGTAGATTCTGTTTGCTATATTTTGAATGTAAACATCATCAAGAATTAAATGGTTTTATACATTTAAAGTTTGGTATCTGTGAACCTCATGTAATATTTTGTAGAAATAGGAGTGGGAGTTATGTTACCTACTTCAGAGAATAGAATTGTCTAAATAAATATCTCAAGTTTAGTCCTTGTCAAATATTTCTCTGTAAGTATGAAATTGTTTTTCCTCAAGATTTTATGTAGTAGAAATTGTTTACTGGTCATATGTAGAGGATTTTAAAAGTGAGCTTTACTTTTCCTTTTTATATTTTTTAGGAGACCCATGTACAGTATCGTCTCAGTTGGAGTTAGAAGAAGCCTTTAGGCTTTATGAGCTAAACAAGGATTCTGAACTCTTGATTCATGGTAAAGGAGTAGTCATTTCCTACTCTTCTAGAACTATACTTCTTTAAAAACATAACCCTGTATCCTTAACCATTTAAAAACATGGTCCTGATGTCATTTTCTTAATCTGTATCCCTCATTTCTATGTAATTGTCCTTGTTCAGTAGTAGCTCAAATGCTAGAGAAGACAAAATCCATCAGCTTCTTATAATCTTAGGAAATTTCTTATTTGTGTATACCTTCTTGGGTATTAAACTGTGATCATCTCAGTGTTTTACAGCAAAGTTTTAGCATAGAATTTAAGAATTGAGAGCCCAGTAGAACCTAAGTCATCCCCTTGCAGTTTTGTAATGTATGCAAATGATGGTTTCCAAAGGTAAGATATCTTAAATGTCCTTTCTTTTGTTTAAGGGTTAACTGTGAAACTATTTATGTAGTAATCATAGACATTAGTGTGTTAAAGGTCAGCAAGCCTGAGAGGTGGGTAGTTGTATAGAAGGAGAGACCTAAACTCAGCCATCATGTAACTGGTACATTGTAAACCTGGGTTGTAAATCTAGGTATTCTCTTTCCAAATCTGTGTGCTTTTCATTCTGCCATGCTACCCCTCAAATTTTTTAGGTCACGTAGAATCTACTTAATATGCTTAATATAATTGCAATACATTGGCAGTATTTCACATAACATTTTTGGGAGCCTTAGGAGACTAGACCTAGGGAACTCTTTACAACTTGAAACAAATATAAATCTCCCCTCAATATAATGACTTATTTCAATACCTTGTTATTATTCCTTTGTACTTTCCTTTACAGTGTGATTTTTTTAAAAAAAATAGTTTGATTTTTGTCTCCCTTCAGAATTTGACATAGTGACTCCCATGGGATTCATACTCTAATTTGTTGAGATCCTGGAAGAATGTTAGAAGTCTTCCTTTGGTCATCTTTGTCTAGAATAAAGCTACAGTGAATGTTTAAAGAAATTATTTGTTTTAAGCTTTATTACTTTTTATGCTATATCAGAGATCTGTTTTCAGAAGTTAGCTTATATTTCAACTTTTAAAAATATTCCAGGAACTGTGTTTCCCATACTCTGTGCTCAAAACCATGTCCTTTTTTGTACATCACAGACTACAAAGAGTTGACTAGATGTTTATAAATGTACGATTTCATTATATTCTATCTCTTTATAAAAATGGTTTGAATTAGCAGTTTTATAAATCTGTAGCTCCTAAGACAAAACTTACATTTTTGGATTTGGATACTGTTTTTAATGTTAATTTATTCCTAAGTTTAGAAAAACTGTAGTGGCTTATGTTTATATTTGTATACACTTTGTAATTTTAATTCTTCGTCCTAGCAAATTTGTCACTACAATGAGGATTTAAGGAAATAGTTAATGATTTCTCTAATGACCAAAAAAAAATCAATTAGTGATGTAATAGGGATTGGAATGAGTAATTTGAGGTTCTAATGCATTGTTTATGGATGTTCGCTTTCATAAGAATTTCTTTTATTTATAGCCTTGGTAAAATGGATCCCTTCAAAAAATAGTACTGACCATATGTTAAGTATCTTGTGTCAAGAGAAGGTCAGGTTTAAATTTAGATCAATTTATGTGATATTTGAATTTAAAATTCTGTGTAATTTGTATGTTTTAAATATGCTGTATTAATTTTAGTTTGTTGTTTTTCAGTATTCCCTTGTGTACCAGAACGTCCTGGAATGCCTTGTCCAGGAGAAGATAGTGAGTGTTTATATACTTCATACCTTTGAATAGAGTTATTTATGATACAGTGGCACAAGAGAAATCAGAAATAGAACTTTTAATTCATTTGATTTCTTTTCCATTCTTCAGTCTAATTTAGAGTATATTAGTAAACTGCCTAAAGTCACTACTTTTCCCAAATCGAAATGAGGCAGTTTTTATTTTTTTTAATTAAAAAAACCATATATTTATTTATTTGGTTGTGCTGGGTCTTAGTTGCAGCAGGCAGGCTCCTTAGTTGCATCTCACGGGCTACTTAGTTGTTGCCTGCAAACTTAGTTGCGGCATGCATGTGGGATCTGGTTCCCTGACCAAGGATTGAACCCGAGCCCCCTGCATCAGGAATGCAGAGTCTTAACCACTGTGCCACCAGGGAAGTCCCAAAATGAGGCAGTTTTTAATTACAACTTACTGACATAATTGTCTGTTGTGCATTTGAAAGGAAAATTAAGTTGATTTTAAGTCCTTTCCTGTTTTTTTTTTTAATTAATTAATTTATTTTTGGCTGTGTTGGGTCTTTGTTGCTGCGCTCAGGCTTTTCTCTAGTTGCAGCGAGCAGGGGCTACTCTTCGTTGCGGTGCATGGGCTTCTCATTGCGGTGGCTTCTCTTGTTGCAGAGCACGGGCTCTAGGCGCATGGGCTTCAGTAGTTGTGGCACGTGGACTCAGTAGTTGTGGCTCATGGGCTCTAGAGCACAGGCTCAGTAGTTGTGGTGCACGGGCTTAGTTGCTCCGTGGCATGTGGGATCTTCCCGGACCAGGGATCAAACCCATGTCCTCTGCATTGGCAGACGGATTCTTAACCACTGCGCCACCAGGGAAGTCCCCATTTCCTGTTTTTTAATCTTGGAAATTTTCAAACCTATGGAGAAGTTGAAAAAACATAGAAACATTGAAAACAAAGATACTCATATATCTTTACCAAGATTCACCAATTATTAACATTTTCTATGTTTGCTTTATCTCTGTATCTGTGCACACACATGCATACATGTATATACATAACAAACACTTGTTTTATTTTAATTTTTTTTAAAGAAGATGTTGGGGGTAGGAGTTTCGTAATTTATTTACTTATTTTTGCTGTGTTGGGTCTTCATTTCTGTGCGAGGGCTTTCTCTAGTTGTGGCAAGTGGGGGCCACTCTTCATCGTAGTGCACGGGCCTCTCACTATCGTGGCCTCTCTTGTTGTGGAGCACAGGCTCCAGATACGCAGGCTCAGTAGTTGTGGCTCACGGGCCTAGTTGCTCCACGGCATGTGGAATCCTCCCAGACCAGGGCTCGAACCCATGTCCCCTGCATTAGCAGGCAGATTCTCAACCACTGCGCCACCAGGGAAGCCCTTGTTTTATTTTTATTTATTTTTTTGTGTACCCTTTGAGAGTAAGCTGACATGACACTTTACCTCTAAATACTTTAGCGTGCATCCTTAAGAATTGTTATGAAACTTTCTTTTGAATGTCTAAGCTAGTGGTTAGCATTAATGAGATGAATTGAAAGAGGCAACTATTTGGTCTGATGGAATTTGAATATGTTTATATGTATATATTCATATATATATATATACATATGTGTATATGTATATATATTTGATATATACATATACATACCAAATTTGAATTTAATGTATGGTATAATTTATAGATTGTAGATATTAGGCAACTCATTTTTATTTGTGGTTTCTGTACATATCCATGACTTTAGAAGGAATAGTAGTAAATGTTTTGCTTTGTATTAAGTGAAATAGCTCTAAAGTTTTAATTCTGTAACTCTTCGTGCAACTTGGTGAAAAGGAAAAATTAAAGAACTGGGTATTTGTATATAGAGTTGAATGAGGGCTATGTACTTTATAGGAAGATGGGGAAATATAAGGAGTAGGTAGGCCTCTGAAGCAATAGTGAAAAATTTAGGTTTGGATTCAGCTAGGAGTATTTCATTGGGTTTCCAGTGGCAGATGGATTACAGCCAGTGTGGGCTGCCTTCACAGAGGTGTTGGAGAAGCAGCTCTCCTTTGTCCAGGCCAGAGTTTTGAAAGACTTGCCATTATAGCAAATCTTGGTTGCAGAGTCCCATCTGCAAATCTATTATGGGTCTGTAGCACACTTGCCAGATAAAATGTCTTTTCCTACCTTTTCACTGTATTTCATGCTCACTTTCCCACTTTAAAATTTGCTGGTGGGGATTTTTACACACTCCCCTCCAGTATAATTAATATTACTAAACTAGAGCATGGGGGAAAATTGATAACCATTAAAGTGATGCCTTGGCTCTTTTAATTCCTAGGCAACATTAACATGTTTAAATTTAAGATATATCAAGTTGTAGTTCATGAAAGTTTCTGAAATAAGATGTTCTTTTAGGTTAAGATATTAACAAACTTTCTGCTTTGGTTACTCCTAACAGAATAAATAATTAAAAATGAAAGCATATATATTTTAGGTTCTATATTATGCTGTCTCAGAATTTCTAATTCAGAGTATTTCACCCATTTCTTTCTATCTTAATTTTAAATAGTAGACGCAGTGCTACATTTGCTTTAAAATGAGTTTTGAGGGAATTCGCTGGTGGTCCTGTGGTTAGGACTCCACGCTTCCACTGCAGGGTGCATGGGTTCAATCCCTGGTCAGGAACTAAGATCCTGCAAGCCACACGATTCAGCCAAAAAAATAAAATGAGTTTAGAAACCTAATGGAATTTCCACAGTGATTACTATTACTGTGGGATGACTAATAGACAATATATTTAATAGTGATTGACTTACCCAAAATTACGCCGGTGGACTTGATTTGATCTCATGGAACATCTTTGTTTAGGGAATGTATTTAGAATAGTTAAAGATATAAAAAAATATAAAAACCATTGCATAAAAGGTTGTTGCGAAGAGAATATTCTTGTGGTTACAAAATGTCCCTTATATGTTATTTACAAAAACGTACCTTTACAAAGAAGAGAACTAGCCATCACTGCCTTTAACAGAGTGATTGAACACGTAGTGGGAGTCAACAATCTCACATTTGTACATTTCTTGATGAGATGCAGTAAGAAATATACATCACCTGTGTATTATTTTTGCCAAAGGTATTTAATACTTTTTATTTGGGAATCCTTTTTTTTTATCTGGGAAGTGTGTTACAAATCCATAATAGATTTGAGTCTAATGAGGAAACAGACAAATCCAGAATGTAGGTCATGATATAAGACATCTGCCTAGACTCTTTCAACATCATAAAAAGCAAACAACAACAAATAAGATAGAGTGAATGTTTTAGCATACATTAAAGAGACAAAAAAGGTATAGTAATGAAATTCAGTGCCTGAATCTTGATTGGATCCTGGAGAGAAAAAGACAACTATGAAAGACACTTTTCAAGCAAATAGGGAATTAGCAGATGAAGTGTATATTAGGTGATATTTAGTTAATGTTAATTTTCTAAGACACAATAATGGTATAGTGGTTAAATAGAATTAGGGGGAGTGTCCTTAATCTCAGGCAATGGATACTTAGGTATTTAAGGATGAAGTGTTATGATGTCTGCAATTTATTTTTAAATGATTCAGAAAAAAAAGTGTATGTGTAAATAGAGAAGAAAGCAAATGTGGCAAAATTATAGTAATAGATAAATGTAGGTGAAGGATGGAGATGTTTGTTCTTTCAACTTTTCTGTGGGCTTAACATTTTTTCAAAATTAAAAGTTAGGGGACAATTAAAAAACAGAAAAGCCTAGTCTCTTGATGACTTTTATTTTTTCACTTTCAGATTTTTATCAATATATTTTTTTTCCTGCAATGAATATCATGAAAAAAATCACAGACAATTATAAAATGACTTTATATTCACACTTGCTCTTTTTTTTTCTTCCTTTTTTTTTTTAACTTTTAATCTCTCTTCAGAATCCATCTACCGCCGAGGTGCACGCCGCTGGAGAAAGCTTTATTGTGCAAATGGCCACACTTTTCAAGCCAAGCGTTTCAACAGGGTAAACCTTAGTTTGCTGAATATTGATAATTTGAGAAATCCGGGTTTTTCCTCTCTACTGTTATTCCTTTCTAAAGGAGTAAGTAGGGTGACCTAAAATTCCCAGTTTGCCAGGGGTAGTACATCTGTTATCTTGAGGTAATTTTTAATAGCATCTCCTTTGACTCATAAAAATGTTCCAACTTGGATGATTAGTTATATGGTTACCCTAGCTGTAAGAAAGTTGGATTTTTTTAAATATAATTCAAGACAGCCAGAAAATAAGCAAGGTTTATTTTGCAAACCATTTACTGTTGTAAATTTTTTTTAGTTTTCCCTGTTTTAGAAAATGAGAATTGCAGTCATTTATCTAGCTTTTAGTATGTACCAGGCACTTTTCTGAATGCTTGCCATATAGTGACTCATTTAATCCCTGCAACAACCTTGTGAGAGAGGTACTATATATTTCCATTTTATAGATGAAGAAACTGAGGTGCAGGATCGTTAGATAACTTGCCCAAGATGACACGGCTAGTAAGTGGCAGAGCCAAGGTTGGAGATCAGTCTGTCTCCAGAAGTCCATGTTTTTAACTACTGTTGATAACTACAGTTATCCATTTCCATTCTAGAACTTGTGCCGTGTTCTCAATTCTTAATGTAATAGAAGCTACCACCCGAGGTTCCCAAATTCCTGTTCCCAGTAGCACTGATATTTTAAAAGCTTTGAAGTGAGAAGTCTTAGGTGTTGCTCTTTAAGAGAGCAGTGGTGGGGCTTACCTGGTGGCGCAGTGGTTGAGAGTCTGCCTGCCGATGCAGGGGACTGCGGGTTCGTGCCCCGGTCCGCGAAGATCCCACATGTCGCGGAGCGGCTGGGCCCGTGGCCGCTGAGCCTGCGCGTCCGGAACCTGTGCTCCGCAACGGGAGAAGCCACAACAGTGAGAGGCCCGCGTACTGCAAAAAAAAAAAAAAAAAAAAGAGGGCAGTGGTGACCTAAATGGGAAGGAAATCCAAAAAAGAGGGGAAGAATGTATATGCATAGCTGATTCATTTTGCTGTACAGTAGAAACTAACACAACATTGTAAAGCAACTATACTCCAATAAAAATTAATTTAAAAAAAAGAGAGCAGGGCTTCGGTTTGACCTCTGAACAGACTGATAGGTTTATGTTTGCTTGGGAGTCCTTGCACAGCTTTTTCTGCTATGTGTTTTTCAAGTTTAATTCACTTTTCCTATTGTCATTACTCTGAACTTAATTAGGTGAAGACTGAAAATTCGTGGACTTAGGAAACAACATGGTTGCAAATTTCAGTCTCTTTAAAACAAGCTCTCCTTTCTGTTTATTTTCCCATGACCATCATAGCTTTGGAAAAGTTATGTATGATGAAGGGAACTGAGTTAGAGAAGAAAGCCACTTACTTTCACTATTTTATGAGCAAACTGTTGGGAAATGATTATGACCTTTTTTTTGTTAATAAAATACTGTTGAATTACTTTCTCCAGCGTGCTCATTGTGCCATCTGCACTGACCGAATATGGGGGCTTGGACGTCAGGGATATAAGTGCATCAACTGCAAACTCCTGGTTCATAAGAAGTGCCACAAACTTGTAACAATTGAATGTGGGAGGCATTCTTTGCCACCGGTAAGACACTGTTGTCTAATTTTTCTTTATAGAGCATTTTTGATAACACTGCTAGAACAGAAGGCTAAAATAGGGGGGTGTTAAGGAATCACAGCTCAACAGTGTTGTTACAGAATGTGGGTAGGAATACTTTAGGAGTCCAGTTAACATGTGAATTTTGGAATTGTTATTACAAATTTGTTTGTAGGATATGGTTAACTTCTTTGTTTGACCTGCTACAAAATGATTTGGTCTAAATTAGGAAAATGTAAGGAGAACCATTTAAAAGATATTTTTCTCTTCTTTAAGCTAAACTCTTTAGTTTATAGCTCCCATTATCCTAGCATCTATACTAAACAGATCAGGTGAGAAGAGTCAGAGTCTTCATGTTTGCTCTGTAAAGTATGAGATTACTGGTGAGTTTTTGCATTTAAAATTTTTATTTTTCACTTTCTATTTTAAATATGAAATTAAAACAAGTTCATTATAGAAAAACTAGAGAATAAAAATGAATAAAGAAAAATTAAACAAAAACCCCCATGAAATCTACCATCTAAAGGTAATTGTCATTTAGTGTATATTCTTCCAGAAGTATGCAAATTTATATGCATAAACATTTAAAATTTTTCTATAGAGTATAATGAACTTCCAAATACCAGTCATCCAGCTCCAACAGTTATCACCTCACGACCAATCTCGTTTCATCTATACCCCACGCATTTAACCTGCCCTCATCCTATATTGTTTTGAAACAAATTCCAGATGTATTTCAGTATGTACCTCTAAAAGATAAGGACTGTTTTTTAAAAGTAGCTAAAAAATAAGTTCCTTATATCAAATATCCATCAAGGCAATGTTCAAAATTTCAGTTGTCACATAAATGTTATAATTTTGTTTTCATAATTTTCGTTGTGATGAGTCAGGATTTAAATGAAGTTCATATTTGCCATTGATTGACCATATTTACGGTTGATTGATATGTCTTAGATATTTTTAAATTTACTGATTCTTCATCTCTCTCTCTCTTTTTTCCCTTACAATTTAATTATAGAAGAAACTGTGTTGTCATTTAAAGTGATTCAGAATTTTTCTCTTTGCTTCTCCATGGTTATGTTTAAAATGTTCCCCTGTCCTCTTTATTTTCTGTATATTATAGTTGAATGTAGAGGTTTGATTAGATTCTGGGTATTTTTTTGTGGATTGTTTTGAGACTATTTCATAGAAGGTGGTGTGTTTATCCATCAGAAGGCATACAATGTTTGGTTATGTCTCGTTCTTTTACATACTTTTTAACAAAAGTGAGGTCACATTTGTACTATTTTCTAACCCATTTTTCTCACTGAACAATAGATTTTGGTCATCTTTCTATATCTATCTATATCTTCATCATTTTTAGCAAAGTATTTTATGTGTCTATACCATAATTTATTTAATCTGGTCCCCATGATTAAACATTTGAGTTGTTTTCTAAATTTTCCTATGAGGAAAATCATAATGAACTTCCTGGTAAATAAATCTTATTATTTCCTTAAGGATTCAGAAGTAGAATTAGTGGTTTAAAGGATATGTGTTTTTAAAAAGATCTGGGTTCGTCTTTCTAAGTTATCTTTTAGAATGATTATACCATGTTTATTTGTAGTCCCTTCTTTGGACATTGTGGAAGTAGGTTATTACTGGTGGCTTGTTGGTAGTAGAATTATTTAGCCAGTTCATGTAAGTTTACAAATGGGTTTATAGTTAGGGAGGTAAAAAGCCAATTTTAAGGAACAGCAGAAGGCCAAAAATTGTGAACATAATTTATCCAGGTTACTGTTGATATTCTTGAGTATTCTTAGGCAATGGAATGACTTGTGTGAGTTCATAAATGTAGAAGGAAAGACACTAACACACTGCGTTAGTGATTATATTGATATTTTAGGATGGTGCTAAACACATTGAAAAACCCATGAGCTTATTTTTAAGGCAACCTTAAAAGTATAACTTTATAACTAATGCTGCTTCTCAGGTTTACTCTTTCTTGCGGGTATTCATTAAACTTTGGTCCAAAATTAATGAATAAGTAAGATTTTGGTTTGAATTAGCATTGTTCCTGAGGTTATTGGCAGTTAGTTTCTTGGAGGTATTTCTTTTCCATTTTTGGGTCACTGACCCCTTTGAGAATCTTCAGAAAAATGGGAAACCCATAAAATTTTACATATAATTTCAAGAAGTTTATAGACATCTTGAAGTCTATTTCTGGACATCAGCTAAGTAACTCTATACTAAGACTCCTTTTGCCAAAGACTTAAAGTGAGTATGTGGAACTCAAAGGAGGAATAGGTGGTATAGAGGAGAAATAAATCAGAGTATATAGGAGTTCAATTTGATTTCTAATTGATAGTCTGAAATTAGTTTTGTGTTTTTTCTGTGATCTGTAAAATGTGATAACACTACATAATTCATAGGAATGTTGTATGGTTTCACATATAATAAAATTTAAAATAAATTATATATAGTAATGTAATTCTCACTTATTAAGTTATATTCTTTCAAATTTAAATTTTAATATGCTGTGTCTCATTGAAATGATGTTGTTTCTGGATTTATAGAGGTATTGGGATTTAAAAAGAATGCACTAAGTTACTGTATCTTTGGAAATGATTTGTAGGAACCAATGATGCCCATGGACCAGTCATCCATGCACTCAGACCATGCACAGACAGGTAAGAATGACACTGGCACAAACCATTGCTCACTAACAAAGTGTCATTTAAAGACTTCTTTATGTGAATCTTATACCTAAATTTAAAGACATTTATATTCTTCCCAAATAAAAGCTAGGTAACCATATTTTGTGGTGTTAACATCAGTCACAGTAGTTAACATATGTTTGGCATTTTAAAAAGACAACTATGTAAACTACAACAAATGGCTATTTTCTTTTATTCAGATAAATTTCTTTTGAGACCCCTTTATATTCAGCAAACCTACTTTTTTTCAATAATGAAAACATATACTGATTTTGTGGAACGTATTGACTATATTCAAGTGACCTGTTTTTATTAAAAACTCTATTATGAGATGAAGAAGTTATGTAAAATATACAGAGATGCTGTATAGACAATTCAGAAAAGATCGTGTGAGTTCAAATGTCTAAAAAAAAAACGAATGTCTAGTAGATACAAAACCTTAAATATGTCTCTGGGAAATTTGGAGAGCAATTAAATGGGACAGAGCAGCCTGATCTGGGATGAATCAAGAAAAAGAAAACAAGGGAGTTTTTCTGGAAGGACAGAATGGAGTATCTTGTTCATGGAAGAAGCTGGTTGTATGAAATGTAGGCTTTCTTTTTTTTTTTTTTTTCACCCAGGTAGCTTTAAGGAATAGAAGCCTGGAGTCCAACTGAGTCCACACTAGAGACCCTCTATCACTATGCCTCAATCATACTAATATAACTAAGTAGGGTTTATAGAGTCATCCTTTTGGAAGGAATTGATTAATTTGTGAAAAAGAGAAATATTTTTCTAAATAGCAAAAGTATTTGTTAAAATCAGTACTTGGCTATTGATTGGTTCCTCCTCTCTTTACCCTCATTAAAGATTAGAATTTAACTGGTATTTATGTATAATTTGTTATTAGTAGGACAGATACTCAATTTTAAATGATGAACACTTATGCAGAAATAAAAACTAAGGAAAATCAAATCAAGAGAAAATTTTAAGTGTAACTCAGTTAATGTATACTATGTTTTTCTCTTTTTTTTTTAATGTTTGGGATTGTTTTTTTAGTAATTCCATATAATCCTTCAAGTCATGAGAGTTTGGACCAAGTTGGTGAAGAAAAGGAGGTAAGATAATTAATTAGTCTTATGGTACATTATGTCATCAGCTTTTTAATGTGACAGTTTAAAAATATGACAAATTGACTTGCTTAAATTTTAGATCATAATTTTGTAGGGATGATTTTTAGTGATTCTAGAGTTTTATTCTGAGTTAATTCAATAAGTAAATTGCTAAAATCATTTAAATGAAGAAAGAATCTGGTGAGATAACATATTCATTTTAAGATAGCATAATCTAAAAATTATAATGCATTTAAGAATGGCATTTAGAATACTTGGTAGTATTGTTTAAAATATAGATCCTTCCATTTTATGGGCTAATTGTTTATTTAAAATATAAATGATTAAGCATCTTAACTGCCCATCTTTTTTGACTATTAAACATTTTATCAGCTTTTAAAACAGTTTAGTTAAAACGATAACCAATTTTTTGAGAAAAGCTTGTAGTAAAAAAGATTTATCATGCCTCACACCTTCCACTCCCACTTTGACTTCTGAGAGGCAACTCCTTTTAATCATTTCTAGTTGTGTCCACAATGTTTATACCTCTCTTTTTCAATTTTTCAACTTTATATATTTCTAACCATGAAAGGTTTAAACTAGTACACTACCCTGCCCCGCCGGCTCCCCCGCTTTTCTCTTCTCTTTCCAATGTTTGATAGCTGTATCATGTTTTACTCTGGGTAACCTTTTTATTACAGAAAATTTCAAACATCAATAAAAGTAAACAATACTATTCCAAGCTCCTGTGTCCATTACCCAGTTAAAACAATTGTCTGTACATGTTTTGTCTACCAGCTTGCCTCACTCCTGTACTGTTTTGAAGCACATCTGTCGGTTACCTATTTAATCTCCTATCTCAGTTTCTTATTCCATCAATTTAGTCAATACCTTGACTCTCCTTTAGCCATCCTTTCTCTTTCTTCCAGCTTTCCTCTTTTAGCTACATATTTACTTTTATGCTGCCAAGGTTATTAACATTCATAATCTGTCCTGCAAGTGTAACCACATCTTTCATATTTTGTTCATTGATTGACAATGAGTCATCCAAAGGAGGAAATTCTTAATAATAAGGAACAAATTCTCTGTTCTTCTAGCATGATGAGTTAGTAAAGTTTCCTTTTGTTTGATCCTTGATGTTATTTTATAGCTTTTTGGTTCTTTTGGGAATTTCTCATTGCCTTAAATATTATTTATTGGTTTGGTTGTTTACCAAAGACTCATTTGGTTTTATTTTCAAGACTTTTAATACATTTAAAAATTGAAGAATAATATAGAGCAAAGTACACAAGTCATGAGTATATAATCATGAGTATATAGAGCAAAGTGAACAAATCATGAGTATCTCTCTGGGTCAATTTTCACAGAGTGGACACTACATAATGACCACACAGATGAATAAATAGGACCTACTACACATCCCAGGGGCCCATCTTGTACCTTCTCCAAGTCACTGACATTCCCTCCTCCCTTCAAGTAACCACAGTCTTAACACCACAGATTAGTTCTGCTCTTTTCCCCAAGCTTTTTATAAATGGAGTCACACAGTATCTTTTGTGTCTGGCTTCTTTTGTTCAATATTGTGTTTGTGAGGTTCAGCCGTGTTTTATATAGCAGTATATCATTTATTTTCACTGTTGTTTCAATTCATCTATTCTGTTGACTTCCCCCCTGGATTGGGATTATTATGATATGCTGCTATGAAATTCTTGTAAATGTAGTTTGGTGCACATATTTAAGCATTTCTGTTAGGTACATAACTAGGAGTGGAATTCCTGAGTCTTGTGTACATTAGTAAATAATGCCAAGCAGTTTCCCAAAGTACTTGTATCAATTTATACTTTCACCAGCAATGTGTGAGAGTTTGATTTGCTCCACATCCTTATCAACACGTTGTATAGTGTGTCTTTTAAATTTTAGCCAACCTGTTGAATGTTGTAGTTTTTATGTGCATTTCCCTGCTGCGTACCTTTTCATGTATTTATTGACCATTTGGATATAATTTTCAGTTAAATGTCTGTTTATATCTCTTTAAAAAAAAGTGAGTGGTCTGCCTTTGTTGTAACGATTTGTATGAGTTTTTGGTATATTCTCAACACTAAGCTTTTATCAGCTATATATTGCAAATAGATTCTGCCACTCAATAGCTTGTATTTTCACTCTGATAATGGTATCATTGATGAACAGATGTTCTTGATTTTTTTCTTTTTAACATCTTTATTGGAGTATAATTGCTTTACAATGTTGTGTTAGTTTCTGCTGTGTAACAAAATGATTCAGCTATATGCATACATATATCCCCATATCCCCTCCCTCTTGCATCTCCCGCCCACCCTCCCTATCACATCCCTCTAGGTGGTCACAAAGCACCGGGCTGATCAGCTATCTGTTTTACATTTGGTAGTGTCTATATGTCAATGCTACTCTCTCACTTCGTCCCAGCTTACCTTTCCCCCTCCCCGAGTCCTCAAGTCCATTCTCTACATCTGCGTCTTTATTCCTGTCCTGCCCCTAGGTTCATCAGAACCATTTTTTTTTAGATTCCATATATATGTGTTAGCATACGGTATTTGTTTTTCTCTTTCTGACTTACTTTACTCTGTATGACAGACTCTAGGTCCATCCAACTCACTACAAATAACTCAATTTCATTTCTTTTTATGGTTGAATAATATTGCATTGTATATATGTGCCACATCTTCTTTATCCATTCATCTGTTGATGGACACTTAGGTTGCTTCCATGTCCTGGCTATTATAAAGAGTACTGCAATGAACATTGTGGAACATGACTCTTTTTTGGTTTTTTTTGCTGTACGCGGGCCTCTCACTGTTGCGGAGCGCAGGCTCAGCGGCCATGGCTCACGGGCCTAGCCGCTCCACAGCATGTGGGATCTTCCCAGACCGGGGCATGAACCCGTGTCCCCTGAATTGGCAGGCGGACTCTCAACCACTGCGCCACCAGAGAAGCCCCCCCACCATGACTCTTTTTAAATTATGGTTTTCTCAGGGTATATGCCCAGTAGTGGGATTGCTGGGTCATATGGTAATTCTATTTTTAGTTTTTTAAGGAACCTCCATACTGTTCTCCATAGTAGCTGTATCAGTTTACATTCCCACCAGCAGTGCAAGAAGGTTCCCTTTTCTCCATGCCCTCTCCAACATTTATTGTTTGCAGGTTTTTTGATGATGGCCATTCTGACTGGTGTGAGGTGATACCTCATTGTAGTTTTGATTTGCATTTCTCTAATGATTAATGAAGTTGAGCATTCTTTTATGTGTTTGTTGGCAGTCTGTATATCTTCTTTGGAGAAATGTCTATTTAGGTCTTCTGCCCATTTTTGGATTGGGTTGTTTGTTTTTTTGATATTGAGCTACATGAACTGCTTGTATATTTTGGAGATTAATCCTTTGTCAGTTGCTTCCTTTGCAAGTATTTTCTCCCATTCTGAAGGCTGTCTACATCTGTCTGTTCTTTTTTGGAGAGAGATTTTGGGGCCTGTTTAAGAAATCTCTGTCTTTTCCAAGATTATTGAAGACATTGAAAAGACTATACTTTCCTCCATTATTCTGCAGAGGTATCTTTTCATCAATTATATGCCCATTATTACATGGTCTATTTCTGGATTCCTTTTTATTTTCCATCATTTATTTATTCTTATGCTGATATACTGTCATTATTATTATAGGTTTATAATAAGTCTTTTATATCTAGTAAAGTTCTACTTTGTTCTGGGAATTTGTTCTTGGCTACTCTTACTAGCTTTTTGAATTTCCATGTAAATTTTAGAATTAGCTCACTAGTTTCCATAGAATCAAGGAAATAAACCAAACCTGTTGATCAATTTCAGGAAAAGTGATATCTACAATATTAAGTCCTCATCCATGAATATGACATGTTCTTCCATTGACTTAGGTCTTTTTTCATTTCTGTCAGTGTTTTATAGTTTTCAAAGTTCTTGCACTAGAGATATTGGAGGTAAATGGTATTCTTTTAAACTTTAATTATCTATTTAATATTGTTATATGGAAATAAGGTTTTTTCCTAAATTGCCTTGTATCCTGAGACCTTGCTAAATTCACTTATTAATTCTAATAGCTATCTAAAGATACTCTTAGATTTTCTACATATATGATCATCTTATGAATAACAGTTTCATTTCTTCCTTTTCCAATCTTATAAATTTTTTTCAGTTTTCTTACCTTATTGAGTTAGCAAGGACTCTATAAATGGCCAAAATGATGTTGAAAAGAAATGACAATCAGATATTATTGTCTTGTTCCACATCTCAGACGGAAATCTTCCAATATCTTATCATTAAGTTTGATGTTTGCTCTAGGTTTTTATTCTATAGATACCCTTATCAGAATGAGGGAGTTTGTCTCTATTCCTAGTTGGCTAAGATTTTTGTTTTCATCTTGAAAAGATGTTGAATTTTATCAACAATATTTTATGGCATTTGTGGGGTTGATCATGTGTAAATTTCAGTAAATTTCTTTCTTTTTTTAAATTTAAATTTATTTATTTATTTTGGCTGTGTTGGGTCTTTGTTGCTGCACACGGGCTTTCTCTGGTTGAGGCAGGTGGGGGCTACTCTTCGTTGCTGTGCGTGGGCTTCTCATTGCAGTGACTTCTCTTATTGCGGAGCATGGGCTCTAGGTGCGCAGGCTTCAGTAGTTGTGGTGCATGGACTTAGTTGCTCCACGGCATGTGGGATCTTCCCCGACCAGGGCTCGAACCCATATCTCCTGCGTTGGCAGGTGGATTCTTAACCACTGCACCACCAGGGAAGCCCAGTTTCAGTAAATTTCTAATGTTAAGCCTGTTTTTCATTTCTGGAATAAACTCCCTGTGTCATGATGTATAATTCTCTTTGTATGTTGGTAGATCTGATTCGCCAACATTTATTTTAGGTTTTTGAAAAAATTATTAACAAGAATCATTGACCTGTAATTTTCCCTTTTTGTATTGGATTGTGAAGTTTTGGTATCAAAATAATACTGGGCTCATAAAATGATTTTGGAATTTTTCCTATTCCCAAGGAGAATTCTTATAAGATTGACATTATTTCTTTCTTACATTTTTGGAAGAATTCACCAGAAAAGCACTCTGGGCCTGGAGGGTTTTCTTGGTTTGTTTTTTTTGTTTATTTGTTTCGTGGGAAGGATTTGATTCTAGGTTCTATTTCTGAATAGATCTAGGGCAATTTAGCTTCTCTGTTTCCTCTTGTGCTATTCCTTGGAATTTGTCTAACCTAAATTTTCAGATTTATTGACACAAAGTTGTTAATTGCTGAGAATATGAAATGATATCCTTTTTTACTCCTGATAAAAAGTTACTGTGCATTCCCTTTTTCTTCATCAGTTTTGTCAAGCGGTTGTCAATTTATTAGTCTTTTCAAAGAACTAACTTTTGGCTCTTTGTTGAACGCTTATATCCTATTCTATTGCATTGATTTCTCTTCTCATTTCCTTATGCTTTTTTGTCATTCACTTTTTTTTAATACATTCTTTTTTTAGTATTCTTTTCCGTTATGGTTTATCACAGGATACTGAATATAGTTCCCTGTGCTATACATTAGGACCTTGTTGTTTATCCATTCTAAATGTAATACTTTGCATCTGCTAATCCCAAATTCCTAGTCCATCCCTCCCCCACCCCCCCTCCTGCCCCTGGCAACCACAAATCTGTTCTCTATGTCTATGAGTCTGTTTCTGTTTTGTAGATAGGTTCATTTATGCCTTATTTTAGATTCCACATATAAGTGATATCATATGGAATTTGTCTTTCTCTTTCTGACTTACTTCACTTAGTATGATAATCTCTAGTTGTATCCATGTTGCTGCAAATGGCATTATTTCATTCTCTTTTTTTTTATGGCTGGTAGTATTCCATGGTATATATGTACCACACCTTCTTTATTCATTCATCTGTTGATGGACACTTAGGTGGCTTCCATGTCCTGGTTATTGTAAATAGTGCTGCAATGAACGTTGTGGTACATGACTCTTGGAATTATGGTTCTCTCAGGGTATATGCCCAGTAGTGGGATTGCTGGATCATATGGTAGTTCTATTTTTACTTTTTAAGGAACCTACATACTGTTTTCCATAGTGGCTGTACCAACCTACATTCCCACCAACAGTGTAGGACGGTTCCCTTTTCTCCACACCCTCTCCAGCATTTGTTGTTTGTAGACTTTTTAGTGATGGGCATTCTGACTGGTGTGAGGTGGTATTTCATTGTGGTTTTGATTTGCATCTCTCTAATAATTAGTGATGTTGAGCATCTTTTCATTTGCCTACTGGCCATCTGTGTCATTCACTTTTAAATGTATCTTAATCTGTATTATGATTTCTTCTTTGATCCATGTATTATTTAAAAGTATTGATATACTAATTAATTTTCAAATACGTGGGAATTTTTTTATTATTGTATTGAGTAGCTTAATTCTGCTGCACGTCAGAGAATGTATTCTATTCTGTGTGATTTCAGTCTTTTGAACTTTTTTGAAACTTGATTGAAGACCAAGCACACAGGCATTGGTGAATGTTCCATATGTATTTTTGAATATAATATATCTGTAGTTGTTGGGTGAAGTATTCTATACAGATCAATTAAGTCAAGAGTAGTAACTGTTATTCAGTCTTCTGTTACCTCACTGACTGCATGTTCTTTCCCTACAGACAGTTTTCATTTAGAATTTACCTGTCCCTTTTAGTTTTGTTAGTTTTTGCTTTACATATTTTGAGGCTATGTTATTGAATACATGTAGATTTAGAATCATAGTATCTTATATTGGATTAATGCTTTTTCGTAAAGAAATACCCCTCTCTATTTGTAGTAATGCTTCCTTGCCTAAAGTCCTTACGTTAAGTAATTGCTGTGTAACAAATTACCTTAAAATATAGTGGCTTAAAACAACAAAATTTATTATGTCATAATTTCTGTGGGTCAGGAATCCAGGTTCTTGTCTCAGAGTCCCTTAGAGGCTGCAGTCAGTGTACTGGCAAAGACTGCTGTCGTCTCAAGGCTCAACTGAGGAAGAAACTGCTTCCATACTTACTCACCTCATTGTTGGCAGGATTCGCTTCCTTGACATGTGGCCTCTCCATAGGGCAGCTCACAGCAAGGTAGTTTGCTTCATCAGAGCAAGCAAGCAATAAGATCCAGAGATTGAATGCCAGCAAAACAGACCTCATGGTCTTTTGTAACCTAGTCTCAGAAGTGCCATCCCTTCATTTTTGCCATTATTTTTTTCATCAGAAGCTAGTCATTAGGTCCAGCCTATACTCGAGGGGATTACACAAGGGCATGAATACTAGGAGGTGGGGATCACTGGGGTCCTCGTAGAAGTCAGCCTACCACAGTTGGCTACAGCTACTTTGTCTCATGTTAATTTAGCTACAGCTCTCTTTTGGTTAGTGATTACATGGTATATAGTTTCTTACCCTTTTACTTTGAACATTTCTGTACACATATATATCTTATTAACATCATAGAATTGGACTTCCCCCTCTGGTTTGATAGTCCTTAGCTGTAGTATTTAGTGTGTTTTAGTATTTATGTATTGTTACATTTAATGTAAGTATATTTAAACTAACAACTTATTTGTATTTAAATCTACCAATTTACTATGTTTTCTGTATCATCTGTTTATGTTACTTTTCTAGCCTTCTTTTGGGTTAATTATTATTTTTTTTTCCTCACCTCTTTTAGCTTGTTTCGCATTCTTTTGCTTTTTTATTACTGGTTGTTCTAGAGATTGCATCTTATACCCTTAACTTATTTAAATTAAATACAAATTATTAATAATACTTTTTACCATTTTCCAAGATATGCAAGGACCTTAGAACACTTTAAATTCACTCATGCTCCCTTCCTGTCTTTATTGCTATTTTTGTCATATTTTAAAATTCTGTATGTGTGTGTTAGTGTTTTTAAACAGTCAATCCTTATTTAGGTTTATCCACATTTTATTCTTTTTGTTCTGCTTTTGTTCCTGTGTGTCTGCCTTCCATATGAGATCATCTTTCTTCTTCTTGAAGAACTCAATATTTCCTTGAGTGAGAACCAACTAGTGACGGATTTCCTTAGTTTTTGTTTGTCTGAAAATGTATTTATTTCATTTTCATTTTGAAGGCTATTTTTACAGGCTGTAGGATTGTAGATAAGCAAGGGGGGAGGGGGTAAGCCATTTAAAAGGTGACATTCCACTGTTTTCTCGCTTCCGTCATTTCATTCAGCCTGATTATTGTTTATGTGAAGGAACTGTGCTTTCATTCCATTTGATTCTCTTTTATAGCTTCCAGCTAACCATATTTAAAGTCTGTACATTGCTTTATCTTTTTACCATTTTCTGCTTTCTTAATCTGCCCTAATCTGGTTTCTTTCACTCCTTTTTATTTATTCTTATTACCAAGTCAAATTATTATTTCTAAATTTTGTTTTGGATAATCACGCTCCTTCAATTTTCATAATACTTTTTTCTTTCTTGTTTTGTGCTTACTAGTTTATCTTTCTGAAAATTTGCTCCTTGCTTTTGCTGATACTCTTCACTTCAGAAAATTCATACTTAATTCTCATGAGTATATCTGTTGGTTGTATGCTGGGAATTTTGCAGGCATCTAATAAAAGATTATCTTTAGTCTTCTTTATAAATTTCCAGAAGCCTAAGTTTCTACTTGTGAATGAATTACAGGGCTGACTTTGTCATTCCACAGGAGTCTTGGTATTGTATAGAAAAGGATGTTTTACATTAGCTGAACTGCCTCATGCTTGTTTTCTGCCTGTAGCTTAACTCAGATTTCATACATTAAGCTTCTGGCAGACTCTTTCATCTTGATGTCCCATTGTAACTTCTAATTTCAGTATGAAAAATCGAGCTCATTATCTCATCAACTCTGTCAGTCTTACCATGTGCTCACACTTCATTTTTCTAGCAGTGGCACCTCCAGAGTCCCAGTCACCGAAGTTAGTGTCATTTTTTTATTCATGTGTCTCCACTGCCTCCGTACCCAAAAGTTATCAGACTCCAAGACATCCTTCAATGTTTCTCAGATTTCAACTCCTTCTCCTTTCCTAACACCACCCCTCTGACCTCAACTCATGAATTCATCCTACCTCTTGAGTAGTTAGATTATATCATTTGGAATGATGTAAGAACTAATTAAGAACTTAAATCAGAAAATATTTAAAAATCTTATAGGTATAACTAGGTGTTAGAAGTATATTGTGTTATGCAAAATACTTCAGGTATAACTGTTTGGTATAAATGTTCTCAACAGGCAATGAACACCAGGGAAAGTGGCAAAGCTTCATCCAGTTTAGGTCTTCAGGATTTTGATTTGCTCCGGGTAATAGGAAGAGGAAGTTATGCCAAAGTACTATTGGTGCGATTAAAAAAAACAGATCGTATTTATGCAATGAAAGTTGTGAAAAAGGAGCTTGTCAATGATGATGAGGTAAGCACTATGATGTTTTATTACCTCTAAACTGTTAAGTTGGCTTAAGTGTACTATTTCAGAAAAAAAACTCAATGTTTATGCCTTATTATTTCAGCCTACTTTTCTAAATACATGCTTCAAACAGATTATTTAAGGTATATTTAAAGTTATCTGATGGGGGCTTCCCTGGTGGCGCAGTGGTTAAGAATCCGCCTGCCAGTGCAGGGGACATGGGTTCGATCCCTGGTCTGAGAGGATCCCATATCCTGTGGAGCAACTAAGCCCATGCACCACAACTACTGAGCCTGCACTCTAGAGCCTGTGAGCCACAACTACGTACAGATGTAACAGTTGTAAATAACCTCAAGAGCATAGATAACGGTTACATGTAATAAAATAATTAGTTTTGAGTATTTATCACATTTATTTTTAATATAACTAATAGTAAGTTTGTAGAAGTTAAGTGTTAATAATGGTTGTTTCAGAGAGGAAAACATAGGAAGAACACTCTTTGACATAAATCACAGCAAGATCTTTTTTGACCCACCTCCTAGAGTAATGGAAATAAAAACAAAAATAAACAAATGGGACCTAATGAAACTGAAAAGCTTTTGCACAGCAAAGGAAACTATATTTTCTCCCTCAGAATGGGAGAAAAATATTTGCAAATGAATCAATGGACAAAGGATTAATCTCCAAAATATATATACAGCTCATGCAGCTCAATATTAAAAAAACAAGCAACTCAATCCAAAAATGGGCAGAAGACCTAAATAGACATTTCTCCAAAGAAGACATACAGATGGCCAAGAGGCACATGAAAAGCTGCTCAACATCACTAATTATTAGAGAAATGCAAATCAAAACTACAATAAAGTATGACCTCACCCCAGTTAGAATGGGCATCATCAGAAAATCTACAAACAACAAATGCTGGAGAGGATGTGGAGAAAAGGGAGCCCTCTTGCACTGTTGGTGGGAATGTAAATTGATACAGCCACTATGGAGAACAGTATAGAGGGTCCTTAAAAAACTAAAAATAGAATTACCACATGACCCAGCAATCGCACTCCTGGCCATATATCCGGACAAAACTGTAATTCATAAAGATGCATGCACCCCTATGTTCATAGCAGCACTATTTACAATAGCCAAGACATGGAAACAGCCTAAATGTCCATCAGCAAATGAATGGATAAGGAAGATGTGGTACATATATACAATGGACTATTACTGAGCCACAACTCCTGAGCCCACACGCCACAACTCCTGAAGCCTGCACGCCTAGAGCCCGTGCTCTGCAACAAGAGAAGCCACAACAATGAGAAGCCCATGCACCACAACAAAAAGTAGCCCCTGCTCACCACAATTCGAGAAAGGCTGCGTGCAGCAATGAAGACCTAACACAGCCAGATAAATAAATAAATAAAGTTATCTGAGGATTATTAGATTTTTTAAAAATAAAAATCAAACCATATTATTATCAAGGGCAAGTACTTGAGCTTGCAAAGTTTTCTAGAGTGTTGCATAATATCGAAAGATTTACTGGTAGTATTTTCTCTTTGTATATAAATTACTATTTCATGATTATCAATGCTTTTGATATTTAGCCTAGTTTGTTAATAATTGCATTTATGGTAATAGAATTACTAAGAACAAATTTGTCATAGTTTTGATGATATCATTTCAGTTTGACATAGATTTCTTTTGTATTTTAAAATAGGATATTGACTGGGTACAGACAGAGAAGCATGTTTTTGAGCAGGCATCTAATCACCCTTTTCTTGTTGGGCTGCATTCTTGCTTCCAGACAGAAAGCAGGTAAGATTGAAAGATAATGGAATGATACCTGGGTTTTACGCATTTTGGTATATTACACAATAAGAACCCCTTTCTACAGTAATTCCTGAAGTGGAAGTCACATGGAGACAGACACAGCAGTACTATGCTTGTAATTTCCTGCTACTCATACTCCAACCAGTGATATCAATTTGACATTGGATCAGCATTAGGAAATTACCTGCTTTAGGCAAAAAAAAAAAAAAAAAAAAATAGGCAGGTCCTAATTATGGCAGTAGAAATCCAACCTTTTAAATATCACCAAGATTCTAGTTTTAGGACTAAAATGTTCCTAGAGTTTAATTAGGGGGATAGATTCTAACTTCTTTTGCCTTAAGTGACAGTTGAAAATGACTTACACATTGCACATTCTAAAACTGGGGTGGGAGTGAGAGCTCTAGATTGCAAATGGTACTATTGGCTTGGCCACAAAGTTCATTTGGGTTTTTCGTTAAGATCTTATAGAAAAACCCAAATGAACTTTTTGGCCAACCCAATACTTTAGAATAGAAGTAGCAGGTTACAAATTATCTTTCTGATTTACTTTCTTGTATCTTCTGTGATTAAACAGCTTTCTACTCCAATCACCCTTCGTTTCCACCAAATTCCTGGAATTTTTGTTAAGGGTGAATCATGTAGAATGCTCTCTATGCTGTGACTGGTCTCTATAGTTTTAAAATGCAAAGTTACACCACCTTATTTTGGATCTTGGTTTCATGTGTTCTCTCCTGTTTTTTAGATTGTTCTTTGTCATAGAGTATGTTAATGGAGGAGATCTAATGTTTCATATGCAGCGACAAAGAAAACTTCCTGAAGAACATGCCAGGTAAGTTTTTTGTTTATTGTTTGCTTGTGTTGAAGTTTGGTGGGAGGAGCTATGGGACTTTTTATATGCCAGTGGTTGAAAACAGTAGATAAATCATTTATTTTGATACGAGCTAATTCTTTATAAGTCATGTAAAGGCTAAGCTAACAGTTAAATTATATCATAATGTGATACATATTACATATATAATAATATAATTATAAGCAATTGAGAAGTATAAACAATGTTAAAGCGGAAACCTTTAGTCTACGAAACCCAATTATTTTCAAATATTTTCTCTATTCAGTATCAGCCACTAAGATAATTAATGAATTTATAAACACTTATTAATCTTATCAACTTTGCAGTAATCGCTGACAGTTTTTCATTAGAAGATTATTATTCATATATACTTGAGAGTAATAAAACAATTCCTCTTAACCTATTATGTAATCGACTGTTCTTCCATAATTATAATTTCTGAATTGTTCTGGCTTTGGCTTCCCCCCTCTGATCCCATACATGTTGATTAATAAGAGAAAAGAGTATTAAATATCATTTATTTGTTTAGTGCCCTTAATCTGATATTCTTATACAGGATTGTAAATTGTTGGAGGACTTAGGTGGGGGAGGATAAGAAGTTTAATCCATGAGTGCCATGTTTTATTTTGTTTTTTACTCATAATTAGCAGTAATTCTACCCTTTTGCACTTCACAAGAGTAATGCCAAAATGAAGCATGTGAGTTTGTATATGTATGTAACAAAGGTTAGAAATTCATTTTAAAAAATAACTTATTTAGTGGAAATCTCGCTATTCATTGATATTTCTTGTCAAAAAGAGATAATAGCTTTCAATTTTATAAGAAGGTATAAAGTGTATTAATCTGTCTCGGGGCCAAACTGCTGTTGTTGTTGTTGTTGTTTAATTTACTGTATGTTCATTATTTATGTAGGCTTTAGCAAATGGTCACCCTTCATGGCAAAAGCCACAGATGATATTTTGAATTGTGAATATAGCCGGTATTTGTTCCTTGTTTGTTCAGCTGGACTTGGGGAAAATAGTCTTGTTTTTATTGTATTAAAGTGCCCGTTCTGGTTTTATATCATCTTTGCTTTTCTAGGAACCAGAGTATAGGATAAGAGCTCAAGTTCCCTATTCTTAGAATTAAGTAGCTGGAAGGTGTGTATTATGTACCTCCAGACATGATCATGATAACATTCACCAAAGCAGCCAGAAACCAGCTAGGGTGTTTCATTTTCATTATTCAGGTCAAAAATTCTGCTTACCACCAAATTCTGCTTGCGTCCAGTTGTAGGAGTGTGGACTTTCTGAAGTCCATCCAAGGGCCCAGATTAAGAATCCCTGCTTGAGACTTTCAAATTAAACCTTATGAAAAGTATGGGTTTAATTTAGATTGGAACTTTATAATTGAGTTTAGGGCTCAGCTATCTTCAAGTGGCACTTCAATTTGTGTTTTGGTACTGTTCCTAAAAACATTGAGAGAAAAAAATCTTTTGACATGATTTTGATGTTCTGGTTTGCAGATGAGAGTAGGATTTAAATACCTTTCTGTAGGCACTTACCACAATTTAAAATTTTGAATCAAATGAGTAATTTTTCATTTTATTTTAGATTTTACTCCGCAGAAATCAGTCTAGCATTAAATTATCTTCATGAACGGGGGATAATTTATAGAGATTTGAAATTGGACAACGTGTTGCTGGACTCTGAAGGACACATTAAACTCACTGACTATGGCATGTGTAAGGTGAGGGGAAATTTCTAGTTATTCAGAAGATCTCAGCAGCTCAGGAAATTGTTTCAGTCAGATAACTTTATATTTAATGATGGGGAAATAAGTGCTACTTTGTGCTAGAATTCCAAAAAGTATCCTAAACAAAGACAAATGAGCTGATTTCCTAGCCATTTACAAAATTCCATATTTTCTGTGAGCGTTATATATGCTATAAGAGTTAAGTTCTTTTTATTTTCTGTAATTTTTTATCTTCAAAGTTGTGACACTATTGAAGAAAACTTGGAGGTAAAAACTGTCTACAAACCCACAACTGTAAAACTGCTTGCATATCACCTTCCAGTTTTTGCCATTTAATTGTGACTCTTAATGATGCGCTCAAGATTTTCCTAGGAAATCTAACATTTTTTATATATTTAAATTTAAATATCTGACATAAAATTCAATAAAGCAAAATAAGAATTTTAGTTACTCTCAGGACATGTCGTTTATTTCTTGGTGTTTTATTCTTTTTGTAACAATGTTTCATTTACGGGTCCAGTCTTTTTCCAGGAGATGTGTAGGGGGCTACTCTCCTTGTCAAAATAGCTGGGACTGAATTATCTTCACACAGTGAATTTGCCAACAAGCATGTGAATGTGTTATTTGCCTTTCCCCATTCACCTGAGGGAAGTGCCTCCAGAGCCTGGTTCTTTTTATTCAAAGAAATTTGGGCATCCTGTTTTGCCTGGAAGATATTATTAGAGAAAAATCCCTTGATCTTTTTGTTACTCTTAATGAAAAATAATAATGGTTTGTTATATATTCCCATTCTTTCCAGAGATCCTCAATCAAGTTAATCACGATCTTTGATAAATCTGAGAGGTTTTATTCAGTAGTTCTTTAAGTTGGTTGTCTTGCTTGCCTCCTTTTCTGCCTCCTTCTCCAGGAGCTATTTGGTGTTACTAGTAGGAAATAACACCAGGATTGGAACTTGTGTTCAGAGACTTAACCAACAGTACTTTGTTTCTTTTCCAACATATTTACGCCCGATGTTAAACTTTATGGGAAATAAATCTGCTGGAAATTTGAATGTTCTTATCTTATGACTTAACATCAGTATTTAAACTTACCTAATGTCTGACCTTGGGCATATATTGGATAAATTTTTTTTCCTTATAATTATTCTTTGGTAAATCTAAATCATTCAAGTTTTTTTTCATAGTTTCTCCAGGTTTAATTAATTTAATTTCTTCAGTTTCTCACTAGATACTTTTATATAAAGAATGCAGGGACTTCCCTGGTGGTCCAGCAGTTAAGACTCCACTCTCCCAGTGGAGGGCGTCCTGGTTTGATCCCTGGTCAGGGAACTAGATCCTGCATGCCACAACTAAAGATCACGTACTCGGCAATGAAGATCCTGCGTCGCCTAAATAAATAAATATTTTTTTTTAGAAAAAAGAGGGATTTCCCTGGTGTTCCAGTGGTTAAGACTTCACCTTCCAATGCAGGGGTGCAGGTTTGATCCCTGATCGGGGAGCTAAGATCCCACATGCCTTGTGGCCAAAATACCAAAACATAAAACAGAAGCAATATTGTAACAAATTCAATAAAGACTTTATAAAATGTATTTAAAAAGATTAACAAGAATGCAGAGAATAGTGATGACTGGAGGCATATGAAAACTGCAATTAACATCTTCAGAGTTATGTTTGGAATATTTTATGAACATTGATTTTTTTTTTAATTGAAAAACCAGCTATTTTGTGAATTGATGTGCCTTTAACTTTTTTATCAGCAGGGTGTGTTACAATAATATCTATGTTATGCTGTAAATAATTTAGCTGATGGGCCTATGTTCAGATATCGAGTCAAAAGGTGAATGATTTAGTATAGTTCTTTTACAAGTTAACAGACTGCATCCCTTGCCTCTGAGTCTTACCTTGAAAGTGCATGTCACTCACCATGAGACTGTATGTCAGGCCATTGCCCATAATACAAAACAACTTAAATCACATTCATATTTCTTTGTACAGGCATACTTCATTTTACTGTGCTTCACAGATATTGCGTTTTCTACAAGTTGATGTTTTTTGGCAACCCTGTGTTGTCAGATGATGGTTAGCATTTTTAAAAAATATTTATTTATTTATTATTTATTTATTTTTGGCTGCATTGGGTCTTAGTTGCAGCACACAGAATCTTTTGCTGCAGCGCGCAGGCTTCTCTCTAGTTGTGATGCATGGGCTCCAGAGCATGTGGGCTCAGTAGTTGCAGCGTGCAGACTTAGTTGCCCTGCAGCACGTGGGATCTTAGTTCCCCGACCAGGGATTGAACCCTCATCCCCTGCGTTGCGTTGGAAGGCAGATTCTTAACCACTGGACCACCAGGGGAAGTTCTTGTTAGCATTTTTTAGCAATAAAGTTTTTTTTTTTTAATTTTTATTGAAATATAGTTGATTTACAATGTTGTGTTTAAAGTATTTTTTATTTAAGGTATTCACTTTGTTTTTTAGACATAATGCTTTTGCACACTTAATAGATTACAGTGTAGTGTAAACATAATTTTTATATGCACTGGGAAACCAAAATACTCATGTGAGTCAATTTATTGTGATGTCATAAATGGGGGTCTGAAAGCAAACTGCAGTATCTCCATGTATGCCTGTATACAAAAATAACATATATATCCCTGTTAGAGATCTTTAAAAAATCCTTGGAGTCACAACATATATTACTAAATATTTCTTCTAGATGTTTGTGTTAGTGTTATATATAATAGTGTAAAATTTGAAGACAGATACATACATCACACCCAGAATATCTCTGTAGGAACACATAAGAACCTCATGACAGTGGCTGTCCCTAGGGAGCTGGAACTGGATGCGTCAGGGACAAGAATGGGAGGGAGGCTTGATTCTTAGTGTATATCTTCCCCCCCAACCTTTTTGTTTGGAATTTTGTACCATGTAATTTAACAATAGGGAAATGGTTAGATTCTAGGTACATATGTTGAGTTGGATTTGTGGTTATTAGTAATACGAAGTCTGTAATTACATGGGAAATTACATAGCTATAAAGTAAAAAAAGCAGATGCTTAATTGTATATTTAGTATTATTCAGCTTGTATTTAGACTATCTTTTTATTATTTTTAGTTTTAATTGAGGTATGGTTGATTTATAGTATTATGTAAGTTTCAGATGTACAACATAGTGATTTACGGTTTTTAAAGATTGTAGTCCATTTATAGTTATTATAAAATTGGACTATATTCCCTGTGCTGTACAATATACCCTTGTAGCTTACTTATTTTATACATAGTAGTTTGTGCCTCTTAATCTCCTACCTCTATTTTGTCCCTTCCTTCTCCCTCTACCTCTCCCCACTGGTAGCCACTAGTTTATATCTGTGAGTCTGTTTTTGTTGTTGTTACTATATTCATTTGTTTGTTTTACTTTTTAAATTCCACATATAAGTGATAGCATACAGTATTTGTCTTTCTCTGTCTGACTTATTTCAATAGCATAATAACCCTCCAAGTCTATCTATGTTGTTGTTAATGGCAAAATCTCATTCGTTTTTGTGGCTGAGTAGTATTCCAGTAGTATTTTGTCAGTGGTTTCCTTTGCTGTGCAAAAACTTTTAAGTTTAATTAGGTCCCATTTGTTTATTTTTGCTTTTGTTTCCTTTGCCTTAGAAGATAGATCAAAAATATATATATATTGGTACAATATATGTCAAAGAGTATTCTGCCTATGTTTTCTTTTAGGAGTTTTGTGGTTTCTGGTCTTATATTTAGGTCTTCAATCCATTTTGAGTTTATTTTTGTATACGGTGTGCAAAAATATTCTAATTTCATTCTTTTACATGTAGATGTCCTGTTTTTCCAGCACCACTAATTGAAGGGACTGTCTTTTCTCCATTGTATACTTTTGCTTCCTTTTTCATAGACTAATTAACCACAAGTGAATGGGCTTATTTATGGACTCTCTCTTTCTGTTCCATTGATCTATGTGTCTGTTTTTGTGCCAGTACCACACTGTTTTCATTACTGTAACTTTGTAGTATAGTCTGAAGTCAGGGAGCTTGATTCCTCCAACTCTTTTCTTTCTCAAGATTGTTTTGGCTCTTTCTCATTTAATTTCCTGTGGCGCAAGAATGGTCTGAATGATACTAGTCCTTTGAAATTTATTGAGGTTTCTTTTATGCCTTAGTATTTGGTCAGTATCCCAAATGTACTTTAAAAAGGGTATGTAATCTCTGTTTTGCATTCAAGGAATCTCTCCCTCCTTTTCTGTTTCTCCACACATACACGTAGATATACATATTCTATATGTATGTAAACTATACATATTTTTAACTCTAGCTTTTGTCCAAATCTTTCTCTGCTTACTAATTTTTTTGTTGGTATGACCTACCATTTTTTGATATAAATGTGTTAAAATTACCTGTCATAATTGGGGATTGTACTATCAGTCCAGGCTGCTATAACAAGGTACTACAGATTAGGTGGCTTAAGCAACAAACACTTATTTCTCATGGTTCTGGAGACTGGGAAGTCCAAGATGAAGGTGCTGGCAGATTTGGTGTCTGAAGGCACCCCTCCTGGTTTGCAGAAGAGTAAAGGCATTCTTCGTGGTTTGCAGATGGCTGTCTTCCCGTTGTATCCTCAAATGGTGGGGAGAGAGAAAGGGGCTAGCTCTCTTTCTCTTCTTATAAGAACATGAATCCCATCATGGGGCTCAAACCTTATGATCTAATTACCTCCCCAAAGCGCCCCCCACCACAATGCTATCACATTAGGGCTTCAGCATAAGAATATTAGGGGCATGTAAACATTCAGGCAATAGCAGGGATTGTGAAGTCCTCTTAATAATTTTGTCCATTTTTACTAGTTGCATTTTGAGGCTGTGTTGTTAGCTACATACAAGTTTGTTTTAACTTCTTGGTGATTGTTCCATTTGTTATTGTTTAGTTTCTCTATTTATACATATTAGTGTGTTTTACCTTAATTTCCTCCATCCTGTAGCTATTAAAATACAAAACCAAAAAACGTGTGCCTTAGGAGAAATGACCAGAAGGGAAACATCATAATGCCAGCAGTGGTTGTGTTAGGAGGTGGGATTTAAAGAGCTTCTTTTCTTCATAAAATATGATTCCTTTTACTCATGTAATTTAAGTTTTTCTATTATAATTTTACTTGAGTATAAATTATTTTAAGTGCAGTTTTTATCTTAATTGAACTGACTGTTTACCTACATCTAATGAGGACAGGTTTTTTTTAAGGTATTTAGTAGCAATCCATGATTTTAATAGTAAAGGCAACTGTGCTAGTGATATTTTATTTAAGCTCAATATATTACCTATAGATGCTGACCTTATATGATAGATGAAATAAAAGAGGTGAATTTAAAACAGACTTTGCATCTTATTATTTTTTTTTCTTTTTTTTTATTAAAAGGAAGGATTACGGCCAGGAGATACAACCAGCACTTTCTGTGGTACTCCTAATTACATTGCTCCTGAAATTTTACGAGGAGAAGATTATGGTAATAAATTGGTGGTATTTTGGCTATGTGCTAGAAGGGTGGTTAAATGTGGTACCAATTGCATCATAGTACACTATAGTATTTCAATACTGAGCTTATTAACATAAACTTTCTTGATCTTCTTAAAACCTACATAAAACCCCCAAATTCTGAAATCAGAGATGGTGGGACCTTGGCAGTATTTGGGGGTGCAAATTTGAATAATATTTTATTAGTAGCAAGCGCTTAAGAGTACGAGGCACTATTCTAAGCAGTTTGCATATGTTAACTGTTAATCCTCTTAATAATCCTATGAGGTGAGCACTGTTAATTCACATTTCGCAAACAAGGAAACTGATATACAGAAAGGCTAAATAACTTGCCCAAGGTCATGTAGCTAGAAGGTGGCAGAGTTGGGATTTAATCAGCCATGTGACTCCAGAGTCATAAACCTCTGGAAGATTGTTCAGATTTCCTAGGGTATTTCCCCCAGGAATCTGAAAGATGGAGGAAAGATTGCCTGCTTGCCAGGAACCAGAGGATATGTTTATCTCAAGAAAACATTTGACCCTTTGGGTTCTGGCCCTTTAATTCCAGCAGCTGTAAAGGAGGATGGGTATTTCTGATAGCTGCTCATAATCCGGTTCCAAAGTCCTTCAAGGATCTTTAGTCAGCTAGCAGAAGATCCCGTTTCAGATCAAGGAAGGTTATTCTCAAATACAATTTCATTATATCCTCAAAACAAAATATTAGATACAGGCTATGAGTCTGAATTACAGACATATTTGGGAAGCGAAACTTATGTTCCATTTTCCATATTTTATTTTTAAAGTTATCTTTTAGGTACCTCCCCTTTTTGTTAAGTGAAATATTCCTATAATCCTCGATGCCTACCATGATAGTTGTAATACATTTCGAGTTTACTTTTTAATTATGTTTATTTTTTTTATTATGTAATAAAATGAATCTCAAATTACTGACTTTTTAGAATGCAGAATGGATAATTTGTTGCTTTAAAATTTCTTTTTGAAGGTTTCAGCGTCGACTGGTGGGCTCTTGGAGTACTAATGTTTGAGATGATGGCAGGAAGGTCTCCATTTGATATTGTTGGGAGCTCTGATAACCCTGATCAAAACACAGAGGATTATCTTTTTCAAGGTAATTTGCAGTGTTTTACAGAGATTCACTGTGAATAATCTATTCTAGAGCATGAATGAGGATGGCTCAAGTTATTACTTTGAGTAAGAAAGAGGAGAATAATCTGGACAATATAGTCCTTAACACGTGAGGCTTTGAGTTTGTTTTTATTGTTGTTTTGATCTATCCTTCCTACCTCTTAGTCTGTTCACATTTGCCAGTTACCTTCTCATACTCAAAATCATAACAAAGAGGTTCCTTCAGATTGTACATCACAGAGATTGGAGGAAAGAATTGTGTAGCTGGAGAGGACAGTCTTTTCACCTGGACCACAAGGCTGAATGCATAAGTCCAACAGAAATATGGGGAAAAAGTAGAGTACCAAGAAGATAAGAGGGATCAAAAGGTGAAGAAAAAAGCCCCACAATTGGAAATACAAAGAATTGAACAGAACGGAAACAAGCAGACAAGCGCAAGGACCCCTCCCCAACCAACACACAGTCCAAAGAAGTGCGAAGACTGCCATAAAATTCTACATTTCATAATTAAGGCCGTCACAGGAAATGAATGGATATTTCATGTCATAGGAAATCCAGCTGACTGTGGAATATATGGAAAGACGTTCAACCTCACTGCTAATTAGGGATGTGCACGTGAAAATATTAATGAGCTACCATTTTCTACCTACACATTTGGCAAAAACTTTAAAGTCTGATAATACTAGTGCTGGTGAGGATATGGAGCAACTGGAACTCTGGTGGCAGGAGTGAAAATGGACAAAACAGCTTTGGAGAATAATTTGGCAACGTCTAATAAAATCGAATTTAGTAATACGTGCCACACATTTTACAGATACTAACTCATTTAAACCTCATAACACCCCAGTGAATCAGGTATTATTTTTATTCCAATTTTACAGATGAGGAAAGTAAGGTAAGGTAGTCAAAGAATAAAACATATGCATATAATGATAAAAACTGTTCAGAGTAGATAGAGGCTGTCTCTGAGAAGGAAGGAGAGGAATGGGACTGGGAAAGTACACAGGACGCTTAGGTAGTGTATGTAATGTCTTTGTTTTTTTCTGCTAGAATTCCTTAAATACCTCATAATAAAAATATAAAGATTAAAGCCCTGTAAAAGTTAAATATAATGCCGTAAATTTTATCTTTCTAGTTATTTTGGAAAAACAAATTCGCATACCACGTTCTTTGTCTGTAAAAGCCGCAAGTGTCCTGAAGAGCTTCCTCAACAAGGTATAAATTGTGTATAAAATCTCTAGTGATTTATCTCTATACAAATGAAGCTGGTAAGGAGAGGTTCAGGCAACGTAAAATTCCAAAACATCAGAGTATGTAATTTTTCAGTTAGATCTGGAGCTTGTCTCTTCAGCAAAGAGTAGGTTGACAGAATTAGATCCTGAGGTGAGGTGTTCTTTCCATTTTGCCAATATAATTTACCCCCAGCTTTATATTACATATGGTGTTTTTAATGTAAATGAAAAATACCATGTACTCAGGGAAAAATTGCATCTCTGGGGATAGCCTCAATTGTACTTTCAGCTCTGTTTTTCAGTTTTCTTTAGATTATTATTCATAGAATGTCTTAACGTATTGAGCACTTAGTGCAGTAGTGTTCCCTACAGATTCTCATATCACAACCCTATAATTAGATAATATTCAGAAGAAATGAAATGCTATCATTGGCGATTTAAAAAATCTGAACATCTGAAAATTCTGTTGTTTGTTGCAGTTGGTAGGCTAGAAGAGTTTTAGGATCTATCTAAGATTACGATTCTGAACTATCTTTACTCATAACACTTCTAACACCAAATGTGTAGGTTTTTTCCACACCAACCAATTTTCCAATTCTTACGTTAAAATCTTATTTTAAATAAATGGTAGGTAGAAAGTAGGCTGATATGCATTTATTTATTTAAAGAGCCCTCTCTCTACCACCAATCTTCTACTTCTTTTTTTTTTAATATATAAATTTTATTTATTTTTTAATTTTTGGCTGTGTTGGGTCTTCATTGCTGCGTGGGCTTTTCCCTGGTTGCAGCGAATGGGGGCTACTCTTCGTTGCAGTGCATGGGCTTCTCATTGCGGTGGCTTCTCTTGTTGCAGAGCACGGGCTCTAGGAGCACGGGCCTCAGTAGTTGTGGCTTGCGGGCTCAGTAGTTGTGGCGCAAGGGCTTAGTTGCTCCATGGCATGTGGAATCTTCCCAGACCAGGTCTCAAACCCGTGTCCCCTGCAGTGGCAGGCGGATTCTTAACCACTGCGCCACCAGGGAAGCCCTGCATGTATTTTCTAAGATAAATAGATAAGATAATGATGAATTTTAATAAAATAAGAAATTCAAGCCTGTTATAAATGAGTATTTTATGTGAGGAAAGATTTAAACTGGAAACCTAAGCTTTAACACAGTGAAAAGTGAAGGTGAGAAGTGTCAATATGCGAAACAAAATGCCTTTTACTGCAAAGAGAAATGGGAACATGTTCTCATTCGTGATAATTTTATAAGTTGCAGGCCGCTTCTCAGTCCATTGATTCAAATAATGGTTGTATTGTTGAGCTATACACAGATTATGGTTGTTGTAATTGGGCATAGGGCTTTTAAATTGAGCTAAAAAACAAACTTGTGAAGTTTGGGGGTTTGCATATTTTGACTATCGCTCTAACCCATGTGAAAGAAAGAGCTGGATGCTGCCCAGTTGATTCTGCTGTTCTTTTTCCTCCCATTTTTCTTTAGCAGGGTGTGGCGACATCTCTCCACTTGAATTACAAGGATAGCTGGAGAGAGAGCCATGAAGAAATCTTACTTGTCACAAACTTCAGATGCTCATTTGAGTATCTAGTGTTGCACTTTCTAGAAAAGAAAGGTAGACCATTCTGAGTTCAGACATAAAGGTATCATATAATAGACACAAAACACAGGTCACAAAGATGATTTATTCTAAAGCAGGATATTCACCCAGTTCTTGAAACATTTCTTTCCACCATAGGACCCAAAGGAACGATTGGGTTGTCATCCTCAAACAGGATTTGCTGATATTCAGGGACACCCATTCTTCCGAAATGTTGATTGGGATATGGTATGTAAATTGGACTGTTTAATATATTAGGTTTCATTATTTTCTTGGGCCAAAATTTATTAACTTAAAAGAATATTGAAAAACTAGTATATCACAGCTTAAATAATTTAAAACCACTGTCTTCGGTGCTTTTAAAAAAGCTTTTGAAACAGTAAAAGCTTAGAACATTAATTTAATGGAGCAGGTTGTAATATTATTGAGGCCTGCATCAATGTTCAGATTTGTAAATTATTTCCATCATTGTGAATATTGTAGAACAATGCCTAGGGACTCATTTTAATAAGACTGGGAAATATCTGAGGACAGAGGAGAAATGTAGAGGTGGAATATTTCTAAGAATGCAGGCTTGAGCTGTCATCCACTATGTCTTTTCTAGATGGAGCAAAAGCAGGTGGTACCTCCCTTTAAACCAAATATTTCTGGGGAATTTGGTTTGGACAACTTTGATTCTCAGTTTACTAATGAACCTGTCCAGCTCACTCCAGATGATGAGTAAGTAGTTCTATAGACTGAAAATATTTTTAAAGTTCTTCGGAAGTCCCATTTTTAATGGCTACACAGTGTTTCATTATCAGATTATGCTGTATTTTATCTAATCGTTCAGTTATGGGATGTTTGAATTACACAATTATAAAAACAGTAATTGTCATTTTCTTCTTTGCTTTACGTGTATTATCTCTAATTCTCACAACAACCTTGTAAACCTAGTTGTCATCATCTTCGTTTTACAGATGAGGAAACCAAGGCTCAGAGAGGTTAAGCAAAGTTATGCAGCTATGAGGTGGCAGAGCCAGGATTCAAACCCAAGTCTGACTAAGGCCTGTGCTCTTTCCACTCCACTGCACTGTTTCCCATTTTGTTGATGACCATCTTTGAGTTCCTGAGTATTACCTTAAGATAGATTCCTAGACGGGGCATTAGGTCAAAGGGTGCAAAATTTTTAAAGCTCTTGATATGTATTGCCAAATTACTTTTTTAAAAGATTACATCAACATATCAAGTCCAGGCAGCAGTGATCTGACATACTTTTTGTGTTTATGTTGTATCTTTTAAAGTTTAGAATAACTTGGGGATATTTGATCCTTCACCTGTCATTACAGATTCATTCTCTCATCTCATAAAGACCTTTCTGCTTGGCAGTCACTTTACTTTTACATCTTGTTAGTTCTTATCACGTTCCTCACCGCAGCTGTTCTAAACTATCTCTACATTTTAGAAGCCTTCAGTCCTACCCCTGCCTTCATCACTCTAAATGCATTAACCTTGCCTTGAGTTGACTGCCAGGATTGAGACCTCTCTGCTGTGAGCTTGCTCCCTTTCCAGCTGTCACCAGACCACCTTGCATCTCAGAATTGCTCTCTAACTCTTCCCAAGCTTTTGCTTCTTCCCGGTTCTTGGAAGGCAAGGGGTACTCTCCCCTTTTCCTCCAGGGTTCCTTTTTGTCAGTTATCTCCACTACTCTACCTTCCTTAACGTCTCTTTTCCAGCTTCTTTCCCTCTACTTATAAACATGTTCAAATGTCCTAATTTTTTCCACTTTTTTGAACCACCACATTTTTTTCTCATTTTCCTTTCATCTTCGAGCTTTTTCAAAAATAGTTAATAGATGCTTATGGTAAAAGAAAAATAAATAAGCACCATCTCTATTCAATTCCTTCAGAGTAGTCAACATTGATTATCTTACACTTTCTTGCTGCCAACACTTTAACCTCTTACAATTTAACCCGCTTTTTCACCTGTTGAAGGTTGAATTGACTTCTTAATTTCTCAATTTTAAAGCTTTTTTTTTTTTAGCTTTTTAAAATTTTATTCATTTATTTATTTTATTTTTGGCTGTGTTGGGTCTTCGTTTGTGTGTGAGGGCTTTCTCTAGTTGCGGCGAGCGGGGGCCACTCTTCATCATGGTGCACAGGCCTCTCACTGTCGTGGCCTCTCTTGTTGCGGAGCACAAGCTCCAGACGCGCAGGCTCAGTAGTTGTGGCTCACGGGCTTAGTTGCTCCGCGGCATGTGGGATCTTCCCAGACCAGGGCCCGAACCCGTGTCCCTGCATTGGCAGGCAGATTCTCAACCACTGCGCCACCAGGGAAGCCCTAAAGCATTTTTTGATCTACCCCCATCTCCTCCGATGTCAGTAAAGCGTCTGGCACTCATGGCCTGCTTTAGTTGGCACTGCCTACCCTCTTTCTGCGTCATCTCTTTAACCACTTGTCATCTTATTTTCCCTGTCCCCTTGAGACTAGGGTGCTCCGTGGTTCTGTTCATGACTGCTTTCTCTTTGCCATATGCAGTTTGTACCTTGGAGTTTTCAGCCAACCTCGTAGCATGGATACGAGCTATTAAATGACTCCCGGCTAAATTGGCAAACCATTCTTGAGCAAAAGGCACTATGCTAAGTACTGCACATTCAAAGACGATCAGGGCATAGGCCAATCTCTCCGAAAGCTTACTGGCTACTAGAGGAGGGAGAGGTGTACCCAAATCATTATTTCTGGCAGCACTGTGTATTAGAAAGAGCACTGGATTTAACCAAAAGATAGGAATTTGAATCCCAGCGCCACCTCTTACCAGCTGGGTACATTGCATAACTTCACTGAGCCTGTGTCTTCTGATATTGCCTGCCTCCCAAGGTGCTGTGAAGAATAAATGAGCGGTGGTTTCTAAAGCTCCTAGCCCCTGCCCTGATCTCTCTCCTGAGCTGCATTTCCCTCTACTAGTTTAAACATCTCTCCTAGCGTGTCAGATACGCACCTCAAACATACGAAGTCTGAATTGTTCTCACTCGGGTTCTTGTTTTTATTTACCCTTTTCTGCTGGTTGTACCACCGTGCAGTCCTGCATTCGGATTCAAGAGCTGAGTCAGTGGTTGTTGACTCTCACTTTTCCTTACCAAACTATGTAATACCTTCAGCAGCCAAGTCCTCGTCTCTTTTTGCTTTACTTCATCGCCTGTGTCGTTTCCATTCCCACTGCCATAAGCCCAGCCCAGCTCTCTCAGATCATAAGTAGAATATCATGCCATCCTAATTGGCTCCCTCTTTACTTTGCAGCCTATTCAGTACACTCAGGAAGTACCACTCCAGTTCTTTAACTCCTTTCATCAGAAACCTTCAGTAACTCCTACATTGCCTAGCAGAAAAAGTCTATCCCCTTGGTTAGTAATTAAGGCCTCCCACCATCTGCTTCAGCCTGACTTTCTAGCCATATCTCTCACTATACTCTAACAGAAACGCTGCGTTCTCATCAAGCTCAGTTACTCACCATTCCCTGATAGCATACTGTTAACATTTCCTCTCTATTGCTCCTTCCTTTTCACCTATTGAAATCTTCCCCATCTTTCAGAGCTACCTCAGATGTAACCAGACCTTTGATGGATCAAGGTGGACCTACTTAGTGTAAACATCACTGGCGTCTTTGAGCTAGCCACTACCTTCCTTCCAACGTCCTCTGCCACTTAACACCCTTCTATTCCTGTGCTCTAACTCTAATAAATTACTGACATTCCCCAGACCTACCATAATCTTTCATAATTCCATTCAGTAAGTGTGGAATGATGCTGCCTTTCTTGATTTCTCCAAGTAGAAGTCACCTTTTTCTTTAGAACTGTGGTTAGAGTAGAACTTAGCTTGTCGTGTAGGACACTTAGCAGGTACTGCTTTCTGTTATGTGAAGTACCTACCTTCCTTCTCTTCTTGAAGGAAGAGACTCTGTCCTGTGTAACGTGGTGCTCTGCAGTATGGTACGAACATTTTTTTTTTTTTAAACATAATTCCTCCGTCATTTTGTTTATTTATTTATTTATGGCTGTGTTGGGTCTTTGTTTCTGTGCGAGGGCTTTCTCTAATTGCGGCAGGCGGGGGGCCACTCTTCATCGCGGTGCGCGGGCCTCTCACTATCGCGGCCTCTCCCGTTGCGGAGCACAGGCTCCGGACGTGCAGGCTCAGTAGTTGTGGCTCACGGGCCCAGTTGCTCTGCGGCATGTGGGATCCTCTCAGACCAGGGCTCAAACCCGTGTCCCCTGCATCAGCAGGCAGACTCTCAACCACTGCGCCACCAGGGAAGCCCCGGTACGAACATTTAAGTAGTAAAATATTTGATTGAAATACTCTTGTGAATTAAGCTAGGAGCCCAGTGTAGCAGAATGCCAGCCTCTCTGCTCCCTGTGACCCACTGCCTCCCTGTGGTGGCCCTTCCTCCTTCCGGGTCTCTCAGTGTTCTTCTTCCTCTTGTCTTTCATTTTGGTTAACTTCCGCTCGGCCTTCTCTTCACCATCTTCCATCTGGCTGTTGAGGTGGCTACTACACTGTACCCTAATACAGACCTGGATGTTAAATCATGAATGTCGTTGAGGTCAGAAGTTAAGATTACCTAGGATTATGACAATTTGTACCTTGTTTATTCCCAGTCTTCAGTTTTGGACTACTTTTTGGTTCTAAACTTGCTCGTGGGATTATTAGTCTTTTTTGATTTTCAACATTCCTGATTCTTCTAGAAAATGTTTTGCGGTTAATCTAAAAACTTGTAGATTTTCCCCCTATCACTTATATAAATTAGCCTTATTTTTAATTTTTTAATCTCCTTTTTCCATTTAAGTAAAAAATCAAAGAAATCTTGATGATGAAAATTATTTTTCTTTCAACAGTGACATTGTGAGGAAGATCGATCAGTCTGAATTTGAAGGTTTTGAGTACATTAATCCTCTTTTGATGTCTGCAGAAGAATGTGTCTGATCCTCCTTTCTCAACTATGCATTTTGCTTGTGTTGCCATTTAGTGCATGGATAAACTTGTTACCAGCCTGGATGCAAAGAACCATTTTATATTTTTCACCTGCAAGAAAAGCACTCAGTATATTCTATTGTTGACTGTAAGAGTCAATTATTACATCTAAGTTTAACTATGGGAAAAAAATGAAACTACTTTGCAGACAATCATGTCAAAATTTAGTTACACTGGTAATCCAGCAACCTACTGATGAATAACAAAGTTGTCTTTTTTGTTTAAAGGAAGTACTGACTAAAAAGATTATCTGTTGCATCAAGGCACATGGTGGGATTACATCATAAGCCTCCCCTGATTTTTGTCATACTCATGAAGTCATTTAAGTGTTGAATTTTGGAATAAAAGAGTAATGCGAAATACAACTTGTTATATTACCTATTACTTTCTGAGTTCTATGTGTTTAAAAATTCAGCTGTAAATTTTATCATTGCTTTAGCAAATTAAATTATTGATTTCTAAGGCAACAATTATAAATTGGTAATAAAAGATGTTGCTTGCTTAGAATGAGGGAATACAGATTCTCCTTGAGGAAAATAGGCACATTTTATCAAGAATCAGATTCCAAATCATTAGCTGTTTTTGAAAAACTGATTCAAGTGATTTCTTTAGTATGTTACGGGGTTAGTGTCTGAGCTTGTCCCTGTAGTGGGAACTTTAACTGGAGTGTTAATAAATATAGTTCAAAGAACCCAGGATGCAGTTAGATGGAACACTTCTCAGTATATAAAAAGGAAAAAATAGAAACTTAAAATAGATACAGAAAAGTGCAATGGTAATATTTATTTCTTATTGGACAGTAAATCTCACAGTCGCTTTTTGTGATTTGAATTAAATAATAAGGAAGCATTCACTTGCTACCAAATGTAAAAGCATTCCATTATCCTGTGGACACAGAATGTATATTATTTTTTCCTTGTAAGTCAGTATACAGGAAAATAATTTATCTTCCAAATAGTGTCTGAACCATGCTTGTTTCTTCCCCAAACCACATTATCCATACTTTCGGATCCTTTTTGTGGAGTCTTCAATGAAACACAAGAAAAAATAATAAAGTAAACATGAATAAATCTTCAGGATATGCACGTACACTCACACTTATCACAGTTCCAGCTCCATAAGTGAGTTTTTGTTAAGTAGGCAACACATGTAATCAGAGTAGAATACATTTCAGGGGCAGAGTTCTTCAGATTATTTTTTATTAATATTAGTGTTTAACAATTTATTATTTAAAGGGATGCCAATGATAGCATCCTTCTGTTGTTTATTTTTAACTTTTTTTATGAAAAGGGACTTAAAAAATAACCATGATCATTTAAATTGCTTATAATTGTCCAATCTTAGTAAAATATAACTTTTAGGAAAGCTATCTAGTCTTAAATTTAGAATGATTTAAAATATGTAGGCATTTATTAAATTACCTCTTTTTGGGGGGCACGGGGATGCTGCATTTCATTTGAAATGTAATTTTTCCAAAGTTTCTGGCCATGTACTCTCTTTTCTTTGAATAGCTATGTCTGAAAGCAATGAAAACCTCCAAGGAAATGTTTATATAATTTACATGTTTATTTAAGAGGTATGTATGTTTCTCTTAAGACCTGAAACTTGTTTGAAAACAAAAAGCAATATTCACTTCAAATCATAAATTTATGGAAATTTTTGACATATCAGAAATATGTTTATCATCTTGCTTTTAAGTGGTACTGTTTCCCTTAGGGCATTCGTTCTCAAGTTTTAGAATGTGGACTAATCACATAGTGTGTTTAATATGCACATTACTGGGCCTGCCTTAGAATTCTGTTGGGTCTTTGGATCTCATTTTGAGAAACATTTTTTTTTTTTTTTTTTTGTGGTACACGGGGCTCTCACTGCTGTGGCCTCTCCCGTTGCGGAGCACAGGCTCCGGATGCGCAGGCTCAGCGGCCATGGCTCACGGGCCCAGCCACTCCGCGGCGGACAGGGGCACGAACCCGTGTCCCCTGCATCGGCAGGTGGACTCTCAACCACTGCGCCACCAGGGAAGCCTGAGAAACATTTTTTTGAGTTTTTCTTTTAGTTTGTCCTTAGTTACATATTAGAGTATTCATGATAAAACATTTTGAGAAGGGGTGCACAGTTACTATCTTATCTACAATTTTAAGTAAGTTTTGAGTAAATGACTTCTTCAAGTTAGATATCTTCTAAAAAAAAATCCATCAGTTTTCTATCAATGTTACAAATGATGAAACATTTTTCTGTGATGAGGTTTTAACCATTATTCAGGGTGGCCTTTTTTTAAATATTTTTTTTAAAAAAAACTAATAAGATTTACTGTGTATATTTTATACAGAATTGAATTACAAATATGTTTTAAATTGTATTCTGCTTTTTGTAGTCCTTATGTGCCATGCCAATTCTTTTTATATTACATAGAAGTTGTTTCAGATTACTCACCAGGGGACTAAGGCAGTTGACAGAATGGTTGGAATTTTGGTGTTCTAAGAAAAAATTTATTTTGTATAAGCATGTATGTGGTCAGATCATTCTATGTGTATGCAGCCTGAAATGCATATCAGGTATTATGCTTGTTTGGTACCTGTACATTTACTTTTAAAATTTTGTTTTGTTTTGATTTTTGTCATGTAGAATACTGCCTTGGTATAATGTGATCTGTATTTGTACCTTTTTTTTTTTACTTTCAAATCTTTAAATAAAATGTTTAATACTCATCAAGATTGGAACATGTTTAATATGTAGCATACCAGAGTTTTGTGAAAGAACAAAGGCATATCAAAATTTGTTCAAGAAGAAAAATGAAAATTTTAGAGTTTGGAATTTTGCTGTACTTAAAGCAACACTGGTAGTTCTGATGCCATATTGTAGACATCTACTTATAAAATATTGTTCAGTGTATTTTTTTTTTTTTTTTTTTGGCGGTACGCGGGCCTCTCGCTGTTGTGGCCTCTCCCGTTGCGGAGCACAGGCTCCGGACGTGCAGGCTCAGCGGCCATGGCTCACGGGCTCCGGACGCGCAGGCTCAGCGGCCATGGCTCACGGGCCTAGCCACTCCATGGCATGTGGGATCTTCCCGGGCCGGGGCACGAACCCGGGTCCCCTGCATCAGCAGGCGGACCCCCAACCACTGAACCACCAGGGAAGCCCTGTTCAGTGTATTTTTAAACTCACCCCTCTATATCTCTTATGTTGGAAAACAAATTAGTAAAATATCAGCTGAAGAGAGAGCATTTTAACTAGTTTTAAAACTGAACCAAATTTAAACAGATGCAGAACAGTATGTTCTACAGTGATGTATTATAGAGTTCCAGAACTTCTCCTTTCTCAATTGTAGCTAGTGTCCGTATATAAACAGGCATGAGCCTGGTATCCCACACTTACAAACCTCTTTACCATTACTTAAGCCTTTCCTTTCCTTTCCAAGGAGAATGCAATCTTAAGTGCTTTTACTTTTTTCTTAATTGCCTTGTCAGAGAGCTAGAGCCTGTATATTAAAACCACCAAAGACTGATCTCCTGTGTCTTCTCTATTATTTTATCCTAATATCCCCTGTACCAAATCATAAATTTGGTTGTTTTCTTTGTGTTAATAAAATCCCAAAACAGAATCCAAAGAGGAGTTTGAAGCTTTAGGGAAATTTTGCATTCAATATGGCAACCAGTTTCTCCCTGAGAGAGAAAGTCAATCTCCAATCTTTAAAATCCAACAGGTTGGTTTCTGGATAACACCCAACAGCAAGTCATTTGGTATATGTGATGGTCTCCCTTCATGGATTTACCCTCCTATCCAGTAGGACTTAAGGTATCAGTTAAGACCCAGATAGTCTGAGTAGTTTGTATCCAAAGTTTATTGTCCCAGAATGTTCATGGTGCTAAATAAGGCTAATAAAAAGACAGAATCTCTGCCCTTGATATTCAAGATAGAGAACGGACATACTCAGAAAGATGATTGTCTCCACAGGAAATAGTCCAGTGATAAGAGCCAAATAAATGCAGAAAAATATACATGATGTGGCCATGTTAGGTTACAGGTTTACCAGTGAAACTTGTATGCATTTTACTTGATATTCATATATAATTGATCCATGCTATACGTTTTTTTAGATTTATGGTAGATTGCAAAAAGCTTTAAGAATTCATATGTACATAATAAAATCTTAGATATTTCTATATACACACACACGCACACACACAGTATATACTATACTAGATATACTATATATAAGGTTAATATATAAGATTGTTTTTGGCTTTTCTGCTCAGAAATATGAATTGGAATTTACATGGACATGGGAGAGAAAATTATCAGATGCTCCTGCTTAGATTAGATTTTGTACAGTTCATCTCTGAAATTTATAATTAAGAGGAACCCAGCTCAGAATTTGAGAGTGATTTTTGGCTTGAAATGTGGCAGTGCAGTTCACCTTTATGTAGCAATTTGTGCCTTACTGGCATTAACACTGTATTTTTACTCCAATTACTATTTTTAACATTTTTACTGAAGAAAATGGAATTACAATTCTTCTAAGGATTAAGTGGCTGTTCCGTGTGATCTTTTACAGGCTATCCACAAGTTCAACTCCATGCCAGATGTGTTCACTAGACTTGAGAGAGCTTTAGCTCAAGTTTTTATTGACAGTTAACAGGTCAGAGACAAATCCTCATTGTGTAAGAAAGGACCCTTTGCTGGTAGAGGCGGGGCTCTTTTACCAGGAAAATTTTTTTCAAGCAAAATTTTTTTCTAAGGTAAATTTCTAAGTAAAATTTTCTCGAAGTTGTGCCATGTCACCAGATTTAAACCTTCCATGATGTAAACTGTCTGCAACGTGGGTGGTTATACTTCGTGACTTTTTACGTTATTCATAGTATATTTACTATGAAGTAAGTGAAAATATTTTTCTAAGGTAAATTTCTAAGTAAAATTTTTTTCTAGGCACTCTTGATTTTTATTTAAAAGTTAGATTTTTAAATTTAAAGATCATGAAAGTATGTGCACTTGTGCGTCATTTGAAAGTTTACTCAATTTGAAACAATATTTTAATGAAGAAATCTGAATCTATGTTAATGAGGATACTTTGCTACATTATTATTCCCTTCTTTAAGTTTAAATTTTTATTTCATACGTTTATTGAAGGCTATGTAATGTGTCCAGTACTATGCTGATCCTACAGGATTTGGAAAAGTTTTATTGTAAGGAATTTTTTTATGATACAAGGAATAAATTCATTCCAGAAAAGTTGGCTTAGGTTTAAAAGAAAAAAAGTCGGTGTGTGTGTTATCCTTTGAGGTAGGGGATATTTCCTATGATTAAAATAAAAATTAACATTCTCCCCCAAGTAGTGAGGTCTGAAAAATGTGGAAATGGGAGATAGCAACGTATATGGTTCTGTCTCAGAATGGTGATTCCATCCACTTCATCACCACCAGGGGCCAGTCTCTTGCTGTAATGAAGGTCAGACTTACCAGCACTTTCGCCCTCTGGAGAAGGCAGTATATTCTCTACAAGCCGGTTACCAAGAGGTTCCAGGATTTCATCAGTGCTTATCATGTGTGTTTTGAATTTACAGTTATCTGGGAGTCTGGCAAATTGTCATAGAACTGCTTTGCCTTCTTTGACTCTTCAGGGTGTTAGACCTTCCATATTTATTCAAAACAAATTAGGACCTACTATGTGCCGGGCACTGGGGATAGATATATCAAGCAAGCGTCTAGTCATGTCACACTTCATGCAGTCTGGGCAGTTTTCCATCTGTGAAGGATACTTTTAGCTGAAAATAAAACCAGGGCTGATTTTGGTCACTTAACTATAGAAGAATTCAATTAAAACAAAATGCAAGACATTGCCCACATGCTTTAGTTGTGGAACTTTCTATATCAGTTATTGCATGGTATCACAGGTTTAACCCATGAATGTTTGTAGACCCTCAGAGTATCCATTAAAAACATGATTTCAGGCAAGTTTTGACTGTGTTGCTATTTAACAAACACTAAACACTTTTGTACTGGATGTAAATAGTTGAAAACATCAGTTTGCCAAGGAAAGACATTTTCCTGCTGATTGCACTGAACATTAATTTCCAGCATGCTTCAGTTTCAGGCAGTCATTTACTTCATTGCCCAAAATAACTCTACAATGTGCTGTGAGCTGCACTAAACAACCTCACACCTTCTCCTTCACAGGTTTTTCATCAAATAATTTTTAGATTTGTTGTGTTACTGACACCATTTTATAATCTGCACATTGTAACTTGATAGAGCAGCTAGGAAGTATGAAATCTGTCCACTTACAAAGTATTCTTCAAAGTATAAGAATTCCTTTTTGTGAGCCTGCTTCTTTTTTGTTATATGCACTAGTTTGTTGTACTTTTTAGATTCCAAATACAAGTGATATATATGCAGTATAACGTGAACAAGCTAGTGGTTACCGGTGGGAAGAGGGAAGGGGGGAGGGGCAATATCAGGGTATTTGTATTAAGAGATACAAACTATTAGGTACAAAATAAGCTACAAGGATATATTGTACAACGTGGGGAATATAGCCAATATTTTATAATAACTATAAGTAGACTATAACCTTTAAAAATTGTGAGTCACTATATTGTACATCTATAACTTATATTGTACCACTATACTTCAATAAAGATTTTAAAACATTTTACCAAAACATGGGGAATAGGTAAATATATTTTTCCAAATTTCTATAGTGATAGAAATAAAGGAAAGAGAAAAAAATTCCTTTTTGTATCTCAAAACAGAGGTGAAAGATTGAACTTACGATGAGGCCTCGTGACTTTTATTTCTATCTGATTTTCAGTGATGCCAAAGGAGGTTACGTTTCCCAAAGAAAGTTGCTCCTCACTGTTGGGTCCACCCAAATAGAAATAGTATTTATGGATTTTAATAGCTGACATGGGCCAGGCACGTGCCAAACATTTCACAGACGTCTCATTTAATCCTAACAGTCCCGTGGCTGTCTCCCATCTCAGGGCTACTGAACTGAAGTCTGTGTAGGCAAGACCTGAGACTAGCACCTCAGGTGGTCTCAAGTTAAATTCAGAGAATTTAATCCACTAGCCTTATTAATATGTACTATTATTACCATTCAACTGGTGGGGGGAAAATGGAGTTTTAGGGAGGTTAAGTAACCTTGCTCAGTCAAGGCCCATGTGATTCCAGTACCTATTGTCTCTCAAGACAGTTATATAACATTTGCTCCAAATTCTGTCTCCTGAGAAATTACACACAGCTAATTAATGCCCTGTTCTTCAAACTCTCTCTGGCTAACTCCTTGATGGCCATCTCTGTGGGTCTGGCCCCCTCTCTGCAACCCTCCGTGTTGGCTCAACCCTGCCAGCCTTTTCCGGTGATGTTGTGCTCCATCTTTCCATGCTCTGAGCCTCCCACTTCATAGATATAGGAAGTACACTTTCTTGACTCGCCCAGGACTCCTTTCTTTCAAGCACTCAGAGCTGTGTGGTAGCCCATCAGAAACTGTTCCTATATCCAACATTTGGTGTGCGCCTGCCTGGTGAAGTAATCCTGTGGCTGGCCTCACCCAACCACGACTTCCTCAGATCAAGACGTCCAGGACGCTGCTGATTTCTGGGAAACCAGGGTACCGCCTGAAACACACGCACACCTCTAATCCACTAGGTGACTGCGAAGGTTTGTTCTTTTAGACATCTTGGAGTTAGTTATACCCATATGCTTGTTATTTGTGGTGATGCTTCAAGATGTGACTCCAGCAAGATAGCCTGCCCTGTGCTCTCATCCGCATTGTTCTCTGTTCTCGCCCTTCCCAAACTCAACCTTCCTTCTTCCTTTCCCTCCTAACTGTTCTGAGTGCCCACTGGGACCCTCCTTCCTGGATAAATTGACATCAAGGTTCTCAGCCCACTCGTTGCACTCTCCTTCCCCTTCGGAATGCGAGCGTTGCTTTTCCTGCCACCCTCTCAAGTGGAGGCTGATCATTCTAATGGTTCCCAGGATTCAGCCTTCTCCCGCCCCCTTAAAGCTACTGCACACTATTACTCCTCCGACTTTGTGTAAGACCCTGCTTCTTCAGGGTCTGTGCTATGTGGCTCAGCCTCTTTATCATTCAACATCCTCCTCCTCATTCCATTTCATTTGAGGAAGATGTGGTACCTGGCTCACTGCTCTACCCTAAAGCCAGCCATCTGTAGCAACCAGTGTCTCAATGGACCAGGGATCCAACATCCAATCAAACACCAAATCCTATCCTTTCTTTTTTTTTTTTTTGCTGTGTTGGGTCTTCGTTGCTGTGTACGGGCTTTCTCTAGTTGCGGCGAGCGGGGTCTACTCTTCGTTGTGGTGTGCGGGCTTCTCTTATTGCGGAGCACAGGCTCTAGGCGTGTGGGCTTCAGTAGTTGCGGCTCACGGGCTCAGTAGCTGTGGCTCGTGGCCTCTAGAGCGCAGGCTCAGTAGTTGTGGCACACGGACTTAGCTGCTCCACGGCATGTGGGATCTTTCCGGACCCGAGCTCGAACCCATGTCCCCTGCACTGGCAGGCGGATTCTTAACCACTGTGCCACCAGGGAAGCCCCATCCTTTCTTTCTTATCAGTCTTTTTCCTACCACACTTGTTTCCACCTAAGGATTTTAACACATGCTGTCCCAATGCCTCCTCTCCTTCTGCCCTTTCTCAGGTGGGCATCTTATATGCTTCAGGCATGTGTGTCTCTTCCCCCGAGAGGACAACCTAGGGCCACCTTACTTAGCCCCCTCCACTATTGTCTCTCATTGCACTTTGTTTTCTTGACAGCATCGCTCACAATGTGTAATTGTATGTTGCTGATTTATTTTACCATCATCTGTCACCTCCACCAATCTGTATGTTCCATGAGGGCAGGGACCACGTCAATTTCATTTACTGTTGCAGTCCCAGCACCTAGAACAATGCTTGGCACATAGGCCCTCCAGAAACATTTATTAAATGAATAAATAAATGAGTGAATGAACAAACGTTAGCCATGTACTTTGGAAAGAGAGAGCTCTCACTGGCTTGTGGTTTCACCATGAATAGAGGTTGTCAGGGAAACTTTCATTGATCCAGCAGAGTTGGGACTAAGGAACCAGTACTTTTTTTTTTTTGAGGTACGCGGGCCTCTCACTGTTGTGGCCTCTCCCGTTGCGGAGCACAGGCTCCGGACGCGCAGGCTCAGCGGCCATGGCTCATGGGCCTAGCCGCTCCACGGCATGTGGGATCTTCCCGGACCGGGGCACAAACCCGTGTCCCCTGCATCGGCAGGCGGACTCTCAACCACTGTGCCACCAGGGAAGCCCGGGAACCAGTATTTTTTTATAGACCACGCAGATCATTTTTATGCTTTAATAAAGTCTGGAAAACAGAACCAGGGAAGGGCCTTCACCCACACACTAAATGCTGACCTAGGCTAGATAACTTCTTGCTATAGTCGGGAAGGTGAGTCATTCTGGGCTTTTGTGGGATTCCCCAACACTGATGTAAACAGAAGCATTTAGTGAAGGCCCTCAATTACTCAGGTAATAAATGGAAATCAAGGGAAAAGGGACTCCTGAAAGATTGTAGAGACTGAAAGGTGTAGACTAATTTTAGTTTGTAATAGGTTTTCTGTTTTGTATGAGGAATTTTGGAGAGGAGAATTTCAGTTTATAGATTTCCTTTGTTGCCTTAACCAGGTGAATAATCCTGTTGAAACTCCTCAATGGCAGCATGTTTCATACTCTGAAGATGATTTCTAGAGGTAAACAGGACGTATTGTCCCTTCTCTTTGGCCACATCGGAACTTCAGTTCTTCTCAGGAGAGAAGAAATGATGACCCAGAGAAGTTTTTTTTCCTAGCGCAATGAATCCCCAAAGATGTGGCTTTTGTCTCTTCGTTGAGCTCCCTGGTTGTATCTCAGGTGCTTGCCCTGGACCAGGGGAGCAGAGGATCTAGCTCAGAAGCTCGTCCAAGTCAGTGTTCACAGACCCAGAGTAATATTCAATTAGTTCTGTTCTCCAGGCTCCTTGTGATGGGATTTCTCGGGGGATGAGGGCGGGATAAGGATGAAAAGAGAGACTGCACCTCTCGTTTAGAATCCTATCCCTAGGGGGCTTCCCTGGTGGCGCAGTGGCTGAGAGTCCGCCTTCTGACCACAGGCCGTGAGAGTCCTCATGTGGGTACCCTCTAAAGAGGAATTCCCTTTCCTCTCCCCACCCTCCCCCATCCACCTCCTTTACCACAGGGTAACCCACGCCCATCTCTGCTGCCAAGATGAGTAGGGGAAACACAGGGGTTGGAGGAGGGGAGGGAAGAACTGCAATTGCCTTGCTTCTGTTTGTTTGTTGATTTGGTTTTAATTCGATCACTTCTAAATTTCTTTTAAAAAATCAGACATTTTGCATTGTGAGGATTAATATCCTATGGCTACTTCTCCAGGTCTAGGTTTAAGATGCATACTCTCCCTGCCAGCACGATTCTTGGGCCTTTGGGGCTTAGAAGAGTATCTGTCTCCTTTGAAAACCTGGAGTAACCTTACAAAGTTCCCTTCTATTAATGCTGACTTGACAGAAAGCATGTCTGACTTCCCCTTCCCAATTTCCTATCTCTTTCACTCTCTGACATCAGGCAAAGAGATGTTATAAATGGTGGTGGACTGTACTGAAATACTGCTTTTGATATTGTAGGTTGGGCAGGGGTAGGAGTGAGGATCTAAGTGCCATTTCTGACACCGCCTATATGGGAAAAGATCTTCTATGTTCCAAACAAAGAACAGACAAACAAACTAGTGGACCTAGTATTACCATGGAAACAGTCCCTCCGTGTATGTATGGGTGGTCATACACGTAACACACATAAAGGCAGTGCCCTGGGGCATTCTCTCTATGACAGTCCTTTTGGGACCTTGGGGAATCCCCGGCCTCGCTGAGTATTACTTAGGGTAAGCTACACTGCTCTAACAAATAGACCCATAAGGTGATGGAAGTTCGTTTCTTCCTCTCCTAACAGTCCAGGGCAGATGCTCTGCGTCTGGAGCTGGGAAGAGGAGGCTGTTTCCCATTGACATTCAGGGCACCAGGTCTTAGGTGCCTTAGGGAAGGAAAGAGCTAGGAGGCACATTCGTGGAAGGTATTACAGCTCTGGCTTGGAAGTGACTTGCCTCACGTAGGCTCACATGGCTTTGGCCAGAACTCAGTCCTATGGCCTTTCCTAAAGCAAGGGAGGCTGAGGAATGTCAGCCAGCTGTGCACCCAGGAGGAAGAGGTGGATAGCTTTAGAAGGCCTGCCAGCTGTCTTCTCTGTGCTGAGGCTGAGTTCCAGGCTGAACGGCATCAGATGAGAGAGCCTGAATTGACCCTTGGAGGGGCATCAGCAAATGATTCAGACTGAGAAGGAAGGGGTAGGATGTCCTGCACTGATACTCAGAGGGTCACCAGCACAGCCCTGTTTCTGGTGGCTGTAGCTGCTGTGTCCCACTTTGACTTCCTGCTTCAATTCCTGGCTCAGCTGGACTTCTACCTCCTTCCTTTGCTCTCCTCCTGGGCCTGCTCCCAGGCAGTGTGGCCTCAGGCTCCCAGTCTCTCCTTGCTACTGGGATCCACCAAGGAGTTTCCTGGTCCCTTATTCACTGGACTCCCTGGCTTTCAGCTCAAACGTCCTGTAAGTCCCCTACTGTTCCTCCTAAAGTGGACAACAGCACCAAGGCTCTTAGCTCTCGTACTGATGCCCCATCCCAGGCTATGCCCTTTATGGCCTCCCCTTGGCTTTGGCACGTTTGGTCTCCTCTTTTGTTTCCCTTACCTCCTCCAGATCCCCCTCCTGGCTGACTGCTGGTTTGGGAAGCTGTGCCTTTCACACTTGAAACACTCAACTTTTTCTCCCCCCAAACTCCAGACTGCATCTGTGTTAGGTGCCTTCTCCTGCCTGGAGCTCCCTTGCTGGAAATCATCTGTGACCCAGGCAATTCAGAAGATGTATAGACATAAAAAAAACTCGGTAAGAATCCTTCACTTGTCACTTAGCAGATGTCAACAGCTTTGCAATGGTGGAGTTTTTTATGTAGGTGATCTGCCACCTCCTTCCCCATCTAAGTTGGAAACCCTTGGTTTATATTTAATGAATTTCTTGTTATGTCCTAAGTATTGTGGCACATATATACTTTGTTTACTCCACAGCACTTAGCATATACTAAGCACTCACTAAATACTACTAATACTAGCTTTTCCTTCATCCATTTATTATTTTAAGGGAAATGCTTATTATAGTACAGAGTTAGATGATTTAAAACATTGCTACTCAGCCCTCAAAATAAGTATTACAAATGAAGGAATCATAGACAAGGCTGAACATATAGCTCTACTGAGGAAGAGTATATTAAAAAACTAAAGAGAAAGGTCATTTAAAACTAGAGATAAGTAAAGCTAGATATTTACTATACCATTCTGAAGTGTGCTTTGTCATTGTACTTATAGTGTGGTCTAGCTGTGTTTTTAACAGCATTATAACAGCATTACAACTACATTTGAAAATTTTTTAACAACATTATAACTACATTTTGAAATGAGGATCTGTCTTGATAAAAATACGGAAGCTATAAAGACAATTATCATGTATGCAGCCTAAAAGTTGGCTTGACCAAGAAATTCTTTAGAGATTCATTTATATTGTTTGGTTCAGCGACCCTGGAGAAGGAGTTGTAAGTTATAGAATGGTAGTCCAGATTTGAAAAGGGAGGTCTGCTAGGTCAGAAACAAATTCTTCTTTATAGAATCCGACTCATTTGAAATGAGGGAGAAAACTGATGGATGGTTTAAAAGGAAATGTTTGACTGAAGCCTGCCTGCTGTACCCATAGCTACCTGCCCACCAGAACGTGACTCCCTGGTGACAGCTGCACTAATTATAGAAAACAAGTTGAGTGGAAGAAGATGAATTATGTAAATTTACAATCACTGAGGATCCTGTTGGAGCCTTTAGGAATTTTGATTAATAAAAATAAACCTAGGATTTTCTTACATTGAAAAGCAATTAAAAGATGAAGGATAATTTGCTATAGTCTTAGAATAGCAAGGAAACATTTATTAACATGTTTTTATTTCTTATTCATTTTATTACATATAATTACATGTCCTTGCATGTGTGTCATTTATTACTGTAGATTACTTGCTGGTAACAGCCATTTTGTGGATTGGAGAGGAAGTATAATGCTTTAGGCTGCATGTTTATATTTTTATTTTTTGTTTATGAAAAATAATGAAAGGTACCCAAAAAAAGTCATGTTTTTCATAAACCCATGCTCTTAAAAGAGAAGACTGCAACTTTCTCTGCTCCATTTCAACCAGTTCTCTTATTCTAAACCTTATTCTAAACCTAGCTTAAAAGCTGAGGATTAGAAAACAGTCAGGAATGGTAAGCCACTCAATCTTCTAAAAGAAAACATTTTTGTTTGTGTTAATAGATGAGCCATTGAAATGAATACCTTAATAAAGATGCTTAACATGGTTCTTTACACATTTAGAAGTTTGATAAACTTAGGCTTAGTGAATATGTTAACAAAAGTAAGTGAAACTGGTATTTAAAATTTTTTATTAGTGAAATATTACTCAACACAATTTAATATGCTGTAATTTTATTTTATTTGCTTATTTATTTTTGGCTGTGTTGGGTCTTCATTGCTGTGTGCAGGCTTTCTCTAGTTGCGGTGAGCAGGGGCTTCTCTTGTTGCAGAGCACAGACTCTAGGTACACGGGCTTCAGCAGTTGCAGCATGTAGCCTCAGTAGTTGCGGCACACGGGCCCTAGAGTATGTGGGCTCCAGTAGTTATGGCACACAGGCTCAGTAGTTGTGGTGCATGGGCTTAGTTGCTCCGTGGCATGTGGGACCTTCCCGGACCAGGGATCGAACCCGTGTCCCCTGCATTGGCAGGCAGATTCTTAACCACTGCACCACCAGGGAAGTCCCAATATGCTGTAATTTTAAATGACTCTTTTTTCCTACTCAGACACATTGGAAATGCTGCTAAATTGTTTCAGTTGCCAACTCACTGAACAACAACAACAAAAAAAGACATTGGGCTTCCCTGGTGGCGCAGTGGTTGGGAGTCCGCCTGCCGATGCAGGGGACACGGGTTCGTGCCCCGGTCCGGGAAGATCCCACGTGCCGTGGAGCAGCTGGGCCCGAGAAGGTGAAGGGTCTACCACTAAGGCAGCACAATTCACAGGAAAGTTTCTGTTCTCACTCCCCATCATCATAGCATTTTGACTAAGCAGGGAAAACACCATTACATCAGGATCAGAAAACCGTGCGAATGCAAAATGCTCTATGTTTATTGCCACTCTTAATTCCCAAGTATGTATATTTTAATAATCTACAGTTCAGGGGAGAGTACCCAAGCCTTTTCCCAAAGGCAGATCTCTCACGATTTGTGCTACACTGAAAACCTCTGTACAGACAAAGCACAGCTCAAGGGTACCCGAGTGTTCATATTTAGCACCGACACAGAGCTTTCATCTGTAACGTGCTTTACAAACATTGACTAATTAAGAGGAACAACACCCCTGCAAGGTATTTAGCAGGATGCAAAAATGAAAATTTACAAGAAAGACAGCCAGGATGCATAAATCATGAAGTGTTAAATCAGCATGACCTGGAAACCAGCAAGACTCCCTCACCCTTTCTTGCCATGACAGTCTTTTAGATTTTATGCCAGGTGATGGTGGTGGTGGGGTGATGTCTGGGTGGGAGGGCTGTGATAAAATTCGAAGTATCACATTTGCAAAGGGAATTGTTCTACTAGCTCAGAGAAGGGGCTTCAAGAATATAATCCATTTAGAAGTACCCGAGAGAAAAGGAAATCAATACAGTATTTAATTAATCTACTGCAGATTGACTTCATATAAAGGAACCCCAACCAGGAAAGTATCAGGCTAGGAAATCTGACAGTGCACAGTTGGAGAGTCTAAGAAGGCAGGAAAATGGCCTGGGATATAATCTGCATTTTCCATTCTTTCATGGAGGTGTGGGCAGGCATCGTGACTGTCCTGGGGTCTGACTGCAGACTTCCCTCCCCTGTTCTATGAAAGCAGTCTCAACAGGTAACAGCATTACACAAATGGTGAGTGGAATAAGTTCAGTAGCTTTTAGAGGACAGAATGGACTGTCATTCAGTTAAGGGCTTTGGATGAAGAAGACTGGGATTCTAACTAGTGCTGTAACCCTTGTCTCTGTTTCTTATTTATTTATTTATTTGGCCGACCGGCATGTGGGATCTCGGTTCCCGGACCGGGGATCAAACCTGTGTCCCCTGCAGCGGAAGCGGGGAGTCTTAAACACTGAATTCCTCTTCATCTTTTTTTTTTTTTTTTTTTTTTTTTTTTTTTTTTGCGAGCCAAAACGCAGGCCCAGCGGCCATGGCTCACGGGCCCAGCCGCTCCACGGCATGTGGGATCCTCCCGGACCGGGGCACGAACCCGCGTCCCCTGCATCAGCAGGCGGACTCTCAACCACTGCGCCACCAGGGAAGCCCGCTCTTCATCTTTATATGGTTTAATAATCTCTCTCAAAGAGGTGCTGGAAAATGAAATGAAATGGACGTGAAAGTGCTTAAGAACAAGAGTAGATGCTCAATGAACTGTAGTTCTCTTCTCCTTACTGTCTTTGGTGAACTGCAGCTATGAGGCAGGTTCAGTTCTGCCTCAACCTCAGGAGGTCTGCCATCAGTGGAAGCAGTTATAGAGTCAGGACCCATCTCAGATGCCCTCTAGAACCCCCGAGGGTCCATGTTTAACATGAACCACATGAGCTACCGAGCACCTGCAATGTGGCTAGTCCAGTCCAAGAGATGAGCTCTCACTGTAGACTACAAGCCAGATTTCGAAGACTTAGTAAAAGAAAAAGAATGTAAAATATTTTATTCATAATTTTAATATTTATTATATGTTGAAATGAGAATATTTTGGACATATTGGGTTAAATAAAATATATGAAAATTACCTCTTTTCACTTTTAAAAATTGTGGCTGAGTGAGGCTTCCCTGGTGGCGCAGTAGTTGAGAGTCCGCCTGATGATGCAGGGGACACTCGTTCGTGTCCCGGTCCGGGAAGATCCCACATGCCGCGGAGTGGCTGGGCCCGTGAGCCATGGCCGCTGAGCCTGCGCGTCCGGAGCCTGTGCTCCGCAACAGGAGAGGCCACAAGAGTGAGAGGCCCGTGTACCGCAAAAAAAAAAAAAAAAAAAAGAAAAAAGAAAAAAAAAATTGTGGCTGAGGAAGACAGTTACAGGGATGGAACCCACGCTTCCACTGCCAGGGAAGTCCCTTCACATTACGGTTCTATTAGGCAGTATTGTCTGGGACTTGGAACATAACTCTCAAATATCTTAGATCATGTACTTCATCAGTGAAAAAAATTTTGAAAATGCATCCCCGAATATATAAATTTTTAATTTATAAGTATAGTTTATAAACATTAGAGACATACAAAAGCAGAAAGCAAACAGATGGATAGAAGTCTTGGTATCTTCTTCTCACACCCTGATGATCACAAGTGTACCCCTAGGGTGTGCACAGGCCCTTTGGAAATTGCTACCTTAGAAAGGGCCCTTGATGAGGCAAAGGGCTCCCACACTCCTTTGGGGAGTAGGGGAAATGGGGGATTATAATTGGAGAGAAACAAAATTACAATAAAATTGTAACAATGCACAGATCACACAAGTACAACCAAAGTAAAATATTATAAATGTAACAACATGAGTAAGAAAAAAATGCAAACAGTAGGCTCCCCTCAGCTGCAGCCACAGAATTGTTGAGTTGGGGGTGGCCAAGTGAGAGGCCATGAGATCTAGCCGGAAGCTCCCTCTTTGTAGATCTTTACAGAAGATTGGAAGATGTCAACTGTCTGAATCAAAGTTATGGAGGAGGGACTAAGGAATACCCTAGGTGTTGCTTGGTAGCTTCTTCTCTCACTACTCTCATACGGAAAAGAGGGGCAAATCCTGGGTTTTAAAAATTCACTAAGAAGAGGGAGAAGGGAAAGTGCCAGGGAGGAAGGGAGTGGAGAAAGAGCCGGTGCCTATGTTTTCAGGTCCTATGAGCAGAGGTGTGGAGGTGTGGAGTCCCACTCCGTGTAGGACTCCACAAAGTGACAAGATCTTTCTGATGAGAAGTGTTGGGAGATGCTACGATTTGAGGGCAGCAGAGAAAGACTCCTGTGCCCAAGTTTGCCCCAAGAACCAAAGAGATTATGGGCTTGGTGAGGCATGAGGCCTTATGTGTGCTAGAGACCAGAGGACCTGCCCCATATATTCTACAATGCATGAGACAATCTGGGACTCCTGGATGACCTTAGGGATGGGAAGAAGCCCAAATCATGACTGAGATTAATTTCCTGGCAGCAGAATTATTTGAATTAGAGATACATAGAAATGTGACACGTTTTTAATGAAAAATATCATAATTATTAAATGTACATAGTTACATAGTTTAAAATGTGAAATAGAGTATATGTATACCTGATTCACTTTGCTGTACCCCTGAAACTAACACATTATAAATCAACTATACTCCAATAAAAAATTTTTTTTAAATGTGAAATAGAAATGAAATGAAAAGTCCCTTGTCCTACCTCCGCACTCCAGATTCCCACTTCCTAGGAAGAGCCACCTTCAACTTTTTTAGCTATTTCTTCTCACGCTTACCTCCATAATTCTAAATAAGGTATTCTTACTATTCCTGAAGTTTTTGAGTTTTATATATTGCCTAAGAACTTCTCACTATAGAAGATGAAAGTTCACACACACACACACACACACACACACACACACACACACTCTTTGCCTCCCCTCTGTCCTCTCAATATAGTTATATGACAATTTTGTAATTTTGGTTAATAATAGAGTATTTACATTACTATGACGGTGCCAATTTTATTCACAGCAGAGCCAGGTAATGTATTGTAATTTCCTTTCTTGAAAAATTTTTCTTTTTTCTAAAGTTAATAAGTACCTTAAAAATTTGGGTTTTTTTTTATGAACCTATGAACCACTCATTCGTTCTCAAATTTTCTCACTACACAGTAAGGCCCTCTCGATGTGTTCAAACATTAGGAAGTGTGTCATTTTTCTGTCATTTCTCACTTTCCTGCATTAATCTGGACTGGAACATGCTTGTCATCCTGGGGCTTCCTTTCACCATCAGTCTCACATTTCCCTTTGCCCTCATTTCTTGAATTTTTTTTTTGTTGTTGTTGTTCTTGTGGGTTTATGCTTACTTTATTCATTTACTTCACTTAAAGATTTTTTTTTTTAATTTTTTGGCTGTGTTGGGTCTTCGTTGCTGTGCACGGGCTTTCTCTAGTTGTAGCGAGCAGGTGCTACACTTTGTTGCGTGGGCTTCTCATTTGTGGTGGCTTCTCTTGTTGAGGAGCGCAGGCTCTAGGCGCACGGGCCTCAGTAGTTGTGGCACTCGGGCTTAGTTGCTCTGCGGCATGTGGGATCTTTCCGAACTGGGGCTCGAACCCGTGTACCCTGCATTGGAAGGCGGATTCTTAACCACTGCACCACCAGGGAAGTCTCCATTTACTTTACTTTTAATGAGGGTTCAAGAAGATGCAGATGTTATTTTTTTTTCAGGAGTGCTGCTTATCAGGTAGTAGTAGGAATGCGACATTTCCCAGTCTCAGTCTTGTAGCGTAAACATCATAGCAGCCTCACAGAAACAGCAGCAGCTGAAAACGAAGTCCATGCGCTGATGCAGCACCAGTGACACCCTGAAGAGAAGCTCCTTCTCCAGCTGGAGCTGACTCCAACCATCTGCATGACAGACTGCAGAGTCAAGTGTAGAGCCCTCTTAAACTCTACTAACTCACTAATTGGGGCTACAAAAACCACATTGTATAACTCATAACATCATTCTGTAAGTTCTGGAAAGCAGCTCTTAGTCATATGGGAAAATAAATGCTTCAATGACTGTGGGTCATTTATCTCTCAGAACCAAAGCAGCTCCTATGGCCAAAAGTGGGACACTTTGAGCAAAACTAAAGTGTAATGCATTGAGATACATCAAATGTGCTAAAATCCGTGAGTTCATAAGGGCACAAGAAATTAAAACCCAAAAGACTCCTTGGTCATCTTTGGAGGATGCTCACTATTCTGAGAACTGGTAAATAAAAGGAAAGAATCAAACATCCTGCCTTTCCTGAAAAAAAAAAAAAAAACCCAAAACTGTACTTCAGGTTAACAAATAGATGACAGCGGAGAGCTCTTCTTTAAAAAAAACCCCAGCTAATAAATGAGGAAGGAGTAAATAAGTGCAACCCCGGGCTTCCCTGGTGGCGCAGCGGTTGAGAGTCCACCTGCCGATGCAGGGGACACGGGTTCGTGCCCCGGTCCGGGAGGATCCCACATGCCGCGGAGCGGCTGGGCCCGTGAGCCATAGCCGCTGAGCCTGCGCGTCCGGAGCCTGTGCTCCGCAACGGGAGAGGCCACGACAGTGAGGGGCCCGTGTACCGCAAAAAAAAAAAAAAATTAGTGCAACCCCTATTGAAATAATGGATCCAGGCAATGATCATCAATGGTTACTGAAACCATTTCCTGAACTGCTGGGGAACTTTATCTATCTATTTATGCCACACTATGCATCATGCAGGATCTTACTTCCCTGATCAGGGATCGAACCCGTGCCCCCTGCAGTGGAAGCACAGAGTCCTAACCACTGGACCGGCAGGGAATTCCCCAATGGAGAACTTTATAATAGATGGATCAGGCTGACAACATCTGGAAACACTGATCAATCTTAATATTACAAAAAAGAGAGACAAGGAGACAGTATGTGCCTCATGCGATGTAAACAGGAAGTACACAGCACTGCCAATAAAATATTCTTGCCAACAAATTACACACAATCTGATTGTCTCTAGATTTTACTACCACTGTAACAGAAAACAGGGAGCGGGAAGATGATAAATTGACATTATAGGGAGGCAGTCAATAAAATCATCAAAAATCAGAATATAGGAAACTCCTATAGGACAAATGACACAGTTTCTTGCACAAATAAATGACAAGGAAGAAGGAGTACCTGTGGATTAAGAGACTCAAGGAACCCATACCAAGCATGGTATGTGGCTCTTGATTCAAACATGCCAACCATAAAAACAGTCAAACAAGCAAAACTTTATGAGACAACCAGGCACATGTGAACCCTGACTGGATACCTGATGATATTAAGGGATCATTGTTAGTCGTTTAAGGTATGACTCTGGGATTGCGATTATCTTTTAAAAACTTCTTGTCGTTTAGAGATACACACCAAAGTAAAGAGAGTCTCCTATTGCCTGCCTTCCTTGTCCCACAAACTCTTATCCCATCGGGTTGGTTCTCTTTACAACAGTCGGAAAAGCTAGTGTAGATGCTCAGGCCCTCTCTGGCTTGTCACAGAGCCTGCTCTGTGTGAGCCCTTGGCGTCAGCCTAAGTCTTGAAGGAAGAGCCAAGGCAGCTGGCCACTGTGAGTGTTAGTAATTGCTGAGTAATTGTAATTGCTCAGTATTTGCTGAGAATGTGTGCCGGGACCAGCGGTAAGGAGTGGTGAGGGCTGTGGTAAATTGGAGAGCACACTCTCTGTCTGAAGACATTCAAATGCAATGCTACAGGGAGGGAGGGAGAGAGAGAGAGAGAGAGAGAGAGCGCGAGGATGAACCAACAACGGAGGCCAAAGAGCATGGATCCAGGCTATAACCTTTAGCCATATTGGTGGTCCCTGCAGCAGACCTAAACCTATACTTGAGCTGAATGTAGACTTTTTTGGAAGTACAACTCTTGGCCATATCCATCTCTGTGACAGTCAGTACAGAACTCTAGTGCCTACTCACAGTGGATTAGAGAGTGTTATGCTTATCAAACTGACAAAGCGAGAACTGGTAGGAAATGTGCTACCAGGAAAAAGGCAGTCCCTTGAGGAGCCTGTCTGTGTTGATTTAATGATAAGAATCTGTACACCAAGGGTGTCAGCCAGACAGGAAATCCATCCTGGTGGAGAGTCAGAAGTGCCCCAGTTGGACTGACAGGCTGTGGCCACATTGATTGGCTCCAAAGGGCATCGTTATACACACAGGCAAAGGGCGTATCTAGACTTTGCAGTCACCGGAGACTTTCCTGGGGCACTGAAAGGGAGTATAGGGAAGGCGATTAAGGGCCCTAAGAGAGAGGCAGGAAATCTACTTCTTCTTTTCTCCCTGTGATCGATTGATTTTTATTCAATTTAAAGATAATTCTGAGGTTCTTCCTAAATACTAGAGAAATATCAGAATGTGGTAGAAATTATTTATTAAAAAATGGAATTTTTTGGGTGTGTTTCAGGATCTTGTTGAAAGGATTGTTCATTTATTTGGTGGGTTAGCAGGAAGGCTGACTGTAGCAACTGTGGCACTGTCAAGAACAAACACTTCTTGAGAATACGATGAAAAGGAACCATACCAAACCCTGTGGTGGATATAGGCATGAGTAAGACACAGTTCCTGCCCTGCCAGATCTTACACTACAGTTGAAAATCTGAGATCATAAAATTACACTAAAAAAAATATATTACACTATAAGACATAATGTGGTAAATGTAAATGACTATGAAATTAGGAAAGGCAGAGATGGACATGCAAAGCTTCACAAAATATATGGGGACTGAAAGCTTTGAAGGGTGGCCTGAATTTCAGTACGTGTTAAAGGGAGAGAGAGCTTTAATCCCATCTAATTCTGTCATGGTATACTAGATGTTGCCAGGGCCTGAATGTCTGCATTCCCTCGAAGAAACTGCCTTGCCCAAAGGCTCTGGCAGGCAGTCATGCTTTAATGCCCACAGCCCACTATTCCAGCAGGTTAGGCAAGAAGTGGTTTCCTGACCCAGGACTGTCACTCCCAGGTGTGACCCGACTAGTACAGCCTGGCTTAGAAGGACATTCTGAGCCCATGAGAGTCTTCTTTTTGATAATTTAAATGTAGAAACATGAAAGAGCTCAAGTGAAAGGATGCCATGTGTAAGTCAAAGTTATGAAGGAAAAAAGGTGGCACCAGGCTCCCTTGGAGCCGAGCGCTTTCTGGTTCCAATAACAGGTGTCCTTATAATCCTCCACCTCTAAGTGACTTGAAGTAAATGGAATGGAAAACTGTTCCTTAACCAAATTATCTGATTAAAATCTATGGGCAAGATGAATGGAAATAGTAACAGGGCTTTTTTTCCCCTCTCTTAGCTCTGAGACTGTCTTGGTAGAAACACCCTGAAAGTCATCTTAGTAATTATAAGGTGGACATTGACCTTACATTTGTATGCAAGAGGATGTGACAAATGGCATGTTACCCAGAACTTCCGGTTTCTCTTTGTTTTACCTCCAACTTCTTTCCCACCCTCCTTCGTTTCTAGTCTCATGGATGAAAGTAGAGCAATGAGAAATTAAAGGGGGGAAATAAAATCAAACCAAGTGTAGAGTGAACACAGAACTGTAGATGGATGCAGTCTGGAAATTTGCTTCTGAGCTTCTGGGGGGTATCATGGTTAATAAGAACATTTTTAGTATTTGTGAGATAGAAGCAAAACAGTTGAGGCTCAACAGAAGTTTCTCTCATGGGTCCTCATAAAGGGAATAACCATTCTCAACCAACGGATGACAGGTGGCTCTTAGAAAAAGCCTACAAAGGAGGGGAACTCCCCTTGTTTTAAGTATGAACATTTCGGATGGTTGATTTGATCCAAGGAAAAAGAATCTAAGGGGGAGAAAACATAACATGCCTAAGAAGAGTGGATGGCCTTCCAGTCCTCTAGGTAATCTTTGATGAACAGCATTCCTCACAACTATGTTTTGGTAAGAATTAAAGGGCAGAGAGGTTATATCCTGAAGGGAAGAAATTGGATACAGCTGATAACACCAGATGCATATTTCTGACATTTTGATATGTGGACAATCAATGGCGCAGGTGTCATAGTAGGCATCATTTTCTGGAAGCAAGGGGCCAAACTTGGAGAGGAGAAACCAGATGATCTTCCAGTTTAGGTAGAAGTCTCAACTGAATGTCTGAACAGGTGTGGGGCTGCTAGTGGGGACATAGAGGCCTGTGGGAGACTGGACTCATTTCCTTTTTGGCCGACCGTGATCTCTGCAGTGTATACTTTATGGAGGGCCTTAGGAGTCTACATCAGTGTCGATTGTTTACAACTAAATAATTCGGTAACATTTATTGGCAAGTTGTTCTCCATCTTCTTACAATTATGCTAATGCAATGTCTTATTCATTTTTAAATGTGTAAAACATACTGAATACTTGGCACTTGTCCATCCAGGAGAAAGTGATTAAAGCACATGAGAAAAATATTATGGAGAGCTTTTTTTGACACGCTGATTTATTTAAAAATCAACAAAGTGGCTAATGGAACGTTGGGGTAGTAATTTCACATTTATATTAACCTTTAATGAGCCCACGTGGTTTCTTTAAAATCTATATTATCTGTGTAAAGAAAACCTATTCATTAGAAACCCAGTCCCTGATTTTGGTAACAGAGCCAATATTCATAGCCCACAGAGGCCAATTCTAGTGAGCTTTAAAATTCAAGATATTTAACTTTATGAATATAAGACTTTATTATCAACACATTTCCCATGCTGTCAGTTGAAAGAATATGTTGACCACCTACTGTAACTAATTTAACTAGTAAATAATTGAAATATTAATGTCAAACCAATAGAGTTGTTAACATTTTTCTTAGGAAAATAACTTTTATACTTATATTAGGCTTATTTGCAAAGAATCATTTTACTGCCTGAGGTTTTAATATATAACTTTATAATTTATTTATAAAGAAAAATGTATATGTCAATTCCAATTGGCTAATTCTATATTTTTCTGTTAAATTGTGCAAGGAGAAAGTCTAATTGGTCTAATTAATTCGTATGAACTTCTCTGGGCTGGGCTTTTTGGGTCAAAGTCTAGGTTGTTGGCCAGCCTATGGTTCGGATCCCCACTCCTGATCCACTCAGTGAACATCCTTTGTTCAAGGAAAAGTCTAAGCCCACAGCAAGGGATTGTGACCAGGGTGGGTTCTGGTATGAGAGGATGGAGGAGATGCATGCATCATGACCGATGTATTTCACATTAGAATTTTCCAGTCTTTCTGCATTGTTAACAACACTGATACACGACCTTGTTATACGTCTTTTTGCATTTGTCCACTAAATTTGTTAGGATGAATTTTCAGAAGAGTAAACTGTCAAGGGTCAAACGGTATAAAAAATTTTAATTTTGCTACCTATCTTGCTAAATTTTTACCATTATATTTCTCCTGGTCTCTTAATATTTCACTTACTAAACACCAAGAATATAATTCTCCCTCTTTTCATGTGTGTAAACGTGTAAGAAAGAAAACTTTCGCTTCTGTAATCAGCTCACAAACATGGTTGAGTCTCACAACCTTGTTCTCTTTTTTTTTTTCGTGAAACTGCTTATGAAAGATTTTTAGTGTTATTTTGGGAAATATTCCTATCTCTAGAATGTTGTTTTACTTCAAGAAAACGTTAGGGTGGCTTGACTGCTGCTGGTGAGGCTACCATCCAAGAAAGAGGAAAAGATCAAATTCCAGGTGCTCTTTTTTTCACTTAATTTTGCAAATTTTGTAAAAGATTAATTAGAAAAACCCCAAACCGCTCTCAGGATGGTGGAACAGCTGACAAAGTTTGGAAAGTCAGGCCAGGCTGTTCTCTCAGGAAAGTTTGCACTTGCAGTCTGCCCTGCCTGCCCGAGTGGCTGGTATGAGCGATCCTGTTCCCGTGGGTGTCACACTTCAGGGAGGAGAATTCTTCCCTGTGCTTTTCTTTATACTTCCCTTGGTGTAGAGCTTCTCAAATTGAGAGGGCAGAGAAGCACCTGGGAATTTGTGCGAACTGGAGATTCCTGTGCTCCAACCCCTGAGATTTTCTAACTTGGTAGTTCTGGGGCCCGAGGACCTATATGTTTAACAAGTTCCTCAGATAACTGGCACAGGTGCTTGATAAACCGCACTTTGAGAAAAATTGCTTCAGGGACTTAATGGGTACTTTTGGGGTGAGAGGAAATGAAAATTAAGTTTTCTATTTAGGGACTTCCCTGGTGGCACAGTGGTTAAGAATACGCCTGCCAATACAGGGGTCATGGGTTTGAGCCCTGGTTGGGGAAGATCCCACATGCCACAGAGCAACTAAGCCCGTGCACCACAGCTACTGAGCCTGTGCTCTAGAGCCCATGAGCCACAACTACTGAGTCCGCGTGCCACAGCTACTGAAGCCTGCGAGCTTAGAGCCTGTGCTCCGCAACAAGAGAAGCCACAACAATAAGAAGCCCGGGCACTGTAATGAAGAGTAGCCCCCGCTCAACTAGAGAAAGCCCACGTGCAGCAACAAAGACCCAAAGCAGCCAAAAATTAATTAATTAATTTTTAAAAAGATAACTGATGCATAAAAAAAGTTTTCTATTTAAAAAAAGTTTGTTCTATAAAAAAATTGGTTATGCTACACTTTGTTTTGGTAAGTCAGTTCTGGGTCTTATCAAACAGCTTTCTTAAAGAGAATATTGAAATCTGTCTCCCCAATACTTCACAAACAAGAATGCTATTGGCCCTTGCTTTTTCCTACTATCCATCCTGTTTAATCAACTTATGTGTTCACAGTCTTCCATTCCTAAATCCTCTGGTTCTGTTCTTTTTTGACCATGCCAGAATCCACTGAGGAGCTCTACAGTTTCTCCTGATCCTACTTTAGGAATTAGTATTTTGAAGACTAGCCCCTTGGACAGGTCAGGGCGTATGTGTGGAGGTTATTTGGCTGTCTGCCAGGAAAGGACCAGGCTGATGTTATCTGGGTTAATTAGAACCTGGCTCTTTGCCTTGACCGTTCAGATACTTGATTTTGTCAACAAACAGGACTCGATCTGGTCTGTGAGCAGGTTCACTTTAACCAAACTCAAGCACCTGGTGCACATGACCAGCCTGCCACGCATTTGTTTACAGTTAGAGAGGAACTGGAACATTCCCACCATTCGAGTGCTTTGGGACATCCAATCACAATCAGAAGTTTGCTTCCTGAGAAATCAGAATAAGGGAGGTTCAATACATAATTTGCTTTCTGATACCTTGAGGCTGATGCATTCATTGCCACAATTGAGATAGCCTTCTGAGGGATACATTTATTTTGTAGATTTGTTCATGCTACCAGTTAAATTTTAATCTGACCAGAGAACTATCTTTTCTCTTCAAAGTGACTTTGCCTCTCTCTGCTTCCCTCCTTTCTTTCTTTTTGTTTATTTTACAGGTAGTTCTTATTATCCTTTATCCCTTTTAATATCCTTTTCCCAAGTTATTGTGTGGAGTAGGAGATAGAAATGCAGTTTACAATTACTGGGTCAGGCACTTCATAGTTGTGCCCTAGTGTTTCTGCACTGCTCGCAGTTTTCTTTTGATTCTTATCTTGACACTGCAAGCCAACTTTACTACTTGTATCTTGTTACAGAAGAAAACCTATTTTCAATGATTAGAGAGCTGTCCTGTTCAATATGGTAGCCACTAGCCACATATGGTGGCTATATATATATATCTTTTCTTTTTTTTTTTTTTTTTTTTTAAAAAAAAAGGGCACGAACACCATGTCCCCTGCATCGGCAGGTGGACTCTCAACCACAGTGCCACCAGGGAAGCCCCTAGATATATTTTTTTAAAAATTCGGGGAACTCCCTGGAAGTCCAGTGGTTAGGACTCCGTGCTTTCACTGACGAAGGCACAGGCTCAATCCCTGGTTGGGGGACAAAGATCCCGCAAGTCTCATGGCATAGCCAAAAAGAAAAAATTTGGTTTCTTAGTTGTACCAGACACATTTCAAGTGCTCAACATGTAGGTAGTGTTTCCTACTGGGCAGCACAGATATAGAACATGTCCATCATTGCAGAAAGTTCTACTGACCAGCACTGGTCCACAGCCTCCTACATTTAAAAGAAGTGAGAAGATCCTTAAATATCTCATATGCCAAAGGCAAGAAAAAATGATTAAAAACAATTTTAGTTGTTTTTTTTTTTTGGTTGAGGACTCTATTGCTAATGAGATTTGGCAGTTTATAACTAAGTCCAGTGATACATAAAATTGAAGTGTGTGGGTCTTTCTGCCACTATCCCATCCTTCCATTTCTTCTTCAGCCTCTCTTGTTTGAGAGTAACAGAAACCCACTCTGACTAGCTAAAGCAGAAAAAGGGGATTCTGTTCAAATCTGCAGGATTATCCAAGGACAGGAGTACAGCTCAGCCTGGAACCAAACTGGGACCTAAGACTTAGGTCTTATCAGCACTCTATCTGCTCCTCTGCACCTGCCTCACTTTGGCTTCTCTCTGCAGACCAGCTTACATTGCTTTTCTACTCCATGATACAGCAAGTATGACCACCAATAGCTCCTGAGATTATATTACCTCCATTCACTATGTCAGCTAGGCTGAGGCTAGACTCTTTCAGTGCTCATTCCAGTCATCTCTGGGAAGGTGTTCATTGGCCTAGCTCAGCTCAGGTGTCTATTCCTGGTCCAATGGCTGTGACTGGGGGCAAGGTCAACCATAGCTGCATGAAGCCTTGCTGCCGTTACCATGTGGTTTAGAGAGTGAGACAGGAGCCAGGAAAAGACACAGAGCTTGGCAGCCAACCCCGTGGGAGGCCACCGCAATTCTCACTGTATCATTTGGTGTCCCAGGACTCCCCTCTTTAGTCATTTACCTGAACTATACGCTCCCTGAACTATTTCCCTCCCTGAACTATACCACAAATACACTCTATTTCTACATCCTCCTCTAAGTAAAGTTTCTTTATCTTGTGTACCATTATAATAGGATTATGCTACAAGGGCAATTATTCTGATATTGACAGCAAACTGTAGCAAAGATTCAGATAAACCTAGAATATCAGTTTTCTCATCTGATAAATGAGGATTATTTTGTCTAGCTTAAGGTAGTTTTTGAGGTTTAGAGTTTAATAATAATAATAATGCTATTCCCTTCAAAGTAATACATTTTCCATTTAACCTGGATATTAATGGAAATAAAATATCTTATGGGAATTTCAAACACTGTGTCAGAAACGCAGTGGGGGAGATAAAAACTTTAGTGACCCTGAGGTCATATAATATAAACTTTAATTCTATTTTTTTTTACATCCAGATTGATCCCGCATAGAACTCAGATTTGAAAATCAAGTATAATCTTTTTCATAATCTGAGGGGAAGGATTTACCTAGCTGTGTGATCTTGAGCACAACTTTGTGCCAGTTTCTTCATCTATAAAATGGGATAATAACAGCCACTACCTCACTGGCTTGTGAAGATTAAATGAGTTATCATATGTAAAATACAATAGAACAAGAGCCTAGCAATAGTAAACACTATGTAAATGTTAACACTGATTATTATTCTTTGACACATTGTTTCTTAAACTGTAGGTTGAGATGCATTAGTAGCCAATTAAAATACAAAGAAACAGACCAGAGCAGAATAAAATAGTAGAGAGCGCTGCACACGGTACAGGTATTATTGTGGGTTGTGATAAATATGCCATAACAATTGGTACAATGCTACCTACTCTGTAAGTTTCAATATTTGCTCTCTTTGGGCTAATTTGAATCGGTTCTTAAAGCTTATTTGAATGAATACCAAGAAGAGTGAGAAAATGAAGAATGGAAAGTCCACTGATTGGGGGTCAGATGCATTTAGTTCTAACCACTGTTCTGCCACTGATCAGAAAAGTGGTTTGACACGTGACCTGAACTCGACACCTCTTTTATTAAAAAGGGAATTTCTTGTATGTATCTCAAAGGAAAGTGTGCAGCACTGTGAGCCCTTATAGTCCAGCACTACATATGAATTAGACAACACCTCTCAACTTGTCGGTTTTGAATTATAGCTTGGCAACATCATAGGGCTAATTATGACTCCTCCCTTTTTTTTTTTTTTTTGGTTTGGAAAAAAAACACACGAAGTTCTCTGATTTGCAATAAATGCAACTTTGCCAAATTCTCTAACCACTCATGAAATTCCGAGAAGTGACAACGAAATACACTTAGTATGTCTGTTATGTTGATTTTAGAGTTTATTGCAATTTAAGCCTGAAAATTCAAACATTTCTAACATCACCTTTTTCTATTTTACTTTCCTTTTTGCTTTCTTTCTCTTACTTCCATTCCAATTCCGTAGGGCCCAAGTTAAAACCTGAAGAAAAGGGCTTCCCTGGTGGTGTAATGGTTAAGAATCCGCCTGCCAGTGCAGGGGACAGGGGTTTGAGCCCTGGTCCGGGAAGATCCCACAAGCCGTGGAGCCACTAAGCTCGTGCGCCATGACTACTGAGCCGGCACTCGAGAGCCCGCAAGCCATAACTACTGAGCCCGTGCACCTAGAGGCCATACTCCGCAACAAGAGAAGCCACTGCAATGAGAAGCCTGCGCACCACAACGACAAGACTAGCCCCTGCTCGCCACAGCTAGAGAAAGCCCGTGCGCAGCAACGGAGACCCAGTGCAGCCAAAATAAGTAGAAAAAAAAAAAAAAAAAAAAGACCTGAAGAAAAGAATTGCTATGTGACATTATTCAGGAAGAGGAGGTGAATAGTTTTTAAAACCTCTGGTTCTCATCTTATTTAAAGCATGAAAATGAGAATTGGAATCTTGTAGATCTAGTATTGATTTGGCAGCTAAGAGAAGAATGGCGCCCCAGAAGGAAGTCTAGTCAATGAGGGGAAGGAACTTTGCACTGGCAGGGACAGTAGCATTAAACTAACATGGGGAGTAAAGTGCACAGGGAAGAGGATTGGTAGGAAAAAGATGAAAGTGCTCTGAGAAAGTTAAGGATCATCGTCATCCCCACCCTCATCATCATCATCATAATTCTGACAAGTAGAAATAAATGAAAAGCTACAGAAAAAAATGAGATGGAAAAGGAAATAGTGGAGATTCTTTTGTGAAATTGAAGGAACTTGTAGCATCTGACTTGCTGCTTTAAAATATTTCACACAAGTTTTTTTGTTGTTGTGGATCAAGGAAGGGGGAGAAGAGGCACTAGAACCACCAGGCTACAACTAGTTTCTCCTGAAAAAGAGCAGAAGGCGAGGGAGGGTATATATGCGTGTGTAGAGCTGATTCATTCTTCAGTGCAGTAGAAGCTAACACAATATTGTAAAGCAACCATACTCCAATAAAAATTAAATTAAAAAAAGAATTGATTAATTTAAAATTAATTAATTTAAACTAATTTTAAAAAATTCGAATAACAACAACAAAAAAGAAACCAACTACTGATACGCACAACAACTGGGATGGATCTTAAGGGCATTATACTGAAAGAAAAAAGCCAATTTCAAAGGCCACATATGTATAATTCCATTTATATAACATTCTTGAAATAAGATTATAAAGATGGAAACAGTGGTTTCAAGGGCATAGAGATGGGGAGTGAGGATATGGAATGATGGGTATGACTCTAAAAGGGTAGCACGGGGGATATCTTTGTGATGATGTAATCATTCTGTATCTTGATTTTGGTGGTGGTTACACAAATCTACACATGTGGTAAAATGCCACAGAAGTATACACACATATTGTGCCAATGTCAGTTTCTGAATAAGGGCAGGTACGTCTAAAGAACTACCTAGACCACCTGGAAGGCAACACAGAACAACAGAAAGTAGAAAATATGAAAAAGAGATTACAAAACATGGAGGACAGAGTGAGGAGATTTAATATTATCTAATTAGTGTTACAGAAGGAGAAATGGGGGAGAGGCAAAACTAGAAGAGATCATATCTGGGCAGTCTCCTGGTGGTCTAATGGTTAGGATTTGGTACTTTCATTGCCGTGGCCCGGGTTCAATCCCTGGTCAGAGAACTGAGATCCCACAAGCCATGCAATGTGGCCAAAATAAAATAATAAAAAAATTTTTTTTAAAAAGGAAAGAGCAGAAGGTATAAACGAAAACACAAGCCTGTTGGTACGCTCAATAAACATTTATTTGACTTTTCTTCCCCATACTTCATAAAAATAAAATGAATTTATATTGAATGTTTGCACTTTACCCTTTTTTGCTTCCATGTTCTTCATAATTAATATTAGTAGGTCATTATCAATAGATCAGTAAATGGAGACAAGAAGAAAGCATTTGCTTCAAACCATTTATCAGGTCAGAGGGCAGAGCTGGTCTTCAAATTTATAACCTCTAAATTCTTGGTTTCTATTATTACCAGACATCTGTAACTACTGAAAAAGAAGTTCTAGACCACCTAGTACCAGCTAGTTTGCATCTTCTATCTGTGCTGTTTAATGGAAGATGAGACAGTAGGTAGTGCCACCGTACCCCCAATCGCTTGGAATTTTAACGCGCACACAGGCACACACTCTCACTGTGGCCTTGCTCAGCACCTGCTGGCAGCCAAGATGGTAAGGTAGGAGGCCATGCAAAACCACTTTAATAGCTATTTACTAACTGATACTTAAACTGACTTTTCAACACTGAGGAAGACCATCAGTATGTGGGGATTACAATATTCATTACCTCACTGTGATTTTTTTTCTAAGGCCTGTATTCTCTGTGTCCATTCAATTCTGTTTCTCAGATAAAGAACCATTATCATTTGTTTCAGTGCTTTTTGTTTTATGTTATACAGTCAATTTTACCGATAGTTTCCAAACATCCTTAAGTAGGTCTGCAAAAAAGTTAGTGTGTGCCTTCCCATCTGCCTCAGATCTATGTAAATGTACCCTGCTTAGTTTCACTTGAGTTCAAACATGTACCTTTGAGGCCAAGACCTTGGGAATTCAAGGGCAAAGTGAACTTTAATCTGGTACATTTCGTACTTTGATGAATAGTGAAAAAAAAAATCCTCAAAGCTTGATTGGTTCTAGTCACATTTGCCTGTCACTATTTCTCAAACCATTGTACGTAAAGTCACCAGCACAAAAGATCCTTCACTAAAAAAACATATACCAGGGGAAAGCAAATCAAAAGAACAGGGGAGAGGATAATGTGTTTGATTTCTCAAAGTCTATTTACTGTCCAATTGATTTTGGCCCTTAGGCCTTTGGATGTGCTAGCAAGTAATTATTTTTATGGTTGATAAAATGAATACTGAATATTTATCATTAATTGCAGTTTGAAATCATTTTTTAAAAAATCTGTCATTTTGGTTTCTAAAAATTGTTTCTTCTGGCTAGACACGAGCCAAGTACCGAGAGCTGACCAGATGCCAAGTCTCAGGACTGTCTAGTCTTCCACATCAGACCTTCAGCCGGGCCTTCTGACTCTTCTTGAGGTTAGAAAATCTATCCCCCAGTCTCGCAGATGCTGTTCTCCCCCAACTGGCTCTACAGAGAACATCATTATCTTTGCTGAGCTTCTGTCTCTATGGCAATAACAGATGGGAAGTGCTGCGGAATTATTCATGTTCTGGAAAGGAGGCAGTCAAGAAGGAGGGGAAGATGGGGGGTGGGAGAAGGGGGCACGACCCGGGAGCACGATCGTGGTGTAAAGAACGGAACGTGTGTGTGGAGCGAAAGAGAGGCTCGTGAGCCTTTAGTAGGCCCGTTGGGAGGAAAAGAGGGAAAAAAATCTATGTGCACAGGGGTATTCCCAGTCGGCTGGCTCCAAATGTGGACCCCATACGAGTGACCTCGAAGCAGTAAAACCAGGAGAAATGGGGCGAAAACTGGCAAAAAGAAAAAAAAAAAAAGGAGGGGGACGAAGCTCGAGTCTTCTGAATTTGGTGCACTGAGACCTGGGGGTCAGTCTCCTGATTTTGCGGTGGGGCGGGAAAAAGGGTTTTTTCTTGATGTTTCAAAATATGACGGAGTAGCTCGGCAGAGTTCAATATGCTAACTAGCCACCGCGGAACACAGACCAGGGAGACCACTGTCCGGCCCCGAGGGTCACAGCCGAAAGCTCTTCAGTCGTCTCTTTCCTCGTCTCATCTCCTGATCGCTTCCAAAACAAAACCCCAAAGCCCTCAGGAAACACTGTAGAAACATGTAATTTCTAGCTCCCTTTTGGAACCGAGAGAGCAGTCTGGTGAGGGGGTGGCAGGAGGGAGTCTGAGAAGCAGGGACAAAAATGTTTTCTGTTTTGCCGGAACTTCGGCCAGCCCTCCGGCCCGGCCCGATGGCGGAGAAGGTCAGCCCCGGCAAGGCGCCTGGGCGGAGGCCGCCCGGGCAAGGCGGGGGCCGCCGGTGTGGGGCGGAGCGCAGCGCCAGCAGCTGGCGGGGCGGCCCTCGGGCGGGGGGATGGACCCCGGAGACCGGAACGCCCGTCACCGCCCTCGCCCGGCCCCGTCGCCCGTCTGCGCCGCGCGGGGATGCCCCGGGCTCCACCCGGCTGGTCGGCGCCCAGCGGCTGGGGGATCCCGGCTGGGCTCCCCACCCGCCCCTCTCTCTTCTGGTCCCGGGCGGGCGAGGGAGGTGCAGCCTTAGGGGTGCTGAGGTAACACCCGAGAACTTCCCGGGGAGAGGGTGCACGGGGGATTTCCAGTCTTCCCTGCGGCCCACTCAGCGGGGTGGTGTGGGGAGGGCCCTGGGGGTGTTCCGAGACCGCGGGGGGGGTGCTCCTTTTCCTCCACTTCCCACGACCCCCTGGCACGCCCCGAGGCGTCCCGGGTCCCATCCTCCCCACCGCCTCCTCGGGTTTGAGATGGGTGGGTGGCTTTGCGTGGGCCGAGGATTTCAGGGTTTGGGGGCTCCCCCATTCTAGGTCTCGCCTCCTCCCCTCTTCCTTGGCCAGCGTTGGCTGAGGTGTTCCTGTGGTGGGCGAAATCAGTACGTTGGCTAGTGGCCTTGGTCCTTAACCCTTTGGGTCTGTTTTAAGGTAAATTCCTCGCAGTTTGGGAGGCAAAATTTTCTATTTATTGGGATTCCTTTTGGAATTTCTCTCAAGAAGGAAGTGGAAGAAGGATCTTTTCTTTTTTTCCCTCTTCCTCCATTTGCATTCTTTGTGAGGTCTGTCTGCCTTGTGCTTTTTGTCCCGGATTAGTCTTGTTCAAGGATGGAGATTCCCAGGAGTGGAGTCTGTAGCTTTTGGCTTCCATTAAGCAAATTCTCTAACCCTTTAAAGGGAAAGTTAATTTTTGCTTACAGTCATTCCAGAAAAATAGCCTACACTGACTAGATGAATTATGCACTTAAGATTGTAACTTACATATTGGTAGGTATGTTAACTAGTATCTGATGTTTTTGGATGAAACTGGTGGGTTTTTCTTTTTAATTGAGAGATGAAGTAATAGGTGATTTTAGCTAAAATGGCATAACTGAGAAAACCTTTAGTATTGAGTTTTGGGTGAGATGATCTCTTTACGGTTCTTCCTGTTCTGAGTAGGAGTAACCCTCTCCCTTTTGAGGGATATTATTGCAACCTTTACCCATTCTCCGAATTGCTTTCCTATTTAAGTGAAGGTACTTCTAGTTAACTGGTATTAGATTTAAAGGAATCACTCAAGTGTCACCTTTGGTAAAGTGAACTCAGTTTAAGATTAAGAAACTATTTTCAAACTGACCCTTTGGGCTCTGGAGCAAATTCAAATGTAACTATCCCCCAACCCCCTTCTCTTCCAGATTAATTAAAAGAAGAATGAACAGTAATCCTGAAGATAACTGGGCAGTTTTTCTTTAGGTTTCATTTTTAATTGTAGAAGTTCAAGTGGAGTCAGAGACTCTTCTTAACTGGTGTGAGGATTTATACAAGCCTTCATTTTGTCCACACAGACCAACAGATCATCATTTTTAGAGAAGATACTTTTTTCCCTCCTTTTTTGGTGTCTTTGGTGCCAAATACTAAATTTGGGTGCATAATTTTGACTCAAGTAATTGCATAAACTTTTTGGGTGTTGTGCTTAAAACCAAACCAAACTATTGCGTTGAACTTGGACATCTTGAATTGAGAGAACTGGTAACTTTATTTTAATACGTATATCTGAAGAACTTAAGAAAACAAAGGCTTCCTCGGAAGTGTGCCTCTTAAAATTATTTTCTGTGTTATTAGACAATAAGAAGTTTTATAGCACTTGCAGTGAAATTATACTTGGAGTATAAGCAGAACCAAAACAAAGTTGCAAAATCTATTGAGTAGTTTAGGGAGGTCTCTTTGGAAATTTAAATTTTCTGTTTGAGTAAGTTACCATAAGTATTGGTATACATTGTGTTTCTCTCTTCAAATAAGCAACTAGTTAACAATGCAAATCTCAGACTTACTTATTTAACACAATAGTTTTTAGCAATGGAAAACCTACAGACAAATTTTTCCTTGGTTCAGGGCTCAAATAAAAAACTGAACGGGATGGGAGATGATGGCAGCCCTCCAGTGAAAAAAATGATGACAGACATTCATGCAAACGGAAAAATGATGGTAAACAATATGCCAACTGTAAAGAAGGAACACTTGGACGACTATGAAGCGCCAATGGAAACTGATGAAGAGCATGTCAAAAGAACCTGTGCCTCTGTGCCTGAACCTTTACATTTAAATCCCAGTTTGAAACACACTTTGGCACAATTCCATTTAAGTAGCCAGAGCTCTCTGGGTGGACCAGCAGCATTTTCTGCTCGGTATTCCCAAGAAAGCATGTCACCTACTGTGTTTCTGCCTCTTCCATCTCCTCAGGTTCTTCCTGGTCCACTGCTCATCCCTTCTGATAGCTCCACAGAACTCACCCAGACTGTGTTGGAAGGGGAGTCTATTTCTTGTTTTCAGGTTGGAGGAGAAAAGAGACTCTGTTTGCCCCAAGTCCTAAATTCTGTTCTCAGAGAATTTTCACTCCAACAAATAAATACAGTATGTGATGAATTGTACATCTATTGTTCAAGGTGTACATCAGACCAGCTTCATATCTTGAAGGTCCTGGGAATACTTCCATTCAATGCCCCGTCCTGTGGGCTGATCACATTAACTGATGCACAAAGACTGTGTAATGCTTTATTGCGGCCACGCACTTTTCCTCAAAATGGTAGTATACTTCCTGCTAAGAACTCATTGGCCCAGTTGAAGGAAACTGGCAGTGCCTTTGAAGTGGAACATGAATGCTTAGGCAAATGTCAGGGTTTATTTGCACCCCAATTTTATGTTCAGCCAGATGCCCCGTGTATTCAGTGTCTGGAGTGCTGTGGAATGTTTGCGCCCCAGACATTTGTGATGCATTCTCACAGATCACCCGACAAAAGGACTTGCCACTGGGGCTTTGAATCAGCCAAATGGCATTGCTATCTTCACGTGAACCAAAAATACTTAGGGACACCTGAAGAAAAGAAACTGAAGGTAATTTTAGAAGAAATGAAGGAGAAATTTAGCATGAGAAATGGGAAGAGGACTCAATCCAAGGCAAGTTTGTTTTTTTTAATAGCAATTTTGAATAACGGTAATGGTTTACTTTGAAATTAAAAGTCTATTTAGAATATAATAAACTATTACTACTCATGCAACAACAGGAGAAACTCATCTAAATAATATGTTATGTTTGTATTACACGTTTTAGGCTATAAAGTGCTTTCCTGTATGTGTTCTCATTTGATCTTCCAAACAACCTACTGAGAGAAGTGAGATTATTCCCATTTTACAGATAAAGAGAATGAGGCTCAGAGAGATCAAGTGGCTTTCCCAAGATTATATAGCCAGGGAGTGGAGGATTTGGGGCTTTTCAAGCCATGTCCTTGTTTTCACACATCTTGCTTTTTGATGACTAAATCAGTTGTTTTCCTAGGACTCAAGATAATTTACACTTTGGTGTTATCTCTATTTGCAAATGATATGATAGGTAGCCCAAACAACTCTGGTGGTGGGCTCCAAACAGCGTTTTTTCAAAGGTATATTTAGGATTTCTGACATTGTTTCTGTAATTGAATATTCAGACTTGATCAGTACTGGAGACAAATGCAAAAGACAGATTTATCTGAAAACTTCGTGATTCTAGTCACCAAGAATTTTTTTTTAAAGAGAGGAATAATTTTAAAAAATTATGGCAGCTAGAAAGATTATTTTATTTTTTAAATTAAAAAAAATTATTTTATTTATTTATTTTTGGCTGCATTGGGTCTTCATTGCTGCACTCAGGCTTTCTCTAGTTGCAGCGAGCGGGGGCTACTCTTCCTTGCGGTGCACAGGCTTATCATTGCGGTTGATTCTCTTGTTGCAGAGTGCGGGCTGTAGGTGCCCGGGCTTCAGTAGTTGTGGTGCGTGGGCTCAGTAGTTGCGGTTCATGGGCTCTAGAGCGCAGGCTCAGTAGTTGTGGCGCACGGGCTTAGCTGCTCCGCGGCATGTAGGATCTTCGCGGACCAGGGCTCAAATCTGTATCCCTGCATTGGCAGGCGGATTCTTAACCACTGCACCACCAGGGAAGCCCAACATTATTTTAGATTAAATAAACATTAATATAAAAACGTCTCAGCAAAGAGATTTTAAACTTATTTTCCCACTGCATTATCTGGTAGGCTACACTAGTTCATTCTAAGAGTTTGAATGTCTGGCTAATAGATAAGATTTAGGCTATTAAATATTCAGTTCGTTGATCTGGTTTTTAAATATTTGCCTACTTGCTTAAAATCAGTATAATAGCTAACACTAAGTGTTTAAAATGTGGCAAGCATTGTTTTTGAACAGTTTTACACGTACAGTTTTATTTGATTGGTACCACAAAAGATTGGCCATGTTTCATCTTAGGAATCTAATTTTTCCACTATTAATTAGCTTTTATTCCTTGAAATATCTCTGCCCTTTCTGCTTCACAGAAGTATTAAATGACTGAAGTTTATTTACAGCAAGATTAGAGCTTGGGCAAGAAACTTAAGGTTTCATGGCCTGTGCTTTAAACCTTTCAGGTTTTGAGGGAAATTTAGTTACAGTGTAGTTTTAAGACAGTGATTTGCTTCTGAAGCCCAATGAAGATAATTTCAGACTTGAATTCAGGGTAGTTTGCTACTTGCTGATTCCAAACCGGTCAGTACTTCTTGGAAATGCCTTGCCTGTGGCTACTAGGTAAGTTTATATTGTTTAACTGATTTTAAAGCAGAATTGACTTTAAGCCAGTTCTCACATTGTTGGACATGCTTACAGCTGGCCTGGTCCCACGCTGAAAATAGTGTTTAGAATTGTCTGTATTCTCAAAATGTGGAATGCCCCTCTTGACATTTATGATATCTTGCCCTAATGTAACTAGGACTCTCACATGTCCATAGGTGGCCACATTATTTGCCAGATATTCTTGGTCCAATCTTGGTTGCTCTGACATAAGCATTTTTGGGATAAATTACTTTGCCTAATATTCCTGCTCTGTGTTTGTGAGAAAAAATATCTGAGAACCATGATAAAGGTTAAAAAAAAAAAAAAGGTGATGAATTTACTTAACTGAAACTGAATGTGCTAGGGTTTGGTTAAAATTGAAACTGTCCTTCATCAGGATGTAGTCATTTATTGTCTCAGAATTTATTAATTTGAATTCAGTTTTTATTTGGGGAAGCTGTGAGATTTTTTCCCCCATCTTTTTACTATGTTATGTTTTGCAGTATTTGCCAGCGTTTCTGGTGTGTTTTGTTATTTTTTCCAATTTTATGTGAATTTTAAGCAATTTAAGGGAATTTGAAAATTTCCAATAATCAAACCTTTAAGAAAGAAGTTTTTGGGGAGTTCATGCGTAGTAATACATGCTTGCTACTTCACATTTTGAAAATTTACTCCTCAAAACTTGGCGAAGTAGTTCTCTTTTGAAGTTGAGATGAGAAACCGGTGGGTTCAGATAGGTCACATGCTTCTGGTTGTATAACTGGTAAGTGGTAGAATCAGGAGTTGAATGGAGTTCTTCTGACTTCAAGTCTAGTAATTTTCACTCCTTTTCCCATAAGCAAACTCAGTAGCAGAAACTGAATTTTGAGAAACATTAACTTTTCTTATCAACTTACCTTAGTATAATGGTTCTTAAGCCCTCTGTTAACTTGTATGTAGACTAAGGTATTTTACTGGGAAGGGGGCACGGAGATAGATAGTCCTTGGCTGGGGAACATTTTTCATTATCTTCTGTGAGTCACTGAATTGGTTGCCCAACAAACCAAATACATCCAGAGGAAGCTCATTTAAAAAAGTCAAAACAGGCTTTTTAAAAAAAAATTAAAGCATATGCTAAATATATTAACCTCTTATCTAAAGGTCCTTATGTTTAGTGTGAACACTGATGTAATTGGGCATGTTTAGTTAATGTAGTCAGAGTAGGTTTTTGGATTTTAAAAATCCCCTCAAACTCAGTAGGCAATTGTTTGAAATGTAGCAACTGTTGAATTATTTCTAAGGATGGAAATTATATTAGTGATGGTCACCAACTATTTGCATAACTAAAAACTATATTTACTTTGCATAGTTAGGAGCTATATTTAGATGGGAGAAATAAGTGGTAGAAGGTCAGTGTTCTAAGTGAAGAGCTGACTATTCTCTGCAGACACCAGAGGTATAGTATTTTGAACTCTTTCTCACTCAGGTCACCACAAGAAATAATACTTGATTTTTAGATCTGCCTAGGTTGCTTTGCAAAATAGTGTTATCAAAACTGTCTCTTCATGTCATTTGAGTTTTTTATGTTTTTATTAGAAAAATGATTATTGTATTTTATAGTGCACAAATATATGGAAGAATACCATATTCTTGATTCTTTTCCATATCTCCAGTGGGTATTGTTTATTTGATCTAATTCTGATTTTGTTGAATCTTAGTTTCTATCTGTGGAAAAAAGGTTTGCCAAGCAAACTGATCATTTGTAAGTAAAATTTGAAGGGTGATGTTTCCTTGAGATTATTTTCAGGCACATTAGAAAAACCTATTTGTAGTCAACTGATAAGATCATTATAGGTGATTCTTTGCTGTTACAGCATGGGGCTGACATTCTCCAGTTCACTAAGTAAAGATGGTTTATGCCTTTATAAATTTTTAGGGGTTAAAATTTAGATTTCTAACATTTAGACTTGACTACTGTTAGGTAAGTAAAATAATACGGTTCTTACTTTGCTTAGGGAAAAAACCCTATGGATTATCTGTGATGCAAATAGATTACCTAAAGATATCAACTTAAAAGTTTTCCTCTTAAAGCCTATTAATTAAACATTTCACTTTTTTTAGTTTTGCATTTTTCTTACAGTTCATTTCTGCGAGGTCATTGGCAATAGTGATAATCCTCCAAAAAATTTCTCCCCTCTTGTAAGCTATTATACTTTTGTTTAGGAAGTGTGTTTCTTAGTACCAACCTAAGTGAGGTAAAGAAATACACTAGAGAGGATGGGTAACTTACAAAGAGTAGTGTTGGGACAAAATGTGTACCAGTAATAATTGTGATAGATTTGATGGTAATTTGTTACATCAGAGGCAGAGTTTGCATTTTATGATTAGCATAAATTTTTATTAAGTGGCTATAAGGTCAGAATCAAATGAAGTATTTGTGCTCATATAAGGGACGAGTATGAATATTTTTTCTAACTTTATAAAATTAACAACTGTCTTAATGAGTTTTGAGACTATCTTTTTCCTGTTTTCCCAGAATTTAGTTTACTGCTTGGCAGGTCAAAGTTACTCAGTGAAAAAGAAAAAATTTTTTAAACTGAATAAATTTTTGGGAGACAATGCTCCATTGTATTTTAGAATATTGGGGATTTTTGGGGAAAAATTATGGTTTAACCCTTAATAAACTTATATAATTTGCAAATAAACTGTTGAATAAGACAACTGATCAAATGAGAGAATGGATTTAAAAGTACTTTGGAAGTTGAGTCTAGAAATATCAAATGGTACTTCAAACTATTACTGAAATATTTACTAATATGTATTTCGGGATTTTTCCTTTCCCCAAACATTTTCTTGATTTATCTAGAATTATCTGAAGATATTTCAAAGTAAGATAACTGAGTGTTGGGCTCAGCTGTATCTCACTTTTAGTTGTTTGTACACAGTAATTATACTAGTTGGATATTTGTTTATTTATCAAAATGAAGTATGCAAGAAGAAAGTACAAAACACGTTTGTTATAAAATATGTTATAAGAAGGAAATTTCAGTGAAATCTTTAGAATGGCTTTGGGAATAGTGCCCCCTTATGGTTTAGGAAATCTAGAGTCTATATTCATTTTATCATTAAAAAATTTTAATTTTTTAAACATTTTAAAATGTTAATATTTTTAAAAAGGCTTCTGATAAAGCGCTTTATCCTTTTGGTCTGAGAAATGGGAAAAAAAATTAAGAAACTTCAAGGAAGAAAAGAAAAAGGATAGGCCTGAATCAGTACATAGTTAGCCAGTAGTGTTCTCATACCTATGCATATGTTATAATTTATACCACTTGGAGAACAAGGAAGAAAGCAAGAATTGGATTAATTTCAATGCCTTTAGAATTCTGGTCGTAGAGAGTGTGGAGCCAGAACTCAATTTGTTCAAGTAAAGAGGTAGAACTAGTTTGGGAATAGTTTTAGTAATGGCTTGAACCTTTATTTTGTCCATGCATAAAATTTGGTCTGTTGAGGTTTCATATATGTTACATATACATTAAAATAATGTAAGGATTTTATTTGACTAAAAAGGCATGAAGAATATATAATTTAAGGTGTGGTTTGGTTCCATCACTAAATAAAGTATTACAGCACCATGCTAGGCAGAAAGAGAAATGAATAGGAAAGATTTAAAGTTAGTTTAAAACTCATTTTGATTCCTAGACTTAGAAATGGGTCACAGAAATATGTATGTAAAGACTAGTTGGAGGCTCCCTAGGGCAGGAATTCATCTTGTAGTTTCTAAACCTAGAATGTGATGTATGCTTAACAAAAGTTTGGATACAACTGAATGAAAAGTCTTAGTAGCCCTAGAAAGCTACCAGTGATTTTCAAGGAGGAGAAGAGTTTCGTTTTAAAGCGAAGCAGCATTTTGTTTTTATTTGTGGTATTGAATTTATTTTGAGATTTCTAATAGCCTTAAAAGTGCATATTTTGTTTATCTTATGGGGACAAGGAATACAAAAGTTAAATAAAATTACTAAAGACCAATTTGGGTACGTAATACTACGGCTTTCCATTTTGAAAAAAAAATTTTTTTTTGGTGTGATTATGAAAGCAATATAGGCCCATTAGAGTAAATCCTAAAAAAAGTACAAAGAAGAAAACAGAATTTCCTCATAATTTCACCATGGAGTGATAACCACCATTGGAATTTATTCCTTTACGTACGTAATGCTTTGTAAATCTGTGCAAAAGCATCTGTAGAGTGCACAGGTTATTAACTTAAGACCTAATTGTTGAAATAATACATTTGGACAAACTTTAGGACATGTACTTAGAGCAGTGTTTATCAAATTGCAGTTTGTCACCCATGCAGCCTTTCTCATCTGGGGTTCTGTGGGAGGAGAATTAAGCCATAGAAAGGATGGTATATAGTACCTTTCTAAGTCCTTTGGAGAGAAGTTAATTTAATGCATACAGTGGAAGCTTTGCAGAGTTTGGGCTTAATTTTCTTGAGAACCTCAGTTGAGAAGGGTGAGGGGGATATCAAAAAAGTCAATTTACTGGGTCACCAGCATTTTAAAAATACATGAAACAGAGTAAAAATTTTTAAAATGCAATATATTGCACATAGTAAAATTAATTAATTTACATTTTGATATTGTCAATTTATATTATTTGAAGGTCAAAATAATCTGAGATACTTTTTAAAAAGCATCTATGCTGAAATGGGATAGAAAAGCAAAGCCTTACATGTATGTAGATTAAAACTTTTTTTAAAAATTAATTTATTTTTGGCTGCGTTGGATCTTTGTTGCTGGGCGCAGGCATTATCTAGTTGCGGTGAGCGGGGGCTACTCTTCGTTGCAGTGCGCGGGCTTCTCATTGTGGTGGCTTCTCTTGTTGCGGAGGACGGGCTCTAGGCGCGCAGGCTTCAGTAGCTGTGGCTCACGGGCTCTAGAGCACAGGCTCAGTAGTTGTGGCGCACGGGCTTAGTTGCTCCGCGGCACGTGGGATCCTCCTGGACCAGGGCTTGAACCCGTGTGTCCTGCGTTGGCAGGCGGATTCTTAACCACTGCACCACCAGGGAAGCCCTAGATTAAAACTTTTTATAACAGATATTTTAGTGAAAAGATGTATATGACATGGAAATTTTCAAATAATTGCAATATTAAGTGGATTGGACACCATAGAATTACAGTGTAAAGAAATTATTTTTCAAGTCCCAGAAATTAACAGGATTTTTATCAGTTTGTTTCCTTTAAGTTTTTTTTTTAATAAATTTATTTATTTTTGGCTTCATTGGGTCTTCGTTGCTGCACACGGGCATTCTCTAGTTGCGGCGAGTTCACAGTGTGTAGGCTTCTCATTGCAGTGGCTTGTCCTTGCGGAGCACGGGCTCTAGGCGTGCGGGCTTCAGTAGTTGTGGCACACGGTTTCAGTAGTTGTGGCTTGCGGACTCTAGAGTGCAGACTCAGTAGTTGTGGCTCATGGGCTTAGTTGCTCTGCAGCATATGGGATCTTCCCGGACCAGGGCTCGAACCCTTGTCCCCTACATTGGCAGACGGATTCATGCCACCAGGGAAGCCCTGTTTCCTTCAAGTTTAAGGGAGGAATATCGTACTACTGACTTTTACATGGCTTTGTTTCCATGAAGGATTTAAGAAGAGAGTTGCATATTTTAAGAATATGACCTTGCTTTTCCTGTGAGAGTTTTTAAGCACTTTAAACCTAAAATTGGCTTTATGAGGTAGATATGATTCTGTAGTGTGGAGGAGCAACAGACGTTGTGATTTCTGCAGATGCATCTTTGATAAGTTAGTGGAAGTGCTTAGACCTTATTGTTCCGGTTTTGCATTAGGTTGATTAATTCTAATAATTACAATGAAATGAGGCACAAAACTAAGCCTTAAAATCTCTTAAGTAGCTATTTGCTACCTTGTAACACTATTCCTGTTTCAGTTGTTGAAACACTCATTCACAGCCTGTTGGAAGTATTGAGAAAACCTGATCCTATTCTGAGAGATTCAGTTTCTTTCAGTAGGAGTTGTTGGCAGCTGTCTGGTAGGGTGTCTTTTGTGTCCTTCTGAAATCATTTATGGACCACTTGAATGTCTTAGTATTATACACAGTAAAAGGAACCTGGCGGGTATATTGGCTTTATAGCGAAGGAGTTGTTGCTTAACTATGTGTTTGGTCATGTGTTTACTAAGGTTGCTAATGATTTATGTTTGGCTTGTACAAAGTAATGTGTATTTAATATGCATTATATTTTACTTTTTATGTAAGCACACCATTATAGGAGGATAGACTATGAAATTTATCAGTCTACTAGTCCTTCATAAGCTTACTGGCTTATAAATACCAAAATGTAAACATTAATCTTTGTCTTTCTAAGTTCTATTTTAAAAAATATTTCCCACATATTTTAAAAAGATTTAATTCTGATTTTTTGAGGGGACTTTTTGAAATCCCATCAATACTTTGAGATATTGTCTTGATTTCTTTAGTTCATCAATGTTTGTCATTAGGACTTAAAGATCATAATATTAATCTGACACTGTAATTAGAAACTAAAGTGCCACCTAAAATCACAGTTTATTATTGAAGATAAATCTGGGAATTTTAAAGCATTTTGATTTTTGTTTTTGGGGGTTTTTTTTAGTGCAAATTGGAATGTTAGTATACAAAGGGTGCTGAGTGGGTGGAATTGCTTTTGTAACTAGAAAGTGGTGACAAATGCTTATTGGTCTTTTTGTAAATGAAATCAAGTTCTCTAAACTATTTGTCATTGTGAGGCTAATAAGCATGGTACCAAAATACAATGATTCTTTATTAGGAAACCTGATTATTAAAGGGCCATGTGTACATAACACAGTAAGTTGAAATTTAGAGAAACTTGCATAAAACATTTCCTAATTTTTCCTTATTTAAAGTTAACTTCTATACATTTTGGGCTTATTTAAATTTTGCTTTCATAGACGTTATTTGTTGTTTTACGACTTAGAGAAAGAGCTTTTGGAATGAAATCATGTGTCTGAAATTTTTCTTATATGTTTCAGATGAGGATGCCATCTGTTCATTTTGTGGTAGATAATTATGGGGAAGTTGGGCAATAGAAGTATTTTAAAATCTTAAGGCTCTAACTTAAGCTACTAAGTGATCTACTTCTCTTCTTTGCCAAGTAATGTAATGTATTCTATTTTAATGTTTAAGTACACGAAGGGAATGGAATTATTCTCATATTGAAAGGTAAAAGGAAAGGCAATAGATGTGCGTATCTTGGTGTCTCATTTTTATTCCTGATCAGTAGTAGCATTATTGCTGTGCCATTTAATTATATTGTTATTTTTTTGAAGACCTAATTTGTATGTTGCCACAAATGCATAATAGATGAGAAAATCTGGCATGCCCGTGAATGTTCTGTTGTATAATGTGTGCTTTTCATAATTGTTTTTAACATGCAGTTAGGATAACTTGTTATAAACGTGTTTATGGCTTACCACAGCATATTAGGTAAAATTAACTCCCAACATTTTATCATGGTTAGTGTTCTGCATTTCCCCATCATTTATATTATTTAATTTGTAGATCTGATCTCTCAAAATACAACCCAGAGACTGTTAGGATTGTTGGTACTTCATTGAACACAAGGGTATTAAATATGAAAGAGACTATCTTGTGAGTTTCCTGGTAGCCGATTAACCTTAAAAAAGGCTACCCTGGGAATTAATGAGCTACACTGTCATTCAGAATTCATTCAACAAATATTTGAGTCCCTACGACATGCCATGCATGGTGCTAGGTACTGAAAATACAAAAGTGATTAAGACAGTACTTGACCTCAAGCTGCTGTTTAAGCAGAGGCGGAATAGCCACTCGTCAGGGATTTTGTATAGGGAGTTCAGACATTACCTAGAGGACTGCACTAGGTGAACTTTAAGGAAGGTTTTTTTAATAACCCCTCCTCTGTGACTCTCTTCATGTGTTGGTGCAAGAATAGGAAACAAAATAAAGGTCAGAAACTAGGGAGGGATGGATGTTTAAATAGAAAGAATGTGCTAGCAGTTATTTAAGGTGGCATTTGAAGTTTAGAGACATCATAGAAACAAAGCGATACTGAATTTGGATCATGAATAAAGGTAAAACTTATACAAATCAAGCTGTAGAGTTTTAAAATGAACTTGATCAAAATTGAATCAGATTTGAAGTCAAGATCTCTGGCTGAAGAAGTTTAGAATTTGTTATTCTGAAGATTTGACATTCCAGTTATCTGTAATAGGGAAAACTTTAAAATATATAAATCAATTTTAGTAATTTTAATTTAAAACATCTGGAAACAGTTGATTTCTTGGGCAGTACATCCAGAATTGTCTCAGATATGAAACTGATTTAAAGTGGAGCTTTCCATATTTTCTAAATAATGAGTTTAACAAATAACTTCTAAAAATGGAATTCTCATTTAATTTGAGCCAATCTTATACTTCATTGATTTGTTAGTGAGCTCACCCCTGCTCATTAACACCTTTTTTATCACAGTGTTGGGGTGAAAATGTTCTGCCTAAGTGAGTTTTCTAGATGATGAAACTACTCTTCTCAGCACTGTGTCTTTTTAAAAACTTTTAACCTTTTTTTAAAATGAATTCTAAAATGTCTTAAATAGTTTTCAGTCTTTCTAAATGGTATGTGTATGGTATATATATATATATGTATATGGTATACTATAAATTTAAGTATAAATATCGACTATAAGCATGTCATGTTGACCCAAGACTTCTTAAACATCAGTTACTCTGTTGTGATAAGGGTAGGGAACCATTGAGATATATTAAATTATTTGCCCTGGCCTATGTGTGATAAAGCCCTCAGATTGTGTTGCTTTTTGAATCAGTTTTTGTGTTTGTGTCTTGTAATTCTCCTCTCTCCCTGGGCTGTCAGCTGGCATCTGGTATCTATCACTTAGTATTTCTGTTGCCAGCAGTCAGTTCCCTTTCTAATTTATGGTAGAACTAAGCTGTAGGCTGAGAAACTGTGTAAACAAATGATTGATTTATTTTATAAATAAGCAGTTGCTTTTGCCCCAGATTCTGAACTTTAGAATACTTGATCAGGATTGTGAGGTTTAGAAACAAATTCTACTCTTACAGAGTCTAGAGGCCCTCACTGAATACTCACCTCTTAAATCCTTTCGAAATGCTCTTCTTTTCGCTATAATCTTGTGCTCTTGTTAGTATTTCAAATTCCTTGCCCAGTAATTCTTAACAAAACATTGATCTCCTACCAATATGTGTGTGTGTCGGGGGAGGGGAGACAAAATATAAAACAAACCAAATGAGGAAGTTAGTAACCACAGGTTATTTATTCTTTTCTATCTCAGTTTCTGAACCTCAATTTTCTTAGCTGTAAAATGGAGATAATTATACCTACTTAATCAGGGATTAAGTAGGTATATATATCTATAGGGATGGGGGGGTATATTCTAGGTAATTGTAACAATGAGAAGAATCAGAACTTAGTGATGCTGCACATTTGCAGAGTACTATTATTTAAAATGGATTTTTAAAATAGATTCCATAAGTATGATATTTGATGAAATCATTCTGGTAGTCCATGTTAACATACATGCTAAAACTGTTCTTGTGATGGGACAGTTCATGTCTCTTTCGGTTTTAAGTGACTACACATGGTACTTTAAGGAAAGACTGCCTTATTAGAAGATGATTCTTAAATAACATAATTCTTTACTAGTCAGTGTTCTCTGGAGGCAGCCTATGGCTCTGTCAAGTAGATACATAAAATTACCCGTCACATCCTCCTTCAATAAACTTTTCCCCTTCCACATTTTTCTACAGATAGATACACCACCAGGAATGGAATTACAGTCATGGTATCCAGTTATAAAGCAGGAAGGTGACCATGTTTCTCAGACACATTCATTTCTACACCCCAGGTGAGTGGGTATTGGCTCATTCATTATTCATTCAACATCTATACATCAGGTACTATTCTAGGCCCTGGGAATTCATTTTATAGTTTTAGGTTTTTTTTGCTAATCAATGGAATGAATTATAAATAGTGTTGAATATTTGAATTAACCTTTCCTGTGTGTTTCTATGTTTTTTTTTTCCCCCTAGAAATAGGTCGTTTCTTTTTTGCCGTAAAGTGAAAAAAATGGAAGTTTTCTTTTTATTTCCTTACTTCCCTTCAAGAAGTAAACCAACTCTTCAAGAGTGTGGTGTGCAACTTTGATATTTTATTTTATTTTTATTTATTATTATTATTTGTTTTACATCTTTATTGGAGTATAATTGCTTTACAATGGTGTGTTAGTTTCTGCTTTATAACAAAGTGAATCAGTTATACATATACATATGTTCCATGTCGTATATGGCCTTTATTATGTTGAGGAAAGTTCCCTCTATGCCTACTTTCTGGAGGGTTTTTGATCATAAATGGGTGTTGAATTTGTTTTTTTTTTGTTTTTGTGGTACACGGGCCTCTCACTGTTGTGGCCTCTCCCGTTGCTCCCATTGTGGAGCACAGTGGCTATGGCTCATGGGCCCAGCCTCTCCGCAGCACGTGGGATCCTCCCGGATCGGGACACAAACCCGTGTCCCCTGCATCGGCAGGTGGACTCTCAACCACTGCGCCACCAGGGAAGCGCATGGGTGTTGTATTTTGTTGAAAGCTTTCTCTGCATCTATTTAGATGACTGTATGGTTTTTCTCCTTCAGTTTGTTAATATGGTGTATCACATTGATTGATTTGTGTGTATTGAAGAATCCTTGCATTCCTGGAATAAACCCCACTAGGTGTCTGTCCCCAGTGGCTAAGGTTGGTTCAGTGGGTTGTGTAGGCTTCCTGGTGGAGGGGACTAGTGCCTGTGTTCTGGTGGATGCGGCTGGATCTTGTCTTTCTGGTGGGCAGGTCCACGTCTGGTGGTGTGTTTTGGGGTGTCTGTGGACTTATTATGATTTTAGGCAGCCTCTCTGCTAATGGGTGGGGTTGTGTTCCTGTCTTGCTAGTTGTTTGGCATAGGGTGTCCAGCACTGTAGCTTGCTGGTCGTTGAGTGAAGCTGGGTGTTGGTGTTGAGATGGAGCTCTCTGGGAGATTTTCTCCGTTTGATATTACGTGGAGCTGGGAGGTCTCTTGTGGACCAGTGTCCTGAAGTTGGCTCACCCACCTCAAGAGGCACAGCAGTGACTGCTGGCCGCAGCACCAAGAGTCGTTCATCCACATGGCTCAGAATAAAAGGGAGAAAAAGTAAAAAGAAAAAAAGAGGATTAAAGAAAAGGAAATAAAGTAAGGTAAAATAAAATAAAAGTATTTAAATAATTATTAAGAAAAGAAAAATTTTTTTAAGTAAAAAACAAAAGCAACAACAAAAAAAACGGACGGATAGAACCCTAGGGCAAATGGTGAAAGCAAAGCTATACGGACAAAATTCACACAGAAACATACACACTCACAAAAAGGAAAAGCGGAAAAAATCATAAATCTTGCTCTCAAAGTCCACCTCCTCAATTTGGGGTGATTCGTTGTCTATTCATGTATTCCACAGACGCAGGGTACATCAAGTTGATTGTGGAAATTTAATCCGCTGCTCCTGAGGCTGCTCGGAGAGATTTCCATTTCTCTTCTTTGTTCTCACAGCTCCCGGGGTTCAGCTTTGGATTTGGCTCCGCCTCTGCGTGTAGGTCACCGGAGGGCGTCTGTTCTTCGCTCAGACAGGATGGGGTTAAAGGAGCCACTGATTCGGGGGCTCCGGCTCCCTCAGGCCGGGGGGAGGGAGGGGCATGGAGTGCGGGGCGAGCCGCTCGGCAGAGGCCGGCGTGACGTTTCCAGCCTGAGGCGCGCCGTGTGTTCTCCTGGGGGAGTTGTCCCTGGATCCTGGGACCCTGGCAGTGGCGGGCTGCACAGGCTCCCTGTTAGGGAGGTGTGGAGTGACCTGTGCTCGCACACAGGCTTCTTGGTGGCAGCGGCAGCAGCTTTAGCATCTCATGCCCGTCTCTGTGGTCCACGCTTTTAGCCGTGGCTCGCACCCGTCTCTGGAGCTCCTTTAAGCAGCGCTCTTAATCCCCTCTCCTAGCGCATCAGGAAACAAAGAGGGAAGAAAAAGTCTCTTGCCTCTTCGTCAGGTCCAGACTTTTCCCCGGACTCACTCCCGGCAACCCGTGGCGCACTAGCCCCCTTTAGGCTGTGTTCACACCGCCAGACCCAGTCCTCTCCCTGCGATCCGACAGAAGCCCGAGCCTCCGCTCTCAGCCCCCGCCCGCCCCGGTGGGTGAGCAGACAAGCCTCTTGGGCTGGTGAGTGCCGGTCGGCACCGATCCTTTGTGGGGGAACCTCTCCGCTTTGCCCTCCACACCCCTGTTTGCTGTGCTCTCCTCCGTGTCTCCGAAGCTCCCCGCCTCGCCACCCGCAGTCTCCGCCCATGAAGGAAGGGGCTTCTAGTGTGTGGAAACCTTTCCTCAACACGGCTCCCTCCCACTGGTACAGGTCCCGTCCGTATTCTTTTGTCTCTGTTTGTTCTTTTTTTCTTTTGCCCTCCCCAGGTACATGGGGAGTTTCTTGTCTTTTCGGAGGTCTGAGGTCTTCTGCCGGTGTTCAGTAGGTGTTGTGTAGGAGTTGTTCCACGTGTAGATGTATTTCTGACGTGTCTGTGGGGAGGAAGGTGATCTCTGCGTCTTACTCTTCCGCCATCTTCCCCTCTCTGTTAACTTTGATATTTTAAAACGAAACTTTTTGAAACTTAGAGGATTTCATAGTAGCCACACCCTCAAAATCAATTTTCATATTTTCAATAAAAATGCACCTTAGATTACAGTTTTTATTTATAAAACCTAGATTTTTATCTGCTACTGTACATATTTATCTCCCCAAGCACAGTGATAAAGAATCTCAATCTTACTTACATTTATATAGTTCCTTCTATTCCTGTTACATTTGAAGTAAGTTTTGGGGCAGTAATAAACCTGTCAGTTTTCTTAGCAGAATACTGAGTTTTCATTCTCAGAATTCATGTGATTGGTAAAGAGGGACTATATAGATGTCCTGTACAAGGAAAATGATATGAGATGAGATTATTTAGAGTTCAGAAGATGAAGTGTTTGGTCAGTTAAATGGTTGCATCCTTTGGCTAGAGGTTAAGCAGATTATAGTTAATCATATGGCACTTAAATATGTAGCTCAAATTTTGTTCCATGAGTCTCTCAGATAATCTCCTGAACAATTTTATATGAGCTTTGAGTAAAATTGGTAGTCATCCCTTTGATCTTAGTTTTGCACAATTTATTATTGCTGTTTTATCAAATAAGTAAGAAATGCTAAAGTATTTTCAGAAGATTGCTCTGTGGGGTTTGATCCAAGGACGACTGCCCAGTAGCTGGGCAGCATTCAGAATGCTGGTTCTCTCTCTGAGAAGGGAGAAGGGCCCTGGGAGCTCTTTGTTGAGGCTGTGATGAGTCAGGCCATAGCCTTGCAGTGTGGGACTGAATCAGTCTCACCACAATAAAGAGCAAGGATTCCTTGCTTTGGAGAGGTGGCAGACACGGAAATAGTCCTTCAGAGTAGTGTATAGTCTGTTTTCTTTTGGCATAAACCTTACCTACTCGGGGCTGTTGAACTGCTCTGTAAAGTACTTCATGGTTTTAGTTCTCGTGGTTTTGAGGGAGGGAGAAGAGACTGATTTTCCATTATCTTTTTAAGTGCTTAGAAACTACTTTTTGTAAAATAACAAAAATAACCTGATAATTTTACTCTTTCTGCCTCAACTACTTACTTTTTCAAGAATTGCTTTCTATGACCCTTATTTTCTGAGTTGTTCTGTTATGTTTTGATTAAAAAAAATTGTTTAACCAATAAAATTGATGTAATATATTTTGCTTTTTACCTAAATGTAATATGTATCTTCTTTTGCCATTCTTTGTTTTCAGCTACTACTTATACATGTGTGATAAAGTGGTTGCCCCAAATGTGTGGCTTACTTCGGCTGTATCCTAGCCTAAAGAGGTCACAAAGACAGAGGCAAGTAGATCTATACCAAGACACTCAGAGAAGCCTCACAGTAGTGGGAAACATCAAAAAACAGTGTCTTATCCAGATGTTTCACTGGAGGAACAGGAGAAAATGGATCTAAAAACAAGTCGAGAATTATATAGCCGCTTAGGTAAGTATTCAGAAATTATCTTTTTAAAATCAAATATCTAAGAAACATATTCAGCATTTTCAAAGAGGATTTCTATTTAAGAGAATTTCCCAGATAATGGAAGCTTTTATCTTAAAAAAAAATACCACCTTTCAAAACTCTTGAGTGACTACATAGACCCCCTCAGTTGTTCTGCTTATATAGAATGGTGATATATATATAGAGGCTAATGAGCTAGAAAATGGACTATATGGCTGCATATTGCAAGTGACTTTTGTCTAATTATTTTTCCTTCTTCCTGCCTTTTCTTTACTGTCAGATTTCTTAAAAGGTCCTTATTTTTCTTTCTAATTTGCTGTGAACTGAGAAACCTTTTAACTAATAACGTGAAAAGTATATGATAATCTATAAAAATATTGAATCAACTTTGTTATACACCTGAAACTAATATAATATGGTAAATCAACTATAGTTTTTAAAAAAAAGTGTATGTAAGAGTAGTTAGGTATAGGACTCAGAGACACTTAGTCATGGAATAAGCAAGGTTTGAAAACTCATAGCTGTGGGGGCCAGGCAGATGGCATAAATGCAGAATGCCGGCTGGACATTAAAAAAAATACTGCATAGTTACAGTGCCTTTTAAAATACTGTGGCCCAGACAAGACATGTCTGCTCACATGCTGCCTGTGTTACCCTCTTCATAGATGCAGAGCTTTGTTAACAGCTTAGGCAAGTGCAACAGTTCTTTTCAGCTTTCTCAGAGCAGTCTATGAGTCCTCTAGTTACCTGTTTTCATAGATAATTGAGATTCTTCAGGAGTTTTTGTACTTTAATTTTGAGATTTTTAAAACTCAGTTTTCCTTGGATTTAAATATGGCGAACAATAATTAGTAATGTATTACTACCATTATACCATGTTTGCCTTATATTTCCTAAATTATTTAATTCTAGAGACTTTTAAAAAATTGTTGAGATGTAATTCATATTGCTTAAAATTTATCCTTTTAGAGTATACGATTCAGTGGCTTTTAGTAAATTCACAAAGTTGTGCAATGATTACAACTATTTAATTTCAGAACATTTCATTACCCTAAAAAGGAACCCTATAATCCAGTAGAAGTTACTCTTCATTCTTCCCTTTCACCAGGCTCTGTCAGCCATAAATCTATTTTCTGTTTTTATGGATTTGCCTATTCTGGACATTTCATATAAAAGGGATCCTACAACATATGGCCTTTTGTTGTCTAGCTTCTTCCACCAAGGATATTTTCTCAGTCCATATTATAGCATGTATTAGTACTTCTTCCTTTTTTATGGCTTAATAACATTCTGTCATATGGATGGATAATACCCCATTTTGTTTATTCATTCATCTGTTGATGGACGTTTGGATGTGTCCACTTTTTAGCTATTATGACTAACGCTGTTATGAACGCTTATGCACAAGTTTTAATGTGAGCGTACGTTTTCATTTCTCTTGGCTATATATTTTGGAGTGGAATTGCTGGATCAAATGGTAACTCTATGTTTAATATCTTGAGGGACTGCCAAACTTTTCAAAGCAGCTGCACCATTTTCATTTCCTGCAGCGGCTTCTGAGGACTCCGATTTCTGCACATCTTTGCCAACACTTGTTATTTTTTGTCTTTTGATTATAGCCATCCTAGTGGTTGTGAAATGATATCTCATAGTTTTGATTTGTAATTCTCCAATGACTAATGATACTGAGTATCTTTTCATGTTTTTATTGGACATTGCAAATCTTTGGAGAAGTGCCTGTTGAGATCCTTTGCCTATTTTTAAATTGGGTTGTCTCTTTACAACTGAATTGTAAGAGTTCTTTGTACATTATGGTACTAGAATTTGCCATTCTGTCAGTTGTCTTTTTACTTTCTTGGTAGTGTCCTTTGAAACACAACTTTTAAATTCTGATGAAGTCCAATTTATTGTTTCTTTTGTTGCTTACTTTAGGTGTCATGTCTAAGAAACCATTGCCTAATCCAGTTAAGAGTTTTAGCTCTTACATTTAAGTCCATGATCCATTTTGAGTTAATTTTTATATAAGGTGTGAAGTTCAACCTCATTCTTTGTATATGGATACAGTTGTCCCAACACTGTTGAAAAGAATACTCTTTCCTGATTGAATTGTTTTGGCACCCTTGTTGAAAACCAGTTGCCCATAAAAGTACGGGTTTGTTTCTGGGCTCAGTCTTTATGCCAGTACTACACACAATTTTGATTTCTGTAGCTTTGTAATAAGCCTTGAAATTGGGGATTGTGAGTCCTCCAACTTTGTTATTCTTTTTCAAGATTGTTTTGGCTATTTTGGTTTCCTTTTATTTCCATATGAATTTTAGAATCAGCTTGTCAGTTTCTGCCACAAAGCCAGTTGAAGTTTTGATGGGGTTGCATTGAAAAAATAGATCATTTGGGGAAGTATTATCATTTATTGTAGTCCGTTTGGGCTGCTGTAACAAAAATAACAGACTGGGTGGCTTATACCACAAACATTTACTTTTCAACGTTCTAGAGGCTGGGAAATCCAAGATCAAGGCACTAGCAGATTTGGTCTGGCAAGGGCTTGCTTGCTTGCTTCCTGGTTCATAGATGGCCATCTTCTCACTCAAATGGTGGGAGAGCTCTCCGGAGTCTCTTTTATAAGGGCATAAATCCCATCAATGGGGGCTCTACCGTTATGACCTAATTACCTCCTGAAAGGCCCATTTCCCAATACCATTGCATTGGGGAGCTAGGATTTCAACATATGAATTTTGGAGGTCACTGACATTCAGATCATGATATCATCTTAACAGTATTAAGTCTTCCAATCCATAAACATGGGATGGCTTTCCATTTATTTGGGTCTTTTATTTCTTTCAATAATGTTTTGTAGTTTTCATTTTACAAGTTTTATACTACTTTGTTAAGTTTATCCCTAAGTATCTTATTTTTTATTTCATTTGTAAATGAAATTGTTTTCTTAATTTCATTTATGGATTGTTCTAGTGACATTTTAACAGAGTGATATTCATACTCTGTTACTTCATTTTTGCCTTTCAAAGATCCATCAGTCTCGAATAATTCTACAAGCAAAAAGAAACCTGAGCCTACCACTTGCAACTTAGCCAGAGACACAGGCAAGGCAGGAATTGACCGTGATGCTGCAGCTTCATCTCCACTTCTTGTCAAAGATGTTATTTGTGAGGATGATAAGGGGAAAATCATGGAAGAAGTAATGAGAACTTATGTAAAACAACAGGAAAAACTGAACTCAATTTTGCAGAAGAAGCAACAACTTCAGATGGTAAAATTGTTATCTAAATGGTAGTCCATTGTGAAAAGATACTTTTGCATATTCTTAAGGAAAGTCAAGATGAGATGCTATAAATGTATTTAGGATTATTCAGTTTTACATTTATAAGAAAGATTAATACACTTTAAAATTTTTAGAGAAGATAGTTTTCAAGATAATTACTTATGTATAGAATTGATGTGACAGCTGAATTTTAGATATTTTCTGTCCTGTTTTCTCCTGAATTGAAAATTCTAATGTGATGGAAATAAAGTAAAAATTATATTGTGATTCTTTAAATTACAGGAAGTTGAAATGTTGAGTAGTTCAAAAGCTATGAAGGAGCTCACTGAAGAACAGCAGAATTTACAGAAAGAGCTTGAATCTTTGCAGAATGAACATGCTCAAAGAATGGAAGAATTTTATGTTGAACAGAAAGACTTAGAGAAAAAATTAGAGCAGGTAATGAAGCAAAAATGTACCTGTGACTCAAATTTAGAGAAAGATAAAGAGGCTGAATATGCAGCACAGGTAAGAATTACAGTTTGTGTAGTGTTGCCCTTTCAATGTGGAAATTGAAGCCGTTATTTTAATTTCATTAAAGAAATTACTTTATGTTAAGCTTATTTCATTTAGACTAGATTTCAAAATAGACAGTTCTGTTAAACACAACTTTATATCATCCAAGATGATTTTTTGACCTTGATTACTTTATTACTTTAAACTTATCAGGTTTCTGTAGTTTAGTTGTCCAAATTGCTAATCTCTAGCTATCTGAATATCAGAGGTTATGTTATTTTAATGTAGTACATGGGCTTTCAAATCAACGAATTAACAAACGTGAACTGATGCCCACTATGTTCACAGCACTCGGGCAAAAATGAATAGTAGCTCACAACTTGGGGAAGATGAACAAATAACTCTTAACCTGAGCCAGCTGTGATGAGAGGTATACTGAAGTGTAGGGCATAATGAAAGTGTTCTAGGTGTTCAGTTCTCTTGACCTTTTGTTTCACCCTCATTTTAAGGTCATGTCAAAGTCTGATTAATAGTATTAGGTATTCAAGAGATGCATGCATGAAATAGTTCATTTTTGTAATAAGTAACTTTAAAGTAGGTCTTTGCCATGATGTGAGGAGTAAGTGGAAAAACAACACTGAATGGAAACTGACACAGTCTTCTAAATCACACAGCTGGCAGAACTGAGACAGAGATTGGACCATGCCGAGGCTGATAGGCAAGAACTCCAGGATGAACTCAGACAGGAACGAGAGGCAAGACAGAAGTTAGAGATGATGATAAAAGAGCTAAAGCTGCAAATTTTGAAATCATCGAAGACTGCTAAAGAATAGAAACCTTTAAATAGATTCATCTGTGTGTTCCCAACAGGGTTTATTTTTGTTTGTTTGTTTATTTGCTTTGGTAATTGAATTCTGAACAACTTATCTGCATGAAAATAACTAGGCATTGTATCCATTTGTAGATCAGAGAAAGTGAAGAGATTATATATTAGTATATAAATTTTTACATTTTCCAAATGAATGAAAATGTATGTTTCTTTGTACTTTTTTTTCAACCAGCTTAGTAACAATACTTTACGGTTTCAACTATTACATAATCTGCCTATATTTCTAATGCAATTTAGCAGTTGCATACTTTTTAAAAGCTACATTGTGTGATGGAAAATAGTTTTGATCAATTTTGTTATCCATATTTTAGATTCAATTTTAGATACATGGTGGCTTCATATTTCATATATAGAGCTACTCAAGGGGTTGAATCTCCATTTTTTTTCATGAACACAATCTCCTTTCTAAGTTAATATAGTATACTCATTATTATAATCAAAATTTGCTTTTATTTCGTTCATATTGTTGAATTTCCACCAGTTCTCCTCTATTTAATATCTCCTAAGAGACATTTTGTCAATAGAGGAATTTCATTGTTGAGGTTATAGCACACCCCATGGGGAAGGATAACATGCTTTCTTATACACTGCTGCTAAACACAAGAAGCGGTTATAATTAGATTTTCTGTTTAAATGTGGTTATATTTAGAAAAAAAATTTTATGCAGCAACTTTAGAAGAGGGAATAAAATGTAATAATTTTTGAACTTTTATGTTGTTAATAGTGGTGTGAAAATATTAATGTACTTGAGAAAAATTGATGTACATCAGTTTCCATACAATCCATAATCCTGTACAGTTTTTATATGTAGTTGTGGGTCTTACTGAAATTTATATAACGGATTTGTTTTCTTTAATGGATTTGTCTTCTTTTAAATTGTAAAATATTAAACACTTTGAAGGTTATTTTGGACTTTTGTATGTTTAAATGTTGTCTTACCAAAATGTGCACGAATGGACCATTTTCAGTTACTATTTAATATCAAAATCAGGAATTTACAGTCAACTGGTAGTGTATGATAGGTTAATATAGGGAAGTTTAGTTATCTGCTACTAAAAGGTTTTTAGATAATTTTTAGAAGACAGGAATTCCATAGTTTGGGGGAGGGGCAACTTCTTCTGCACTTTTCTTTTTTTTTTTTGCACAGAAAATCCTGTCATTCTTTAATGGCAAATTTCATATTAGTTAATTCTTGGCTTAAAAAATACTAGGTAAAATTCTTATTATGCATTTTTTAAAGAAAGTTTCCTGAAGCTACCATTAATTGACATTATTATCCCATGAATTTTATGTTTATGTTCTCGTGTAAGGTACTGTATGAAATTAACTTGAGAGCTAAGTTTATTTTTTAAATATATCAGCTAAGGTTAAGGTTATTTACTCTTCCCATCTTAGATGATAGATACTTGGTATAGAACTTCAAAAATAAGTAGGTTATCATTTAATCAGTTATTTTCATATTTTGCTTAATGGTACTTATATATCCTAAAAGAATTTTTGTACTTCCCAAATACTAGAGTATGGTCTAAATGTGTATTTTCTATTTTCCATTTAACTTCGACTTTATTAAACCTGCAATTAATTTGTTGATTCTTGTTCCTCCTTAAGGAGGAACGCATGTTAAAATGACATATAGGAACAAATATTAAAAATGACATACCCTCCTAATATCTTTTCTTTATCTGGAGAAAGGAAAATCACAAATACATTTTATGATACCGTTTCATTTTAGCTGTGTGTTAGTTGTGTCACAGCTAAGATTTTTGGGACATATAATTCAGGCCCCTATAATTTCATTTATTTTTCTAATTCACTCAAAATCTACTTATGTTACTTAAGTAAGTTTCAACTCAAAACTTCTAAAACAAATTGCTTAATCTTTGAAATATGTTATTTAAAAATTCTAAGCAATGCTTAATCACCTTTAAATTATCATAAACTCTTAATTTAGAGTTGAGTAAAGAACTATTTTTTCTAGTTCTTCACACAAGGGAAACTTGCCACATGACATTGTAGTCTTCATTTTCCAGAAGATACACTGATGTGCCATCAGTTTCTAACTTCTTTGAAAATGTTTTTTTAGTCAATTGTAAATAGTATGCCTATTATAGTTAAAAGTAATTTCAAGTTAAACTGTACAACATAGCTTGAAAATATAGAGACTTTGTAATACTCTACAAGTGGCCTCTGCTAAAAATATCCATATAATTATTCTATTTTTGCATGCTCATTTTGTGTGTTGGTTGCTAGCTTAAAGTTTGTTTCAGTGTTAGTTTTTGTGTGCCAATTCATCAGGCAAGCGGATTTTCCCTCAGACATCATAATATTTTTCTTTTTAGGAACAATATAAAAATATTTACTTTAAAAAGCTGCATTAAAGGAACGGCCTATCAAAAGTGCTAGAGCATCTTTAAAAGGAAGAAAAGATAGAATGTTAGTTTACTGGGTGATGAGTAATGTTTAATTTGGGTGATGATAGTTTCTGTACTCTAAACTTCATGAGAAAAAGGTACCAAATCTATAGTAAATGTAAAACCTGCTGTCATTGAGGAAGCTCTAAACAACCCTTATTTCACAAATGCAACTTTTAACACTAGGAAAGGCTTTGACCAACAATGTAAGTTTGGCTTGTGCTTTAGTTTTGTAAAGCATATTCTTTTGCTTGAATTTCTGTGTCCAGGAGAGTCAGGATGTTTTATGGTTCTTGAACTAATTTTATAACATATTTAATATATTACCAGTTGAGCTATAAAATCATTTGTACATATTGAATTGAAAACCAGTTACTAAAGTAGGTGTAATAGAGTGAATACAATGATACTTGCAGGTTATCCATATATTTTAGAAGACATGACAGAACAACCATTTTATTTGCACATCTATGGCTTCTGTTTGAAGGAAAGTAAAATGATAAAGAAACTTGAGTAATATGAAACATGCTCAAGGTTATTTCCCTAAATGTAATAGGAAAGCTGGTGCTGAAGGTTTTTGATCAGTTTCTAAAATTTTCTTCTCAATGACTTATGTTTTGATTGCTTAGGGAAGAATCCTCATTTTTATTTGCTCTTACACATTTAATCTGCACGACAGGATATTAAAAATTAATGGAATGAGAAGTTGTGCTCATACTGTACATCTGTTTCTGGGCTTGAAACTACTTGCTAGTTTTTATTGAGCTGCCAGCAATAAGGGACACATTACTGCTGTATTATACATTGTGGGGTTGAATAACTTAAACAGCTTAAAATTTTTTTCTAGTGTAAGACACTTAAGAATTTCCATTATTGGAAGAAATTTGTATGGGTATTCAATATTGCGTCTTGTTTAAAAGGACAGTCTTTTTTTATTTCGTAAAATCTTTCCATTTTAATTGGCTTCTAAACTATAATACATAATGCAATTTTGAGCCTGTTTTTTAGTGATACAATTAAATGTCTTATATAGTGCTACTGTGTTTGAATTAAAGTGAACAAATGTAAAAACCGAAATTTAAAAAATTAAGCCCAGAAAACAAAATAGTGTATTAAGTTAGTTGAATGTAAGAGAAATTCGTAAGATTTTTTTTTCTTCAATATAAATACCTCACTTGAAAATAAAGCACAGCATACTTAAAGTAGTTCTAGTAAAAAAAAAAAAAAAAAAATTCTACTAAAAGAATTGCTAAATCTTGAACAACTCTTGGGGAATTATAGTTTGGGAGAAATAAAATATACTTGCTTTTAACCACCCTGTTAGAAGTATTTATTTGTCCTGATAATTTTAAGCCAACACAGTAGTCTTAAATTATTTCTGAAGTTCTAATCTGTGAAGGCAGTAAATGAAAGATCTGTTGTGCAACTGTTGAAACAAATTGTTGACTACATTGACCATAATTCAATTTAAAATCTTGCCAATGATGTACAGTTTTATGGTTAAAATTGCTGTGGTTGGTTGTATTACATGACACACAAAACTGTCCTCTACCTCACGTGAAATAAATATTTTATATGGTTTTACTATAAAACAAGACTCATCTATCTGGTCACTTAGTTTACAAATTTTGAATTATATTTATTGAAACATGACATACTGTGCTCTTAGCTTATACCTCAACTGTATTTTGTGCTGTTCTCCATTTTCATGCCTTGTAAATAACTTGTATAGATTGTGGATTAAATTCCAAATAAAAACTTTTAATGCCAATGAAATTGATTCAAGCTTTCTTGGTATCCTGTGTGAGTTCAATGTTCTTGTTTCTTAAAATTGACATTTTCTCCTTTTGTTTCTTTAAAGTCTATTCATTACATAGCAAATAACTAACTTGAGAAACTTTTTTTTTAATTGTAAAATGTGAAATTTTATGTAATATTTTATGTGATGAACATAGCATTTTGTGATTATTCTCTTTCAAGATACTTGGACTCTTGCATTAACATCTTTTCCTCATCTCCACTTCTGGTATTAGTTGTCAATTACTGCATAACAAACTATTCTAAAATCTAGCAGCTTAAAACAACATATCTCACACAGTATCTGAGGGTCAGAAATCGAAGAGCAGTTTAGTTGAATGTGATGGCTCAAGAGCTGTTAGAAAGGTGCTTTTATGACGTTACCTGTGGCTGAAGTCATATGAGAGCTTGACAGCTGTTGGATCTGCTTCCCAGCTCACTCAGGGCTATTGACAGGCAGTCAATTCCCCACTGTATGGATGTTCATGGAGCTCTTCACAGCATGGTGGATGGCTTCCCCCAAATGAGTGATCCAAAGGAGAGAGTGATTCCACAATTTGTTTGATGACCTGGACTCTTAAGTCATATACTGTACTTTTGCCTTGTACTATTTTTTAGAAGTCAGTCACTAAGTCCAGCCCATACTCAGTCGGAGGAGATTATACAAGGGAATGAATCCCAGGAGGCAAGGATTATTGGGGGATATCTTAGAGTCTGGTTACCATACCCTCCAAACTTTTTTTGTGTGTGGCAAAATGTACATATAAAATTTACCATTTTAACCATTTAAGGTGTGTGTATAATTCAGTGGCATTAAGTACATTCACAATGTTGTATAATTATCACCACTATATCCAGAACTTTTTCACTATCCCAAACGGAAGCTCTGTGCCTATTAAACAATAACTCCCTATTCCCCCTCCCTCCCTCCCTCCCTCCAGCCTTTGGTATCCTCTATTCTACTTCCTATCTCTATGAACTTGCCTATTCTAGGTACCTCATATAAATGGAATCAAAATATTTGTCCTTTTGTGTCTGATTTAGCATTGTGTTTCAATTAGCATAATGTTTTCAAGGTACATCCATGTTGTAGCATGTATCAATTTCATTCCTTTTTATGGCTGAATAATATGCCATTTTGTGTGTATACAACTGGAGAAATGTCTATCCAAGTTCCTTTTTTAAATTGGGTTGTTTGTTTTTTGTTGTTGAGTGGTAGCTCTTCTTTATATGTTCTAGATATTAATCCCTTATCAGATATATGATTTGCAAATATTTTCTTCCATTCTTTAGGTTGTCTTTTCACTCTTAATAATGTCCTTTGATACACAAAAGTTTTAAGTTTTGATCAAGTCCAGCTTTTCTATTTTTTCTTTTGTTGTCTGTACTTTTAGTGTTCTATCCAAGAAATCATTGCCAAATGCAATGTCATGGAGCTTTCCCCCTGTATTTTCTTCTACGAGTTTTATAGTTTTAGCTCTTACTGGAATTGTTTTCTTAGTTTCCATTTCAGATTGTTCATTGCCAGTGTGTAGAAAATGCAGTTGATTTTTGGTGTTGATTTTGTATCCTGGGACTTTGCTAAATTTATTTATTAGCTCTAACAGTTTTTGTGTGTGGAATCTAGGGTTTTCTGTGTATAAGATCACATCACTTGTGAATAGAGATAATTTTACTTCTTCCTTTCCAATTTGGATGCCTTTGTTTCTTTTTCTTGCCTAATTGCTCTAGCTAGAACCTCCAATGCTATGCTGAATAGAAGTGGTTAAAGCAGGCGTCCTTGTTTTGTTCTCAGAGGGAAAGCTTTCAGTCTTTTATCTTTGTGGTTTTTTCATATATGGCCTATTTATTGTGTTTAAGAAGTTCCCTTTTATACCTAGTTTACCGAGTGTTTTTTTTCTTTTATCATGAAAGGGTGTTGAATTTTGTCAAATGCCTTTTCTGTATCAGTTGAGATGATAATGTAGTTTTTTCCCTTCATTTTATTGCTGTGATATATTACATTGCTTAGTTTTCATAAGTTGAAATTTCTTTTGCATTCCAAGAATAAATCTCATTGCTCATGGTGTATAATCCTTTTCATATACTGTTATTTATTTATTTGAAATAATTTGACATATAACATTCTATAAATTTAAGGTGTACATGTTCATTTTATACATTTATATATAGTCTAATATGCTGAATTTGATTTGCTAGGGTTTTGTTGAGGATGTTTGCAGCAATATTCATAAGGGATACTGGTCTGTAGTTTTTTGTTTTGTTTTTTGTTATTTTGTAGTGTCTTTGTTGTTATTAGGTTAATCCTGCTTCTTAGAATGAGCTAGAAAGTGTTCTTTCTTGCTTTGATTGTTTTGGAAGAGTTTGAGAAGGATCGGTGTTAATTCTTTCAATATTTGGTAGAATTCACCAATGAAACCATCTGGTCCTGGGCTTTGCTCTGTTGGGAGGTTTTTGATTGCTGATTTAATCTCCTTATTAGTTATAGGTTTACCTATTTCCTATTTCTTCATGAGTTGCTTTTCGTAGATTGTGTATTTCTAGGAATTTATCAATTTCATCTAGGTTATCTAATTTGATGGCATACAATTGTTCACAGTATTCTCAAAATCTTTTTTATTTCTTTTTCTTTTTTGCTGTACGCAGGCCTCTCACTGTTGTGGCCTCTCCCGTTGCGGAGCACAGGCTCCGGACGTGCAGCCTCAGCGGCCATGGCTCATGGGCCCAGCCGCTCCGCGGCATGTGGGATCCTCCCGGACCGGGGCACGAACCCGTGTCCCCTGCATCGGCAGGCGGACCCTCAACCACTGCGCCACCAGGGAAGCCCCTGAGATCTTTTTTAATGCATGCCTTTAAAGCTATAAATTTCCATCTTAGAAAATAAAAAGTAGTTATAAACCAAAACTGCAATAATTCTGGCTTTTATATTTGCCTATGTATTCACCTTTACTGCAGATCTTTATTTCTTCTTACTTCTTCAAGTTATTGTCTAGTGTCCTTTTGTTTCAATCTAAAGGATTCCTTTTAACATTTCTTGTAGGGTTGGTCTAGCGGTAGTCAGCTTTTGTTTATCTGGGAATGTCTTAATTTCTCCCTCATTTTGGAAGGACAGATTTGCCAGATATAAATTTGTTGGTTGAAAGTTTTTTCTTCTGACATTTTACATCATTCCACTGACTTCTAGTGTCCAAGGTTTCTTCTGAGTAGTCAGCTAGTAAATCTTATTGAGGATTCCTTATTTGTTATGTCACTTTTCTCTTGCTGCTTTCAAGATTCTCTCTTTGACTTTGTCTCTCAACAGTTTGATTATAATGTGTTAGTTTATCTTATGTGCAATACATTAAGCTTCTTAGATTTGTAGATTTAAGCATTTCATCATATCTGCAAGGTTTTCAGACATTATTTCTTCAAATAATCTCTTTGCCCCTTTCTCCTTCTAGGACACCCCCATAATGCTTCAGAATTTGTTTGGTTTATTTTTATAATTTCTCTTTATTAATATTCTTATTTTGTTCATAAAATGTTTTCCTGATTTCTTTAGCTCTTTGTCCAGATTTTCCTTTAGCTTTTTGAGTATATTTTATACAGTTGTTTTGAATTTTTTTGTCTAGCAAGTCCAATGTCTGCTTTTTCAACGGTGGTTTCTATCAATTTGATCTTTGGATGGATTATATTTTTCACTTTTTTTGTATGCCTTGTGATTTTTTTTGTTGTTGAAAGTTAAGCATCTGGCAATTATAATGCGGTAACTCTGGAAATCAGATTTTCCTTCTTCCCCAGGGTTTGCTTTTTCTTTTTTTAAGTTATTACTGCTGTAGGCTGTGGTAGTCCACATGCTTTGAGATTTTTCCACACTATTTTGCAAAGACTATTCCTTATTGTGTGTGGTCATGGATGTGTCTGTTCCTTTAGCTCATGTTCAGCTAATGTTTTGACAGATTTCCTTGAATGTCAGGAGTTAAAAAACAAGACAACAACAAAAACTCACAAAAAATTTTAAAAAGAAGCAGAAAAACAAAAAAATCCAACTACTTCTCACAGTCTCTGCATCTTGGCTGTATGTTAAAACACTCCTTCAAATACTACAGTAGGCTTTCTCTGATCCTAGGAATCAGCCCAAAGTGAAAACTTAAGGCCTTTTCAGGTCTTCCTGGGTATGCAGCTTGCCTGGCATGTGTGTAGCTTTCTAAATTCCCCCTATAGACAGCTGCTTTTGAATGTCCTAATTTCCCAAAGAATCTCATCCTAATTCATCCTCCAGTTCTTAGACAATCTATTGGTTGTTTACACCTGTAATCTTTTTTTTTCTTCTTCTATTTTTTTGGCCGTGTGGTATGTGGGATCTTAGTTCCCTGACCAGGGATGAACCCACGCTCCCCGCAATGGAAGCGCATTGTCTTAACCACTGGACCGCCAGGAAAGTTCCTATACCTGTAATCTTTTGTCCCAGGCATCTGTGAGTCTGTAGTCTACCTTGCATCTTTTACAAACAGTGCCCACTGCTTTTTCCAAGTTCCAAGTTAGGCAAATTGTGTTGGTAGTTCAAGTATACCCCAGAGATGTCAGAATAGATGTACATGATGCTTTTCAAATAAAGTCTGCTCTGTTCCCTTGTTCAAGGGACGGAACTGGGAACTGGGCTGCTGCTGCTTCAAGATCAAGACTGCTGCTGCACTGGGGTGGGAAGGCGAAAGGGTGAATAAAAATGCCCCCAAACTTTCCTATCATTTTGAAGATGGCTTTTTCTTGATTGGGTATTTGTTTTGTTGCTATAAACCTTTGACTATTTTTCAGAGCATCAACAAAGTTGGTCCTGACATTTTCTTCTCTCTCTCTCTTTTTGGATGTTTCTGTGGAAACATATCCGTGTTTATCCAATATCAAACATATTGGAGTTTCCTAGTTCATCATTTGTCTTACCACTCTTTCATTTGGCCCCAGTCTTTTTATAACCTGATCTTGCAAGTGATATACCATCACTTCTGTCATGTGCTATTGCTCATTCAGACTCACCCTGGAACAATGTGGGAGGAACTACACAAGAGTGTGAATACCGGAGGTGGGGATCACTGGGAGTCATCTTAGAGATTGCTTACCACAGCATAGGACGAGAACTTTCCTCTAAAGTGATGTTGGTTGAAACCACAGTGTTTATTTTATTTATTTTTTCCCTTTTTTTTTTTTTTGGCCATGCAGCTTGTGGGATCTTAGTTCCCCGACCAGGGATTGAACCCAGGACCCGGCAGTGAAAATTCAGAGTCCTAACCACTGAACTGATAGGGAATTCCCTACCACAGCATTTTAGACATTAAGCTAGAACTTTAGTTTGGAAAGCATTAAGAGAAGGTGTTTAGCTCAGATAACAATGATTACTGTTTGCCCTGGCCTGACACTGATACTCTACTAGATATTGGACTTAGGGGAATGAGTCAGACACAGCTTCTGCCTTTGAGGAACTCCCAGACAGCTGAACAGATAATTTGAAAGCAGCATGACTCAGTCCTATACAGAGGGCTAGGGGAACCTGAGGGGTAGACTTTGCTTACCCTGGAGGGTGAGGGATGTTCCTGTTCCATATGACACCTGGATGGAACTTAGAGAGGTGTGAGCTGTGGCTGTGCTGGAAGGCATTCTAGGTAGAAGGATCTGCATGGGGATAAGTTGGAGGCTAGTAATGAATGCAATATTATTCTTGCTGAGAAAACAATCCACATGGTTAAATTAGAAACTAGACAGCATAGTATGGGTAATTTATGTTTTGATAAAAGCATGCACAAGGTCTTATGGGACCCTTCAGAACTTCATTGGAAGAGGTAGGAAAGTCCTGTCATAGGAGGTTCTTGGGCTAATTTTGGGTGACTGCAAAGTAGCTGGGTGGAGAGGTCACTTCTTGCAGAATGAAGGTGTAAAGCATAGGGGACCAGAAAGTGTGGTGTTCCGCTACAAGGAACGTCCAAGGAGTTCATTATGATTGGTGTGGACATAGCGTGGGGTAGGGAGCTGCACAGTGGAGGGGATTTCACTTAATTGAAATGTAAGGGTTGTTGAGGGGTTTGTGTCATAAAGGGCCTGTGTGAGCCTATATCCTAAAGGGCTTGAACTATGTTCTGAAGGTAAAGAGGACTGCTGGTGAGGTAGTCACATAATTATCAGGAGGGTCACATAGTGTATAGGGACTTGAGTACTCTTCGTAGACCCTTATAATAATGAATATTTAAAATTTTTAAAATATTTTATTTTATTTATTTATTTTTTGGCTATGCTGTGTGGCTTGCGGGATCTTATTTCCCAGACCAGGGACTGAACCCGTGCCCCACTGCAGTGCAAGTGTGGAGTCCTAATCACTGGACCACCAGGGAATTCTCCCAAAATATTTTAAATTAAAAAATTGAACATTTTTTTCTCATCATAAAATCAACTCATGTTCATTATGGAAAATTGGAAAATGCCTAAAGAATAAAAGAGAGTAAAACCCCTCAATCTCACTACTCCAAGGAACGCTTGTTAATATTTCAGTGTATATTTTCCAAATATATTTATTTATATTTAAAAACTAGTCTCCAACTGTGCAGGTATTTTGAAATAAAATTTAGCCATTTCCATTTTGAAATTAATATTTTATAACGTTATCATCTAGTTCTTAGTTGAACACTTAATTGAAATGTAAATTGAAAAAGTTAATTGAACACTTTCATAATAATTATTTTATTTTTTGTAGGTAACTAATACTAAATTTTATTTTTTAAAATTTTATTGAAGTATAGTTGATTTACAGTGTTGTGTTAGTTTCTGCTGTATAGCAAAGTGACTCAGTTAATACATATATATATTCTTTTTCATATTCTTTTCCATTATGGTTTATCACAGGATATTGAATATAGTTCCCTGTGCCATACAGTAGGACCTTGTTAATTCATCCTATATATACTAGTTTGCATCTGCTAATCCCAAACTCCCAATCCGTTCCTCTCCTAATACCCTCCCCCTTGGCAACCACAAGTCTGTTCTGTATGTCTGAGAGTCTGTTTCTCTTTTGTAGACAGGTTCATTTGTGTTGTATTTTAGATTCCACGTATAAGTGATATCATCATCATAATTTTTTAGATAGACTTTTAGAAGCTGGATCAAAGAATATGCATATTTTATTCTATTTGATATATATTGCTGAATTACTTTTAAAACGGGATTTATCAGTTGTGTTATTGGTATTTGGTGATGTTCATTCTTTGTGTTAGTTATTTTTATTGAATCACTTTTAAATAGCATTAATGAGAGCCTGTGAGAGCCCCCCAGTGGCCAAGCTAATTTCTGCAAAAACATTATCAGTTGATTAAAAAGGAATTGTATCTAGTTGTTAAATCTTAATGGCAAAAAGAGGGGAGTGGCTAGAAATATCTTAGCTGTTTTAAAGGCCTTATCCTATAGTTAGAGAAGAGGTGCAATTTGCTTTCCTTTCAAATTCTTGTTCATCAGACTACGAAATGTTTTGAATTTCACTGCTGTGTAATATGAAGGTTAAGATTATGTTAATTTCAGGGCTTCCCTGGTAGTGCAGTGGTTAAGAATCCCCCTGCCAATGCAGGGGACACGGGTTTGAGCCCCAGTCTGAGAAGATCCCATATGTCGTAGAGCAACTACTTAGCGCCACAACTACTAAGCCTGTGATCTAGAGCCCGTGAGCCACAACTACTGAACCTGAGTGCCACAACTACTGAAGTCGCACCCCTAGAGCCTGTGCTCCACAACAAGAGAAGCCGCCACAATGAGAAGCTCGTGCACCTTAACAAAGAGTGGTCCCCCTCTCTGCAACTAGAGAAAAGCCCGTGAGCAGCGATGAAGACCCAATGCAGCGAAAAATAAAATAAATAATAAAAAAATTTAAAAAAAGATTATGTACTTTCAAACAGGTTTAATATCAACTGATTATTTTTTGGTGTTAAAGCTAATATTTATTGAGTACTTACTATGTGTTAGTGCTCCAAGCATTTTACACGTAGCAATGCATTTAATTCTCATGGCTATTATGAAATAATTACTATTTTAAATACCATTTTACTAGCAGGAAATAGAATATTAGTTTCTAACCAGAGTTACTTATCAAAAAGGTTAAATAACTTGCCCAAGGCCACACAGCTAGTAAGCATTGGAGCCAAGATTCCAACCAGGGCCCTTAACCTCCCTGCTCTAATGTCTCCCTCGGACTTTGGTGTCCAAGAATGTTCCCATTCAGAATAATTTCATAAAATAGGATCTTTATTTATGTAAGAAACAAACAACAAAAACTATTAGTAAGATTGAGACATAAGCTTCTCTTCTAGCCATTTTTTAAATTGGAACAGTATAGTATTGATAACATAATCTATGACTTTATATTACATATTAAATGAGTAATGACACACGATAGTTTTGATCACTTTATAGTTCATACATTTTCAGTAAAAGACAAAGTTTGACAAATTGCTCTGTACTTTGTTGCCTTAGGTAGCTAAATGCAAACACCTGCTCTTTTTTTTTTTTTTTTTGCAGTACGCAGGCCTCTCACTGTTGTGGCCTCTCCCGTTGCAGAGCACAGGCTCCGGACGTGCAGGCTCAGCGGCCATGGCTCACGGGCCCAGCCGCTCCGTGGCATGTGGGATCTTCCCAGACCGGGGCACGAACCCGTGTCCCCTGCATCAGCAGGCGGACTCTCAACCACTGCACCACCAGGGAAGTCCCCTGCTCTTAATTTCTAAGCAAATTTAATAGTGTGGCTTTCTAGTTAATTTTCTTATTTTCCCTTTCCATACTTCCATACTTTATTACTATTATATTTTAGTAAGTGTGATCCCCAGTTAGAGCTAAAACTAAGGACTTTTACTGCTCTTCAGGAAGTATGATCTCATTGGTTGAATTAGACGTGATTTCATCCAATGTATTCTGAAACTTCTGGTAGAGAAGCAGATAAATAGAATTGGCTGTTAGAAAGCAGAAGAGAGAAAACATTTTGGAAAGGACTCAAACCTTATACTCCAGGTACAAACTTTTCATTATTTTGCTTTATCTCCAAGTGGACAAAGGGGAAATTTGGAATAAAATGGCTTCTGAAGGAACAGTATTTTAATTGCACCATGAAGGCCAAGAAATGGGACCCTGAAAATGCAAATTTTTCCTTAGTTGAATTTGAAATTCTAGATGGAAGTAATTTGTGAAGGTGCTGCTCTTCTCTTGATGGAGAAACCTTGACTGAGGCCAGCATCTCTCGATAATCAGAGATTTTCCTGCTTGAGACCTGAGTAGCACACATCCCCTCCTCCTACTGGAGAGAGCTCCACTTTAGGCCTTCACTCTGCCTCTTGCCCACTCCCTAGACCAGTTATAATCCCCATCTCCTGATTTCTTCTGCTCTGTCTTCAGATTCCCATCTGTCATGGACTGCATGTTTGTGTCCTACCAAAATTCGTATGTTGAAACCTAATCTCCAATGGGATGATGTTTGGAGTTGGGGTCTTTGGGAGGTGATTAAGTCATGAGGATGGAGCCTTCATTAATGGGATTAGTGCCCTTATAAAAAGAGACCCCAGAGAACTCCCTTGTGCCTTCCACCTTGAGAGGACACAGTGAGAAGACTGCTCTCAGTGAACCAGGAGGAGGACTCTCACCAGACACGAATCTGCTAGTTGGTGTCCTGATCTCGGATTTATATAAGTTTCATGTGTATGACATCATATTTCTATTTCTGTATACCCTACAGCATGCTCCCCACCAAAAATTTAGTTTCTATCCATCACTATACAGTTGATTCCCTTTACCCATTTTGCCTTCCTTCTGCTTCTTCCCCTCTGATAATCACTACTCTATTCTCTACATGTTTGTTTTTGTTTGGTTTGTTCATTTATTTTGTTTGTTTGTTATATTCCACATATGAGGGAAATAATACAGTATTTGTCTCTCTGACGTATTTCACTTAGCATAATACCCTCAAGGTCCATTCATGTTGTCACAAATGGCAAGATGTCATCTTCTTTTATGGCTGAGTAGTATTTCACTGTATATATACCACATCTTTATCCATTCACCTGCTGATGGACACTTAGGTTGTTTCCATATCTTAGTGTAAATGGCATTTCATTTTTTAAAGCTTATGTCTGATACATTATTTTACACTATGAATTGGTACTACAGTGTTTCTAAAAATGTGTGTGTATGTGGAATTTTTGCATTACCAAATAGCGAAATCCACCAGAGAAATTTCTCCTTTTAAAAAGGGGTCTTATTAAAAGTATTTTTAAATGAATAATCTCACTTAAGTAATTTCATATATGTCCTATGTTTTCATGTTTGGTTTCCTAAAGAGGTACATTTTAATATATGAGGAAAGCTTTCACAAATAAGTGTACATTCCACTTGGATCTAATGATCACACATTTGGAATTTGCGGTTAATCATGTTTCCCTACGAGTCATAGGCTCCTTTACACAGAAAATATTTTTACCAGCTATGCAATGATAAAAGACAACCACTAGTAGGCGCCGCGAGCCCACTCCTTTGGCCCAAGCTTTGCTTTCAATGTGGGCTTTCGATGCTTGTCAACAAATACATTTGCCAGTACGATATGCATTTGTACTCTAACTGAATCACACTTAGTTTGATTAACTACTTTTAGGTATAAATGGTAGAAGAACAGTTAACCAGGCTGCTTCCTTTGTTCAGTACACATCCAGGGTTTAGGGCACTGACCATCTCTTTAATCCTCCCCTTTAAATATCTTCGAATAAGTTGAGGAACTTATGCTCAGACCATAGGAAAGACTCTTACATTTTTCATAATGGATAGAATATTGGACTTAGGGTCAGAAGACCGGGAATCAGATTTCAGCTATACCTTACCAGTTCTGTTACATACTATAGAAATGTGAAGAGATGGCATGGCAAAATTTTCTGGGAGAAAATTAACTGGAGAAACCTCCATCTGGGAGGTCTGGGGATCCATTGTTCTCACTTATCTGGGGTGACTGGACCCTGAGAGACTGCTTCTCACAACTAAAAGGGTACCTGGGACTGTGGTAGACCTGGAATGTCAGTTTATTAAGTTATGCTATGTAGGACGGCAGATTCTAATGAAGAGGAGGGCTTGGAGAGTAGAGTCACAGCCAAAGAATGCAGATGATTTTAGGAAAAGTACCTTGGCCAAGATGGCTTGAGGGACTTCCCCACTTTACAGAGAGCCTTGCCAAAGGGACCGCATCCTCGGATTCTGCGGCCACCATGCCATTTCCATCTCCTGTGGATAGTGGAAGATTCTCACGGCCTCTCTCTGCCTCTTGGTTCCCAGTTCTCTATTCTTCCATGGCTGCCCAACTTTCTTTTCAAGGGACACACTCTTTATTTATGGCTAATTCGTTCAAATAGGTTATATTTTGCTGGCCTCCCTTGAGTGGCCTTTTGTACATCTGCGCTGTGATCATTTAAACATTCATTTTAGGATTTTTTCTCCCATTAATAGATAACAATAGCAATAACCTAATTATTTTAGTTTTAGTCTTTATCAAAGGCAACTCATATTTCCAATCGATCAATATTGCCTGTGAATAATACTAAAAGTAGCTAACATTTATGAGTGCCCATCAGTGCCGGGCACTGTGCTATGTACTTCGTAAAAGTTATCTCACTTAATCCTCGCAATAAATGTATCGGGGCATCTGCTAGTCTCACTTTATAGATGAAAAACCTGAGAGTTGCACAGGATAAGGGACAGCTCAAGTAATCAAGTTGGAATATGAACTCAGGAAGTTCCATTCCAAGATCTTAACTTCACAACTCCGTCTACCAGTTAGAGCCTGAGTTCTGAAATCTGCCTTTACAGGTGTCTCTGTGAGAACTTTGGGTGATCTGGGCATTGTTGAATTATGAGTGGTTGAATTTTTATTGTTAGAATGTCAAATGCTTATGGAGTCGCAAGAGTGCAGATTGCATAACTTCTTTTTTAATGAATTGATATTGCTTGGGTTTTATGTTTTACTTCTTACAAAAGCTCTTTTTTATGTCATAAGGAAATATCTGAAAACATCCAGGTCAATAGACCCTGGTGATGAAATGCCCCAAACACAATGACTCACTCAAAAAAGGGACATATTCCTATAATATAGTATCTCCTACAAATCAAACTTGTATGATTTCAAGGAGAACACATAAGAGTGCAAAAGCAAGGGTTCTGAATTTTATATAAATATATGTGTATGTATGTATATATATATATATAATAATATTATATATATCATATATAATAGCAGCCCAGGTTCCCTGAGGCCTTACTTTGTACCAGACATTGTTTAAAGCTCAGTATGTATATTAACTCACATAATCATCAAGAAACCTATGAGTTAGGCACTATTTTAACCCTCATTTTACAAATGAGAAAACTGAGGCCCAGAGAAGTGAGGTAACTTGAATCCACAACTAGGAAATGGTGGAGACAGGATTCGAGGCCAGGCAGCCTGCATTCTTACCCACTGTGCTCTCCTGGGTGATTATTGCAGCTTTTTAATTGACACTCTCTCATCTCTTACAGAGCCTTTTCTGTCTGTGCAGTTGATTCCTTTGGGGTCTCCTTGAGGCAAGTCTTCTCTAGAAGACATGGTGATTTGCCCAGCAGAGATATGGGAAAGCTTAGTACCTGTGACTTACGATCTATATCTTAGAGTGTTGAGTAGGAAGTTTTTGCTTACTGAAATGCTTCTCATCTTTAAACCTCATGATTGTTGATAGAGGGATATAATAAGCCAAATGTATTAAAGGGACTTAAAACTGTTTAATGTAAATACAGCCCAAGGACAACTTCTCTACATGATAGAAAAGTACATATAATAGGTCTTACTTGAATGCATGGAGAGAAGGTGGCTTGATGATGTTGATGACGGTGATGGTGATGATGATGATGACGACAGCTTACACTTGCAGAGCACTCACTCTAGGCTAGGCAGTGTTCTCAGTGGAGTGCAGATACTAACTTACCTACAGTGAGCAGGAGCTGTCAGCCTAGCTTTTAATGTCAAAAATGAGACATGAGGGCTTCCCTGGTGGCTCAGTGGTTGAGTGTCCGCCTGCCGATGCAGGGGACACGGGTTTGTGCCCTGGTCCGGGAAGATCCCACATGCCATGGAGCGGCTGGGCCCGTGAGCCATGGCCGCTGAGCCTGCGTGTCCGGAGCCTGTGCTCCGCAACGGGAGAGGCCACAACAGTGAGACGCCGGCGTACTGCAAAAAAAAAAAAAAAAAAAAGAGAGAGACACGAGCCCTTTAGGAATTTTCAGAAAGTGACAATCAGGACAGGTTCCCAGGCATGGTTAGTGAGGTGGGATGCAGGCTACCCCTTCCTTGTTATGTGAACTTGGGCAACTTAGTCTCTCTCATGCTGTTTCTTCATGAGTATTATGTGTAAACAATCATTCCTACCATAAAGGGCTGCTAAGAGAATTAAATGAGATAATTTATAAAATATAAACGCATGCACATGGTACATGACAGCTGCATAAATGTGAGTTGCTATTGCTGTTGTTATCATTACTCTGGCCATGGCTTTTTGACCACTGGCAAAGGATCATTTTCTTCTACCAGTAACTATGGTATGCTGAATGCTTCAAGTCTGTTTCTTAGGGCAATTCTCAGCTCATCAGTTACCATCCTGGGCTGACAAAGGACTATTACTCAGCCATAAAAAGAAATGAAATTGAGTTATTAGTAGTGAGGTAGATGGACCTAGAGTCTGTCATACAGAGTGAAGTAAGTCCGAAAGATAAAAACAAATACCATATGCTAACACATATATATGGAATCTAAAAAAAAAAAAAAAAATGAACCTAGTGGCAGGGCAGGAATAAAGACACAGACGTAGAGAATGGACTTGGGGGGGGAGGGGGAAGCTGGAGTGAAATGAGAGTAGCATCGACACACACACACACACACACACACACACACACACACACACACACACACACATATATATATAGCTAGTGGGAAGCAGCCGCATAGCACAGGGAGATCAGCTCCGTGCTTTGGGAAACCTAGAGGGGTGGGATAGGGAGGGCGGAGGGAGGCTAAAGAGGGAGGGGATATGGGGATTTATGTATGCGTGTGGCTGATTCACTTTGTTATACAGCAGAAACTAACACAGTACTGTGAAGCAGTTATACTCCAATAAAGATGTATTAAAACACAAAAACAAAAAACAATCCTGGGCCAAGGAGGAACTGTACTGGGCGCTCTTGGGAGTACCACGGTCCTTGCTCTCAGCTGGGAAGGAATAGGGAGAAGCTGAGGAGGGATGGAGCGAGAGACCCAGAGATAGGATGAGAGAGGGGCAGCAAGAAGAGAAAGAATTCGCAGCAAAATAGAACTCGCGCCTGACGCAGGCCCTCTTGTCACTGTCCCTTACTTGGACCTGGATCGAATTATTTTCTTTCGAAATTTTATTATTTCCAACACTAACCGTGCGACGCTCGCCGGCGGGGCGGCGGGATCACCCCCTCCCTAACTCTGCTTCCCTCCACATCCCACTCCTGACCCCGCCCGGCGATTGGTCTGCTGGACCCGGGGCCGTCGCGGATTGGAGCTCGCCGGCCGGGTCTGCGGGGTTTAAAGAGGGGGGCGGGGGCGCGCTGCCCAGCCGCGCTGCTGTCCTCGCCGCGCGCCCGTCGCGCAGCTGGGCTCGCTGCGTCTCGTGGCTTCCCGCCTCCTCCAGCATCCCGCATCTCGCCGTCGCAGGCCAGCGCCTCGCCAGCGCGGGAGGAGGACCGGGGCAGGCGCCGTCGAGCCCGGGCGCGGGCACAGCTAGTGAGGGGCGAGGCGCAGGGACTCCAGGGCGGCCACGATGGTGGCCACATTCCTGCAGATAGTGGGTTTCATCACGAGCTTCGTGGGTTGGATCGGCATCATCGTCACCACGTCCACCAATGACTGGGTGGTGACCTGCGGCTACACTATCCCCACCTGCCGCAAGCTGGACGAGCTGGGCTCCAAGGGGCTGTGGGCCGACTGCGTCCTGGCCACGGGGCTGTACCACTGCAAGCCCCTGGTGGACATCCTCATCCTGCCGGGTAAGGACCCTGCCTTGCAAGCGGCTGTCCTAAATAAACCCTTTCCTTCCGGGCAGACGGGGGGAGGGGAGCATTAGGCAACGTTCACAGAATCATCTGGGGGCTTGAAGACTTTGGGGCATCTTTTGACACCTTCCGTCCTACTTTGTTGAGGAATTAGGTAGCCCTGAACTTAACCTCTCTCAGCCTCAGTTTTCTTATCTGGAATTTGGGATGACAGTGGTGGCCACTGGCCGAGTCACCCTGAGAAGGTAATGAACTGAGACATAGACACATGGTTGGAACTCCCTACATATTAGTTACCGTAGCCGCACCTGCCGTGTGCTCCCACTGTGGGTGGATCAGAAGTACTTCATCCCCTGGCCTCCTCCTTCAGGCGCCCTGCTTTCCCTGTTAGAATCCACCCGCAGAGGCTGGAGGAGGAAAGAGAGAAACAAAAGCATTCCAGCTATCCGAACAGGCGCAGGCTGAGTTTCCCAGTCCTTGTGGGACGGCCGAGGTGTCCTGGCCAAGTTAGGGCCCTCCTACCTGCGCCCAGTCGGTTCCCACAGGCCCCGGGGCCTGTCCCATTTCCCCTACCCCTTGCCCCCGCAGTGAAGGGCGTCGGTCCTCGGGCCTGCCGAGATTCCCCTCCCAGCCTCCACACCCTGGGGTCAGAGAGGGAAGAACGGGCGCCCCTGGGAGGGCCCACTCACCTTGGGAAAAGGAGCAACTCCGCGGGTCGCCCCCTCCCCTACGGCTGTGCCTCAGAGTGGGGAGGGGAGGGAAGAGTTGCCTAGTTTCCACCTTCCCCGAGGCCAGCCGGCGCCGAATCTTAACTTGCCGCCCCGTTGAAAAATTCTGGGCAAGTTTCAATTCAGATTGAAACCTCCAGCCAGTTGGATGATTGACAAGGTCTTCGGAGCCCCTTCAGGTTTTCTGCTCGGAATCTTGGCTTATCCCGGCCCAGGCCTAAGCACGACTGTCTCGCTAGCCTTTGAGGATGGTGCGCCTTTAAAGGCCTATCCCGGTTTCCTTAACAAGTGGAGTAACTGGGCGGTCGGCCGGAGTAACTGGCCCCCGAGGCCGCCAGTCTGGGAGACTTTGGCTTTGGCCTTCTCCTGGATGAGCTTTTCTCTCCCGAAGGCTGTCCCTCTTTAAGCCTCACCTCAAGTGCTTCCTATTTCCAGGTCCTTGTAGTCGGAATCTATCCGCCCTTCCTCCTTGCCACCCTGGTATTTGACCCCTATCCCCGTCAGTGCACGTTTTGACTTTTCTGTTCCTTGTTTGTGAGTCAAGTTCTCCTAGCACATTTTAAATTCCTCAAAGATATAGATAGCATCCTACCCTCTTTGCATCTTCCCCTGCACCTGGCACTGCCCCTGACACACAGCAGGTACGCACAGTGCGTGCCAGTCCTGCCCTCCATTTTGGACTTTCAGAATGACAGAGGTCTGGGGAACGCAGATGTGGACCCACCTTCAGGAAAAGCTGCCGTTGGTAGACCTGGATCAGACTCTGGGATGCAGTGCTCACAATCCGAGTGATTTGGGACAAGTTCCTAACCTCTATGAACCCCAGTTGTCTTCTTTTAAAAATTAAAATGAAACCAACCCCCTATCTTTCAGAGTTGTTTTGGGGATTAAATGAGATGAGAAATGTAAGCCTCCTTAGATGTAGTAGAGGCTCCATAAATGGTGGCTATATTTTTTATTAAAAGCCGGGCATGGTATTTTTAAGAATCTGACTTGAAGCATAACATTACTCTCTGCTTCCTTCCTCCTGAAATTAAATTTGCTGAGCATTCAGTGACAAGTGGTTTATTTTTAGAGAACATAGACCATCCTACAGATGGAGTACACTTTAGGGAGGGCCTAATCCTTCCTGTGGTCCCCTCCCTCCCACTGTAGGTGGGGACAGGGACAGAGCTCAGTCTCCATCTTTAGATTCTCAAATGTGGCCTTGACACCTAGCATGTTCACAGACCGTGGCTAGCTGACTCTCCTTTATGTCAGCCCTGGTTCTCTGACCAGTCGCAGGGGCTTAGGGCTGAGGTCAGAGGTCTTGCCTCAGACCTCCTGTGGCTCCTATCTGGGGGTCTTCAAGTCAACAGATACTTGATTGATTTATTACCCTTAATTCAGAAGAAACTGAGTTGGGCAGTTTTGTTGGGAGCGTGCCCTTGTGGAGTCTGAATTCTGGCAAAACACAACTTGCTAAGAGGCAATCTTGCAGTTGGGTCTTGGTGCACGGGTAGGCTGGCCACATTTGGTGTGAGGGTCCTGCCACATGAGGCAGAAGCTGGGGCTTGTTTTTGGGTTTGCCATTAACTCTGCTTCCCCCAGGTCATTAGCTCTACTTTCCTCTGAGTCAAGAGGGAGAGTTGCAACTCCCCCACCCCCTTTTTTGAAGGAGGGAGAGTGTTTTAGTGAGAAACGATACATTTAAGTGTGTCATATTCTCCCAGCATCTTGTCAGATTTATTTTACATAAATATTGCACATATTATAATCTGTTTCTTAATAAAGTAGTTACCTGGCATTTTATTTGACAGTATAAAGTTCAGGTAGCTTTGCTCCACTCTTATTATTCAACTCGTTAATTCCTTCATTCATAATTGTATGTTTACATCATCTGTTGTGGGCACTGTGTTAGCTCCATGAAGACCAAGGCAGGTGTCTGTCTTCTAGGAATCCATGGGGCTGGAGAGATGCCTTTATGGAAAATGGACCATTGTGGAAGCATGCCCAGGGCACAGTCGGGGAGGCAGGAGATGGAGCCTGACCATCTATAGGGGACAGGATTCACGAGCAAGCAGTATCTGGGGAGATATCAAGAGAGGAAGCCTGAGTCTTAGCTTAGTCTAGTTAGGGCCACATACTGTTTATATACAATGTGAATTAAAAGCACATGATTAAGGGACAAAATCACCTAGCCCACCTGGAGATAAAAGTACTGCCTTGACACAGAGTAAAATTAGGAATACCAGTAATAATAGCTGACCCTTTTTGCAGTACTTAGCATGCGCTAGGCACTGTTCTGAGCACTTCAGGAATTAACGAATTTAATCTTAGTTGAATTCCATTGGAGAGATGTAGGTACTATTATTATTTTTACTCTGTAGGTGAGGAAAGTGTCAAGACACTTGCCCAAGGTCACACAGGTAGAACATATCAACGGCAGGCTGGGATCAACACAGACCATCACAGAAGAATTCTTCAAAGATTTGAATTTTAATCTGAATTTTTCACAAGGCGCTGTAACAGTGTAATTAGGCTCTCGGCCGCTTCATCTCGGAAGCTTGGATGAGTGGTCTAAACCAGGGAGCCCCATTCAGTCTCTCCAGCCCCCAGCCTTCCTTTTTTTTTGTCACTGAGTCACGTTAAAAATTGAACATGCAAAGTGACCTTGGACAACATTTAACATAGTATAAGTCCTGGAGTGGGACAAGAGGGAGGAAGAGGTAGATGGTGCTGGATTCCCGTGAGGCAGGATTGAGGATCCACGGGGACCCATGGCCTAACCCACCCTGTCTGCACTCTTGTTCCCAGGCTACGTGCAGGCTTGCCGAGCCCTGATGATCGCTGCCTCAGTCCTGGGTCTGCCGGCCATTCTCCTGCTGCTGACCGTTCTCCCCTGCATCCGAATGGGCCATGAGCCTGGCGTGGCCAAGTACAGGCGGGCCCAGCTGGCTGGCGTCATGCTCATTCTTGTGGGTAAGACAGCTTTCTGTAGAGCACCCCAGCTCCCAGCGAGCCTGAAGAATCTCGGGTCTTGCTGCTGCTTCATCGAGTTCAAGAGGCGTGTGCAAGGAAGGCATGTGAATCCACTGGGGGAAAAGCCCCCCACAATGTGTATCCCTTTATGTTTCTTGGGCAGTTGATGCAGAGGGATAAGTAATGTCTGTGGGAATCACTGAACATAAAAGTAAGTTAAGGGACTTCCCTGGCTGTCCAGTGGTTAGGGCTCTGCACGTCCACTGCAGGGGGTGCAGGTTCGATCCCTGGTCCGGGAACTGAGATCCCACAGGCCGTTCGGCGCTGCCAAGGAAAAAACAAGTTAAAGAAAACAAACAAAAAGGATTTTGAGGGTATACCTAAGAGAGAGAACAGAAGACAGAAGAGAGTTACAGGGCAGCTCTCCACTCAGGCCTCATGAGAGAATCCCTTTTTGGAAACACCTGTGTCCAGGTCCCACGGCAGGTCCATTGAGTCAGAATTTCTGGGCATTAGACCAGGCAAAGATATTTTTGGAAAGCTTCCCAGGTGACTCTTGAGTGCAACCAGGATTGAGAACTTCAGTTAACATATAAAGGAAGACCAGAGAAAGAGGAGGGCAAGATAAAAGTAAGATGCTGAGGGTGGTAGATCACCAGGTGATGGTTCCATCTTTTATTCAGTAAGCATTCACTGAGCACCTGCTGAGTGCCGGGCAGTATGGTAGGCACTGGGGATATTGGAGAAAAGAAGGTAGTCTGTGCTTCGAGTGTACTTGCACATCTTGATGTACTTGGTATACCTGCTCATCTAAAAAAGGTACACAGGCTGTGCACACACATAGGAAGGCACCTGATCCACATTGGAGGAGTTTTCCAGAGCAGAGGACCCTAGCGATGAATTTTGAGAGCTGGGTAGAAGGTGATCAGGTCACGGATTGGAGAGAGGGACAGCTCAGGCCAAGGACACGACGTGTGCTTGTTCAGTGTTCCTGATTACACCTGCACACAGGGGTCTTGAGTTAACAGCCTAGGGAGGGTCCTTCTAGCTCTACTCTCTGACATGCATTTTGAGAACAGCAGCTCTTGTTGCCCAGTGTCCTGAGACATTGTGAGGAGACATTGGTTTGGATATGAGTTAGATATAAATCATGTTCTCCTGGGACAGGAAATTCCCATCCCCAAACTGGTATCAGACCATGTGTTTGAGGGGGAAAGGTAAGGAGCCAGGGTTCTGTGTGGATCAGTGCCACTTAGTGACGGTCACCCACAGTGACACCGGTGAGGTGAGGAGACATGAGGCATAGGGGTAAGGTTTCCCTTGATTGCAAAGGGTTGGAGGTTTTTAGAGGCTTGTGAAGCCACGGAGAATTCAGAGGAGGGGCTTGCGTGTGCGTGTGCGTGTGCGTGTGCGTGTGTGTGTGTGTGTGTGTGTGTGTGTGTGTGTTAATAGGAGTGAAAAGACCAGAAAACCTCTGTAATTTCCAGAGAAGAATTTGGGCATGGACATTTTGGTTCCCGCCACAAAGAATTTGTGTGGGAGTGCCACATGGAACACAAAATCAGCGTCATGTGCTTCATTCAACTCACAGGGTCCTTCCTTGTAGTGCTTTTCGGTGGCCAGATCTTTGCATCTGAACTCCCTTTCCAGTAGGTTGACAAAAGCTCTACAATTAAACTGGTTTGCAGAATCCAGGTGAAACCCTTCTCATCCTAGATATTTGCGGTTGTTTGTAACTTTCCTCACATTCTTACAGAAGCCCCAGAAGGCTTTCTCTTTAGCTCTGAGGATCCCAAAACCAAAGGATGGGTCCATTGTGTTGAGTGTTCATCTTTAGAAATCCTAGCCTTCCATATGAGAGTCACAGAATATCCACAAGTAAGAGAATACATGAGAAAACCCCAAACCCAAACCCTGTAGAAAATAAAGATATAAAAGCAAAGTCACAGAGACAAATTGGCATTTAAAAAACCCCTGAAAACAACTTAATTGTCCAGTTGAATATAATGATTATTAAAAAATAACAACCCGTCGTTTGAAACTTCCTAGACGAATTAAATACTGTTTTTCTTCATCTTTTTCAAGTGGGTTGGTGGATGCAGACAGAATCAGAGAGAGGAGAGTGAGAGGGGTGGGCAGGTATGGGTGTGAGCTCCTCAGTCCTTGTTTGCTGCCCAGAGGGAGACGATGGAGGGGGCATTGAGTGATCTGACATCCCTTCCCCCAGGGAGGCTGCCCCTTGCCCTCTTGTAGCCTTGTATCTCCAGTGGTACTTGCGTCCTCTTTGATGGCTCCTGTCCGGATTTGTTTCTCAGTGGGTCGCGGCTTGCCTTTGGGTTGGATGTTGTTTAGACTGGAACAAGCTCCCTTGCTTGCTAGATCTGGAAATGTAAAGCTCATTGTCTCAAGTGTGGCACCTGCTGGCCTCCCCTAGGTCTCCTCGGCAGGGAGCCCGTGTGCCTTGTTTCCCCTGCTGGGCAGTGGGTGGGAGGAACAAGAGAGAGTGAAGCCTCCCTTTGTGTGGCTCAGGATGGGCTTCTGTCCTAGGGGTCACCAGAGGTGCTCCAGTTGAGGTGTGGTCCCCTTCCAACGGGGGCCAGGCACACTGGGGTGTGGAAGCCTGGGAACCGGAAACAGTGTCAAAGCTAATCTTGGGATGAAAACTGTAAGCACTTTTAATGAAAATCAGTTCTTCCTGACTCTGAAAACCTTTATTTTTCAGAAAGCTTAAAAAAAAATTGTGTCTGTGGTACAACAGCTTATCTCCTCAGGAGTCTGAGTTCAGTGTTGTGAGGATTTGGTTTCTGCTGTGGGGGAGGGAATGGGAGCCTGAAGCTGCCGACTTCTTAAGCTAGATGAGTAGTTCAAGGCGCAGTGGGCGCTTCAGATCCAGGATGGAGCAGAGGCAAATCTAATTCTAACCTATGGCTTTTCAAGAACCGCCGCTGAGGCAGGAGGTATCTATGCCCTGAGATGCTTCATCTTATCATGTGGACTCAGGTCAACTGTACTAAATCTTGGACCTACCGCTTTCTAGCTGTGTGAATGGGGCCAGTTGCTTAATGTCTCTGAGGCTTTATATAAAATGGGGACCATACTGCCTACTTCTGAGGTTGGTAAGAATAGTGAAATGATGTACACAAGTTATTTAGCGTGCATGGTGTCTGGCGCCTAGTAGGTGCTCAACAACTGGTTGCTACCTTATAGATGCTGTCGTTTAGAGGAAATAGAGAGCTAACCTAGAAGGTAACTGGGTATTCCTTCCATCACATCTAATTTCTGCAGGGTCATCTCCACACGTGAAACTGGTAAGGAGAGATGACGAGCTGTTCCTGGAAACACCAGGTCACATCCTGGTCTAATGGAAATATTTTCTTTGCTTACTTTGTAAAAACCAGAGTGTAGGGATCAATAGTTTGAGTTTTGGTCTTATTCCATTATGAAGAGTCATGATAAGCTACCCAACTGAAAATGCTCAAGCTTAGTTCTGATTCAGTCTAATTCTCATCTCACTATAAGTTACAAAGTCCTTGATTTGGGTGTGTCTTGGGGAGATGGGGTAGGGAATGGAAGGAAAGGAAATGTATTTTCCTTCCTAAGTGGAATCCTTCGTCTTCTCTCCTCCTCTTAAAAAGTATGGCCTCAGGAATCCAATATTTGTATTGGAAAAAAGTTTTCAAAAGTATGGCCTCAGGAATCCAATATTTGTATTGGAAAGAAGTTTTCAACTTGGAACTTATAGGCTAATAATGAAAGTGCCGTAAAATAAAGGGTATATGCAAATGTGGGAAAAATTGAGCTTGTCACACACAGGGAATCGGATGTCCTAGGGGGATTGGGAATCCTTGGGTGTGAAATAAACAGTGATGCCCTTAATCCCGGAGTACTGAGATAATAGAAAAAGTCTTCTTTCAAACTCATTAACTTTACACAAAGTTCCTAATCTAAGTCAAATTTCATGTGGGTAGAAGAAAGGATGTAGCATCTTAGTATGGTTGTGGCTTAAAATGACCTTATTAGTAAAATTGGAGGAATTAACTGCTTTATGGGGTCTTTCCTGTCTCTACCTTCAGTGTTCTTTAAAAACTTAACAAATAACCACGAAGCTGGCTTTTAAAAAAGGTTGTAGGAAAAAAGAGATAACGATGTGTGGAATAGAAATAAAGGGAAAAAAGTGCTGAAAGCAGGCCAGGAAAATAATGTACTCCGATATTCCATTGACTTGATGATTGTTGTAAATATTAGATCTTCATAAAAGTCATTGCACAGAGGCCTGTGTCCTTTGGCAGCTGTTTTCTTAAGTCAAAATTTAGACAGTGACAAATGAAAAAAGGAAAGACAAAACATTTTGTGGTTTCAAATTATAAGGAAACAACAAATACATGTGACTCCAACCAACAGCTGGTTAGAAATCTGATTACTTGTTGTCTTGAGTTAACTGGCTTCTTTGTGAGAAGCTTAAGTGAATTGCTAGTTAGATCATATGAGATAATAGCATCAATTGCGGAAGATGGCGTTCGGTGCGCTGTAAAATGTTAAATGGAAGGGGATTTTAAAAAAAGGTGTTGTGGAAAATTTGAAGCATACGCAAAAGTAGAGGCTAGTGTAATGAACCCAAACTCATTCCCAATAATGATCAACTCACCTTCGATCTGCTTCGTCTCTGTACGTCTACTTTTCTCCCAGTCCCCAGATTTTTTTGAAGCAAATCTCAGGTATCAGATCAAGGAAGATTTTTTCTAGTATTACTAATGTAAGTCAGAGTAATTTAAGTTATTTTAATGAAAATATTGCTTTGTGCTGGAAATGATGCCTTTAAAAGTTGTTTCAATGCTTAGTACTGAAAGTGACGAAGCCTGAAGACAGAGGTGCTCATTGGAGGAAGGAAGAAATGTCAGGGTCTGCTGCTCTTCTGTCCTTCTGGGCTTCTTTGTCTGTCTGTCCTCTCTCTCTCTCTAAGTTGTTACCTCCAAAGCCAAACACACCTGTACCAATTTTATTTAACTTCATCACATTTATTTAACTCCATGTATTACCCTGTGTCATCTAATCCCTAAATAGATGAAAAGCTACACTTACATTTCATTTTTGCTCTTAAACTGCATTCCCAAATATTTTCTGTGTTTTGCTACATCAAGATCATTGCTAACTTTTAATAAGGGTATTTCCTATCAACTAAAGAACTGATTGTATTAAATTATTTGAAATTTATCCAAAAGGGCAAACAATTTTATTCTATGAGGAGCAAGGAATTCTGCTTGTGAGAGGACCAAGTCCAGATGAATCTATATCTACACAGTGAAGCTTTCTTCTCCCCTTCTCCTTCTTTTGTTTTTTCAGATGAAGATATCCCTACTTTTCACTTTCTAGTCCCCCACAAGTGGCAGAATTTTTTTCCTCTTGTGCAGTTAACTATTGCATCTTCTGAAGTTAGAAGAAGAGGAGCAAATTGAAAAATCTAAGTGTTAAAATTCCCCTTGTCCTGGGCTTCCCTGGTGGCGCAGTGGTTGGGAGTCTGCCTGCTGATGCAGGGGACACGGGTTCATGCCCTGGTCTGGGAAGATCCCACATGCTGCAGAGCGGCTGGGCCCGTGAGCCATGGCCGCTGAGCCTGCGCGTCCGGAGCCTGTGCTCCGCAGCGGGACAGGCCACGGCAATGAGAGGCCCGCGTACCGCAAATTAAAAAAAAAAAAAATTCCCCCTGTCCTATTTTTAGAGACTTAATTTAAAAATAAATTCTGATGACATAAAAAGAAATGAAAATTCCCTTTATCTTCCTTCAATGTTCTTTACCTTATGGGTAACTGTGACTTTTTAAGAAAAACATTTTCTTTATTTTCCCCAAATATGGAGAGAATCATTACAAACTCTTTGTATGTGTGTGTGTGTCTGCAAATAGCAATAATTCTAGCAGGCCTCCTATGTCTTTAAGAAAGCCAAAAATTACTGCCAGTTCTAATAATGTGTCACATCTTTCAGTTGAGTATGATATGACTTGCATTTTTAACTTTACTGATTAAAACTAGTGAATCAGTAAATCTCCTTTCCCTTCAAACCATGCTGAAATTGAGTAAACTTCTTTTTTAGTTTTTAAACATTCTTCATTGTGAGTTCAGTTAAAGGTCACAGTGAACCTCTCATTCCCTTTATGTTGTGTGGCAGTCTGTCATCTTCTAGTGGTTTTTGATGTGGTCCATCTTTGAGAGCCACAGGAATTCCACCCAGGGTTCAATTATCTACTAGGAAATAAAGAGCCTGCTGGTGCTTATTTGCTTTGTTTTGCATGGATTGTAAAAGAAGGAAATCTTTAATGAGGTAAATCATGAGCTTGTAGCTTTGAGTGTGTTAAAGTCACGTTAAAGTTTTATAATTTTGGAAGTCAGTTTTGGTGTGGATGAGGTGAAGAATAGACTGGAAATGAATCTACCTCTCATCTCTCCATCTGTCTGTCCATCCGTCCACCCACTCACTCACCCAGTCCTATAAGTTCATTATTTAAATGTTCAGACATTTTAATGATTTTTCCTTTTTCTGGTGAATTATATAGGAATAAAATCTAACTAAATCTCTAAAACATTCAAAATCAAGAGTGATAATTACTTTTGAATAGCGAGCCTGATTCTTTCCCTACGTGAAGATAACCTAGCTTTATTACTTTGCTTAGGAAAAGGGAAAGGATTCAGTGAAATTAGAGGCAAACTTTAAATCTTATTCTATAAAATCTAAACCAACCTGCAAGTTAAGTGAGGTTTAAATGAAATGTGGAGAATGCTTTTGTTTGTGTGTGTGTGTGTGTGTGGTATATATAAATACCAAGTAATTGAAAAACATAAAACTTAATTTGAACCATAACCTGTTTTGAATCCAGTTAATAGTTTATAGGAAAGATCAATTGGATTGAACCAAATCAACTGGGAATCAAATCTTTTTTTTTTCCCTATGGAATTCGGCTTTTCCCTCCCCACCTTTCCCTCTAATCAAGCTTGGGTGTTTGGAAGCCCTTGCTAGGTTGCTGTTTTTGCCCATATCAGAACGAATGCCCCTTTTTGGCATCTAGGGGTGTGTAGCTGGATTGTGTCTTGATATGAAGAAGCTAGAGCAATTCTTTCTGGCTCAAACACTCTAGAAAAAGCTTGTGCCCCTTTCATGATAGAGAAAAGGCTTTTCTCTGTGCCTCACTGAGAGTATAACTATGACAATAGCCAAGCAGTTCTCCAAGAGTGCCAGATTTGGAATCTGTGGCCAGAAGAAGAGAAAGAAAAAAATTGTATCTTAAGTATTCAAAGCCCTGCATTGGAAAGGGAAGGTTCCATCAACCAGATCAACTGGTGTTCTTGAGAATACTCTATTCACAGAAGGAAAATACATCTTCTTATGGTATCGCATATAAAACGATTACAGAAGCTGGCATGACGGTGCTTTACTCTTTAAGTGAAGCTATTAACATATGGACAGATTTTAGCTTCTTAGATAATCTATCAATATATAAACTGCTTAAATATATGAATAGTTCACAGGTAACGGAATGAATTTAGGCTGTTAGAAAGCCAGTTGGAGCAATTCAAAGCCCCCAAGTTCACTTTCTTACTTCTGACTTCCACTTGGGATCTATACTTTTTTAGGACAGGAATCACATCTATTTATATATATCTATACACACCTTGTGGGGATGGGCTTAGTGTGTTGTCAACAAAACCCTATGTTACAATCTACACAAGTGCAATGAGATAGTCTGAAAGGTCTTTCAAAATGCGTAAGACTTAAATCTTTTCTTCAGTTTAGAACTAATGTACAGGGCTGTTAGATTTGAGTGCTACGTTAAAGAAAAATTACATTGTTTTCTCTGTGGGCATAGAAGTAAGTTAGAAAATTACTCTGTATGAGCAGAAAAAAGCTTGCTGAGTTGAAAGTGACAAGGGTACCCCTTGTAGCAAACAGTGCAATGCCCTGCCGTGAACGTATCAAAGGCTTTATGACTAACAATTAGAAGCCTTATTATTAATTATTACTTTTTGGTCTGTCAACTTTAATGTGCCATCCCAACCTACATCTTTAACTCAAATTTCTGTCCTGCTGTAGTTGTGAGAGATCAGATGATACCAAAAGAAGAATGGAGTTACTTTGTCTAGAGCTTTGTGTAGTACATTAGCCACTAGCTACATGTGTTCATTTAAATTTAAACTAATTGAAATTCAAAATTTGGTTTTCAGTCTCACTACCCTCATAAGAAATGTTCAATAGCCCATGTAGCTTGTAGCTACCCTATTTGACAGTGCTAGTGTAGAGGCTTAAAATGGTTTTTCAAGTTTTTATAGGCTCCTGCCTGCCCTGTTCTGTTACTTTGCTTGGGAGGAGGGGAAGAACTAAATGATGTAGAGGTTACTTCTTATGGTGACGACATTTGTTGTGATGGGTCACAACCCTTGGTTGGGTAACTTCTTTTACTCTGGGAACTGTTTATGTGTGTATGGAGATTCTGTGACTGCTAGGCAGCACAATACAAACTCAGACTCTTAGCCGATACTCCACTGAGGTCTGGCAGTATTCACCACAGCAAGAGAATTTTCATAGCTTCTTCCGGTCTTTGTACTATGAATTGACCAAACTGAAAGAATAGAGTGGAAATTGGAGTGGGCACTGTCTTGTTTCTCATTTTTGAATAGCTCAGGTCATCCAGTCATTCAACTGGTATACATTGAGCACATACTCTGTGCTTTGTACTGAGCTAAACTCTGACTTTACAAACATAAGACATGGGCCCTGCCTTCAAGGAACTCAGAACTTGGAATGGGAAGTAGACATGTAAAGAGATCATTGTAATGCAATTAGGTAAGTGTAAGAGTAGAATTATAATTATAGGTATATAAAGTCAAGATATATAAATAAATACAAATACATATTTTTTGGACTTAAATGATTTATTTCTAGGTTTTTACATCAGAGTTCTTTTGTCTCCGCCACCTGTTGAAAAAATTAGGACCTAGCAGTTTGGTACAAGCTTTTGATCAGCTTATTCCATAGATTCAAACCTTTAGGTTCAGGTTGCCCCTGCGGGAGCAGAGCTGAGTGTATTGAGTTTTTGGAGTTGGTTGGAAGCCAGGGGGGTGTGTATGTGGAGTGAAGGGGAGCCTGCCCGCTGCTGGTGTGTGATGGGGATGCCCAGTCACAGCCCTCTCCATGTCTCCCCAGCTCTCTGTGCCATTGTCGCCACCATCTGGTTTCCTGTGTGCGCCCACCGTGAGACCACCATCGTGAGCTTTGGCTACTCCCTGTACGCGGGCTGGATCGGTGCTGTGCTGTGCCTTGTGGGTGGCTGTGTCATCGTCTGCTGCGCCGGAGATGCCCAGTCGTTTGGTGAAAACCGTTTCTACTACTCTTCGGGCTCCAGTTCCCCCACTCATGCCAAGAGCGCCCATGTATAAGAGAGCTACCAGCCTGCCCATGGAGGTGCTATAGATGCTGGGCCCATGGCCCTAGGTTTGCTTGCCACAGTGAGGGGGTGGGAAGCCCACTCCTCTGCCAGGCTCCAAAGCCAACGGTCTAGAAAAGCATCCTGTCTGGCATTTTGTAGTCTTAACACCCCCTCTCCTTTTGTTGCCTTAAGAGAAATCTTTAGCTCAGATTTCACACATTTTTTCCATGGTTTTGCCCACTATTAGCTCTTTTCTGGGCATTCCTTTGTCATATATATATATATATATATATATATATATATATATATATACACACACACACACACATATATATGGA
>NW_020185321.1:8523231-8630736 GCF_003031525.2 Neophocaena asiaeorientalis asiaeorientalis
TATATATATACACACACACACACACACACACACACACACATATATATGGGAAAAAAATTTCCCTCTCTCTTTAACTTTTAAATATCTTGCAAACATTGCTGAGTTGGGTGTGGGGAGAGAAATAAAAGACACTTTCAAACTGTTACAGATGACAATGGGAGCCTCATAAACATGCCTCTCTGTTCCTCCCTCCTCTCTCAGCTCCAAGGTCACTTAGTTATAACCAATAGAAAAAGATAGAATTGGGAACATGGGGTGGGGAAGGGAGGGGAATTGTGGAACTTTCCCTCCATGGGAAAGTTTCCCTTTTGTAAGTTGAGGGCAAGGGGTGGAGATATTTTTTAGTTTGTGATTTTACATTTATCTGTACATACTTTTTCAAGATTGCTCATTTTTATAACCATGGTTTTCCTGAAATTCTCAATTCATCAGTATGAAGGAAATGAACCAGATAGACTTTAATGATACCGTAAATAACACTAGAAGTGAGTATAACTCGAACTGACATTCCACAAAACGTTTTTGATTTCCAGGTTTGTATGATGTAGTTTTGAATCCTACACCTGCATGTGCTTCCATTTAACACATTTTAGAAGCTTTTCCCCATTTCTCTCTATTTTCATTCTGTTAGCTGCCTTGAAGCAATATTGTTTAACATAAATTGTACTGTTGAATTTGGCTTTATGGGTGCAAACACTGATGGTGTATCAGTATCTGGACCCCAAACTCTCCAAACATTGATGGTGCATTTTATTCTTTAAATGAAATCAGTGCAATAAAATAACGGACTGTCTGCAAAACTGGCCTTTCATATTCTGTTGTATCCAGAGGTATTCATCCATCAACTGAAAAATTTTTCATTAATCTCTGCTAGTAATTTATAGGGAGCCTGGTCAGGGATTCAAGAACCAGTCATTCTGCACTTCCATGAATAATTGAAAAGTTATATTTTATTCACTGTATCGTGGTGGTAATGTGTGGTAGTAAAAATGTAACCTAGATGCTCTCTAGGTCTCTTAAGTGGGGATGTTATGGCTTCTTTAAGTCATATATAAATAGGCAGCCATCAGATATCAAGTGCCAAGTATGACACAGTTAAACTCCTTTATCTACGTTGAGTGCTTAGTAAAGGAATTGGCTAGGTATAAAGGGAACTATAAAACAATCCCATTTTATTGGATCTTTAGGTCATAATATCTAAATGTATTTCGTTCAAACATATGAATGCATATATTTGGTAATTTTGAACAAAGACAAATACATTGAATTGATTTATGTGTGTTTTCTATACCAGAAACTCTGTCAAGTTACAAGTCTGCTGTAAAAAAACAGATTACAGTCTATTTTGGCCGTATTTTTCCAAAAATACTAATTTCATCAGCTGATAGTATAATGATTGGCAAACATTTCCTCTTTGGAAATATCCACTTGGGCTATTCATTTTTGTAGAGATCTGTGTACATCAGATTATAACCTGGTGGAAACTATTTCTAAATTACCTATGGAGAAAAGATAATCTTTTTGTTGACCACAATATTTGCTTAGTTATGATACAGTCTTTTTTTTTTTTTTTTTTTGCGGTACGCGGGCCTCTCACTGTTGTGGCCTCTCCCATTGCGGAGCACAGGCTCTGGACGCACAGGCCCAGTGGCCATGGCTCATGGGCCCAGCCGCATGTGGGATCTTCCCAGACCAGGGCACGAACCCATGTCCCCTGCATCGGCAGGCGGACTCTCAACCACTGCACCACCAGGGAAGCCCTATGATACAGTCTTGTAAGGACACAAGTGGTGTGATTATATTGGAGGACGCTCCCTACCTCATGAAAACTTGCCAGGGAGTAATGATTAGGAACATGGATAGAGCAGGAGGCTCTCAGGGGGCGTGGACAAGGAAGGCCCTTGTCCCCCTCGTCACAACCACCGGCTTGAATCAGAAGTGTCCTCTTATGGATGCATGCGCTCACTGACCCACACCCCTCCCTGAGACTGCTGCTTTCTTTCTCTCGTGAGGGGGTATGCTTTAGGAGCCCCACTTTTCCCTACAGCAGGAGAAGAGATACCCCAGTCTCTCCAAGGTGACCGTTGCCCGCCTAGTTAGGGAATCCCATATTGTAGGTCATAACTCCGGCGCTGGGTTTTATTATCAGTGTGAGGGAGTGAGGGAGGGAGGCGTATAGCTGTTCCTCCAGAACAACACTGTCCAGTAGAAATGTAATATGAGCCACATGTGTAATTTAAAGTTTTCTAGGGGCCACATGAAAAACCTAAAGGTAAACAAGCAAAATTAATTCGAATATATTCTATTTTAATCCAATGCCTCAAAAATATTATCATTTCATTATGTAATCCATTATTATTATTATTATCTGTGGCTGTGCCACACGGCTGGTGGGATCTTAGTTCCCCGACAAGGGATTGAACCCAGGCCCTTGGCAGTGTGAGAGCACGGAGTCCTAACTACTGGACCACCAGGGGATTCCCTGTAATCAATTATTAATGGGATATCTTATGCTCTTCTTTTTGTATTAAGTCTTGGATTCCAGTGTGGCTTTTACACTTACAGCACCTCTCCATTTGTCCCAGCCATACTGCAAGTGCTAATTATGGCTAATGGCTATTGGATTGGACAGCACAGCTAGAGAACAGCAGTTCCCCCTTAGCAACAAAAGGGGATTCAGTCTTGATGATTTTAGCTGCCCTCATTAGAGCTCCGTTAGAACCTGGCACATATAGTAATTGTCACTCAGGGGAAGACAGTGACCCCTGTTCACAGGTAAAAAGGCAGACCCAAAGAGCTCTACCTGAATAACAGGGAAAAGGGAAGTCCTGCTCCTGAGACCTGTTTGTGCCAGGAGCTTCACACACTCAATCCTTCCCTGTTGTATAGATGAGGAAAAGAACATGTAGAGAGTTTAGGTTATTTGTCAAGGTCAGATCGCCCCTGTAGAGCACTAAAGTTGGATTCAAGTCTAGCTCTAAAGCCCTTGTTCTTCAAGATAAGGATCACTACAGGAGGTCAGGTAAATTGCACTCACCTTGGACACCGACTCAATAGATATGGGTTGTTTCCCAAGAAGCTGCATTTTTATTGTGCATCCCCAGTGATTCTGAAGAGGTGGTTCCCACGCCACACTTTGTTAAACAGTGAAGGGAAGGACCTGTTCCTCATGCCTTTCTGTAGTGCAGCTAATCCCATCCTTCATCCCTCTTAGGTGGTCCTCGGAGGCAAGATTACTCTAACAGTTATATGCAGCTTCCCTCCAACTCTTTGGCCTGTTCTGAAGGGACCACATGCAGGGGACCTTTGGTTTGAAATGAACCAGTTCTGCTCAAGCTTTCCAAGAATTTGATAGAAACCACATTAGAGAAAGAATGTTTCAAGGAAATCTCTGAATCTACAGATGCTAGTTACAATGACAGAAAAAAAAAAAAGAAAAGAGAGAGAGAGAGAGAGAGAAGATTGTCTGCTTTAAGAATACAAGTTACATATTTGTGCTGAACTGGTGGTTAGGGATAACAATAGAACAAGGTTTGGTTGTATCTTGCCCTGTAGTTTTGTTTTTGTTTAATTTCAAATCTGCGTTTCAGTGTTTCTCTATACAATGTACACAATGTGAACTGCAACATCTTAAATGTTTGGCAGGACATTCATGCTCATGACATCACATGCTGGGAGGACAGGGAGGCCACTGTAGGGCTGGCTTTGGGCAAAGGCAGCATCAGTGCTGCCATTGAGATGTCCCCACAAAAGAGTGTGTGACAGCCAGATGTGCAGCTTAAAGGAGACTAAACCAGAATTGTGGGTGGAACATTGGTACATGCTGCTTATGGCTTGAATAGCAGCTCTTGAGGAATCTATATTTCTTTACCTCACGCAGAATCTCAGAGCTCAGGCTTTGTGGCCCTGGGGCTGGGGGAGGGAGTGGAGATGGAGGGACTTGTCACTGCTCCATGCCGCATTGTTGAAATGAAAAACATGGAAACCGTAAGCCATTTCTAGAGGATTGTAGAAGGTAAGAATTGCTTCTGCTTTATAGCAAAATTACCTTCCAAATGGCAAAGAGCACCTAGTTGTCACAGTCTGGGGCTTTCTTTCATTAAAATCTTATGTCAAGTTACGTTCAACTTTGCTTTTCGAACTGTGGTGTTCATACCTGTCACCTAGGGGTCTGGTTAAAATGCAGCTTCTGATCCAGCAGGTCTGGGGTGGGGCCTGGGACTCTGCATCTCTAACCAGCTCTCAGGGGATGCTGATGCTTTTGGTCTAGACTCATACCTGGAGTCGTATACACTCATTAAAGAAAATGTGAACACTAGAAAAAGACAAGTCACAAGCTCTTAGAACTTTAGTCATCCTAAAATGGATTTTAAGAGCATCTGTTAAAAGTATTTATTTATTCATTAATTGATTCATTTGTTAATTAATTAAGCAAACATTTGATGAGTACTTGTTATGTGCCAGCCATGCATTAGCCACCAGATAGGAAAAAGAATCTCAAAGTCAATCCCAGCCCTCAGTTAACTCACAGCCTAGTGGTGTAGTCAGGACCGTCATGATGCCAATTGGCTTCTTATCATTGCCATCTTTGATCTACTTTGGAAATTTACACCCTGACTGAGAGGAGAAAATAAAATACCAGCAGAAGCACATTGGTGCACAGATTAAAGATAAGAGTTTACAGAGTATTTGATATATAAAGGCATATTGACTAGATCTTCTCCCAACTTTGCACCTTTTTTATGGGTGTTGAAAGTCAGCCAATCCCCAAACTCTGTTGATTTAATTAATGGGCAGAGAAGGCCTTCTCCAGGTTTCTGCACCGTGTCCTGCTGAGACCTTCCACAGAGGAGCATGCTGTTTTTTAGGGGTGGAATTTAGTTGAAGGTGTCAATCTCTTCTTGTTTGAATGATATAAGAACTTCCTCTCCAGGTGCCAGAGCTCAGCTTTTATAACGATAGGTGCAACAAGAACAGTGAAGTCAGCTGCCACTGACTTGTTGTAGAAGGCTCGGCCAGGTATAGTGAACAAAGTGGAAACTTGAAGCAGTGACCCCATGCTGGGGATTGTAGATGATCCAAGGGTGCTGAACTGTTCCCAAGAAAAATATGAAGAATAATATTTCTTTTTTTAGCTGACTAAAAAACAAACAATAAAAATAAAAATCTAGGCATTCACCGAGTGACTAATACAGGCACACACTATTACCAAGTCATTTCATGAAATCCATTCTACACATGGTAAAAGTTGAGCAATTCACAGTCTTCGTCTATTAGATGGTTCTTCTTCACAAAGCCCTCAGGGACCCTGGCTCCTTCCAACTCACCGCTTTGCTAGCCCCAGGGGGTGACTCTTGAACTCATGGTGCAAGATGGCAGCATCTACATTGCAGCTGGAGAAAGGATCAAAGAAAAGGGCCAAAGGCTCATGACCACCATCTCCTAAGATAGTTCCCTGAAGCTGCTGCAGGAATCTGCTTGCAGTAAGTCACATGGCCACATGTAGCTGCAAGGGAGGCTGGGAAGTATGGTCTTTATCAAGATTGGCTACATAATCTGCAGTGCCCAGGATAAAATGGAAATATGTAGCTCCTTTTACAAAAAGCAGGGAAGAAGTGTGGTTAAAAATATTTAAAACATAAAGCTTTTTCCTTTTTTTTGTGGTCTTTCTCTTGAGTTGTCATGGTGGATTTTTTTTTGTTGTTGTTATTTAATGTTGTTCTAAGTAAAGAAAAATTAAAATTTTAAATTAGAAGCCTGAATTTTACCATTCTTATTTCTGTTGTGCAACGTCTGTTTTAAATGCAAATAAAAGAACAGTTCACTTTTACATGGAAACACTAAAATTCCACAATTTCTATTTGGTAGCATGTACACATATTAGTATTTCTTATTAGAACGGTGGAAACATTGCACAGAAGTAACTCATTTTTAATTTTACTTCTTGATATGCACACATTCTGCCAACATGTTCTACCTTCAGCTTACTGATGAGGAAGGAAGGATTGAAATGAATATGACCCATAAGTTGCCCTATCTTTCCCTTTCCTTCTTTTTTTTTTTCCCTTTCCTTCTATGTCATCATTTTCAGTGTAAAGTGGTTGGTGAATACAGGGAATTAATACAAAGATAATGTTCCTTGGTCATTCATGTTTCTTAGAATTTCATTGTCTTCTTTCTCTATTTGAAGAAAGTTGTTGTTTGAATGGTAAGTGTGACCTCTGGGGACTGTCCGTGTACCTGTTTACCTAGTTTTAGTCTGTTCAGGCTGCTATAATAAAATACCACAGACAGGAAGCTTATAAACAACAGAAATTTATTTCTTACAGTTCTGGGAAGTCCAAGATCAAGACACCAGCGTGGTCACCTAATGAGGACCCTCTTCCCGCTTCATAGCTGGCACCCTCTCCCTGTGTCCTCACATGGTAGAAGGGGTGAGGGTGCTCTGTGGGGCCTCCTTTATAAAATCACTAATCCCATTCATGAGGGCTCCACTCTCATGACCTAAGTACCTCCCAAAGGCCCCACCTCCTAATACCATCATTTGTGGGTGCTGGGATTTCAACATATGAATTTTGGGAGGATACAAACATTCAAACCATGGCACTCAGTCATAGGCATAACAAACTCTTACCTCTGAACTTGCTTTGAGTCCTGCTGAGCTCCCATACATCATGGGTCCATCAGAAATCTGTGCTCGTGGGAATCACGAACACAGATAAGGTGGCAAGAAGTGATGCACACATGCATTGCACATATTATCTCACACGCATGCTTCATGGTCCCATTAGACTTCACTTACAAAACACAAGTTCAATGATAAAATTATTAAGAATCCGAGATGCCAACAGCAGAGAATTAAGCCAGGGTTTAATGGTCCCTCTGCTTGTGGGGCTTGTGAGACTATACAGGTGGCATTTCCGTGAAGCTGGACGTGGCCTTTATTCTATCTGGCTGTGTGCCTGGTTAGTTGTTTAAGCCTGTAAGAAGAAAAGAGTGGATTTTGAGGGAAACTTGTAGCCTATGTCATACCTTCTGACATTCTATGAAGAGGGCATCTGTTTTAGTCAGTTCAGACTGCTATAACAAAATACCATAGATTGGGCCGCTTAAACAGTCAACATTTATTTCTCATGGTTCTGGAGGCTGGGAAGTCTAAGATCAAGGTGTCGGCAGATCTGGTGTCTGGGGAGGACTCTCTTCCTGGTTTGCAGACAGCTGCCTTCTTGTTGTGTCCTCACTTGGTGGGGAGAGAAAGAGGGGGGGGGCTCTAGTCTTTCTTCTTCCTCTTACAAGGACCCAAATTCCATCACAGGGGCTCCCACCCTCATGACCTCATCTAAACTTATTACTTCCTAAAAGGCCCACCTCCAAATATCATCACATCGAAGATTAGGGCTTCAGCATATGAATTTTGGGGAGCACACAAACATTCAGTCCATTCAGCCATCAGTATCATCCCTTTTATCTATGTGAAGAAACTGGGGCTCAGGGAGGTGAAGTAATGAGTCTAGGCCACAAGCTAGTAAGTATCAGGTCAAGATTTGAACCTACGTCTTCCAATGCTAAGGCCAGTTCTCATACTGCTACAGCATACTTGGAATTTATGAAATGAAACTAAATTATGTTTAACAAAATACAGTAGAATAAAAATGTCAGAAGTATGCCTCTTTCTCATAGGCTATTAAAGATAAGCATAAATTTTACTTGAAATATCGACAGTAGCATAGAGTGCACCATACATGTATTTGTTCATTTAATTCTTACAATTTCATGAGTTAATGGCTATCGTATACCCATTTTACAGATGAGAAAACAGAGGCACGGAGAGGTTAAGTAGATTGCCTAAGGTTCCACCGCCTTGCAAGCCTGACTGTAAAGCCTGAAGTACTGACCACTGCTCTAGCCTTCAAGTGGAATTTATTCCCTAAGAAAAGGGAATGGGACTTCCCTGGCGGTGCAGTGGTTAAGAATCTGGCTGCCACTGCAGGGGACACGGGTTTGAGCCCCGGTCCAGGAAGATCCCACATGCCACAGAGCAACTAAGCCATGCGCCCCAACTACTGAAGCCTGCGTGCCTAGAGGCCATGCTTTGCAACAAGAGAAGCCACTGCAATGAGAAGCCCACGCACTGCAATGAAGAGTAGCCCCCGCTTGCCGCAGCTAGATAAAGCCCGCGCGCAGCAACGAAAACCCAATGCAGCCAAAAACGAATAAAAATAAGTAAATTAAAAAAAAAAAAGAAAGGGGAATGAATTACTACAGAAAGCCATTTAATGAAAGGACAGATTCAAAATTAGCTTAAGATTCTTTAACATAAATATTCTCCCAATTGAAAATGTTAGTTTAGGGGTAGGTTTAAATTCTGGACCTGTTAGTCTTCAAAACAAATGTTCTTAGAAATGGATCATTTATCTGTGGTCACCTTGAAAGTAGAAGAAGCTCAAACTTCTCTATAGTACAAGGGCTAGTGAATATTTATATCTCTGAAAGAGGAAATGTAGACTCATATTCTCCGCAAACAGATTTTCAGGAAATAAGGGGAATTAGCTATTGAAGGGAGTATAGTCTCTCGTAGGCTTTGAAGTTCCAACGAAGGACAGAGATTATAATCTGTATGTAAAAAGCAAAGTCACAGGGGAGCACCTTTTGCTAGGCATGGGCCACTGTGATCACTACTTGTTAGCAACTCCAGTGTTGGGGGTTGATAAACAGAGTTCAGACTGTGAGTTTTGTTTGCAAACAAATGCCAGGATGAGTCAGTACATGCTGTTTTTAGTAAAGAGATCATTGGGCTGGAAAACCCTAAAAATATCAATCATTCAATAAGGCCTCCTTAGGAAAACAATGCTGTGATTTTTGCACAGAGCCTCTCTGAAGTTAACCAATTTTGGCTTAAAATTTGAAAATAAAATAAAAAAAGAGCACTGTTGGTCAGGAGGTCTTTCTGAGCTACTTTTGATTCCAAAAGGCCCCTTGAAGGGAAGTAGGGCCTTGATTTTGCTTAAAAAGTATATTTGGCTTCAGGATGGGAAAGAGAGAGCAACAGTTCTGATTTCTTAGTCACGTACTTTCCTCCCCAGCCCAAGGAGGGTGGGCAGTGCCAAGACCTGGGAGGCTATCAAAGACGCCCTCTGTGTAATAGGATCTGGAATTTATTTCTGATGTCATGGTAAGAACAAAAGAACTTTGCTCTGTGTCAGGCCGGAGTAGCCGCAGTGCTTTTGATGGACAGAGGAGTGGGATTCATGTTCTCCTTGAGGTCCATCTCCAGAGCATGGAGTTCTCCCCGAACAAACTTAATTTTCATTTAATAACCCTTTAGAGAGTTATTCTCTCAGAATGCATCTGAACCCTCCTTGAACCCATTTATGCTTGAGTTAGCACTGTCACTTGGAGTTAACAAGTTCCATATGTTTACCACCCATGGTGAAAGTAGTTATTCCTTTTATTTGTCCTCAAATTGTCTCCAGTAAGCTGGCTGCTTTTGTCTCAACAAGAGTTCATTTGGTTGCCACTAAGTTTGCTCACCTCCTTTCATAGATCAATAAGCTGATCTCAGCAACTGAGCAGCTTTTGAGATGAAACTCTGGTTAGGAAGAGGGGGTAAATATTCTGTAGCGATTGAAGATCTGGGCACAGCAATAAGTGAATTAGCTTCAAATGCAGGCATCTTCTAATCTGTTAAATGGAAGCAAAACTCCACAGAGTTTAGGAAAAGAAAACAAAACATGTTTGAATCTCATTTTCAAAGCACTATATTGCTATATGATAAATGATAAGTGATAAAATTGCCTCTTATTTCCCTCTGGGCATTTTCTGGAAACAGACTTTCATTATGTACATGAATTCAAATTAGTGTGCTCTGAGGAAAGATACTAGAATGTGTCTTTGTTTGGTCAAGTGAATTTATTTAATGATGAGATCTTGAGAGTTTGTCAGAAAATGCCACTAAACTTCAATATTTAATTCCTCTCTGATACATTTTCTTATCTGAATACACGGTTTCACATTCTTATCTTGTACACAGTGCTGTAGTTTACATTCTAATCTTTTACTCAGTGCCATAGTTTAAATTCTAGGACACCCAAATTTTTAGAGAGGATTTCTCTCCTCTTGATTATTACAAAGTAAATAGACCATGGCCTACCTAAAAGTATTTCCCCCCCCCATTTTATGTTTTTTTCACATTTTATGCACAGGCTCCATGAGCACTTTTTATGTCTCTGCTATTAAATCTTGTAAGAAGATTTGCACTCTGCAAACTTATATTAACTATCTCTTCTGTCTCTAGATATACCTATGTATGTTTATTTACTTACCTCTATAGATGAGCAACTGTATTAATGTATTATGTACAGTACAAAATGTACGAAAAGTTGAAAGAATGGGAAAAATGAAACATTTTAATTTTATTTCACATTATTTATTAATTTATTAATGATACAAACTCTTTTTCTTTTTACTAGTAATAATATTTTAATGAGAGCCATGAGTTGAACCTACTTCATTATTTAATACTGGGATAAAAATATTCAGAAGTCTGATTCTTAGTTCAGTTAATTATACGACTTGGTTTTAATAGCTGCTTTGGCTGAAAAAAGATACTTCATATGAATACATAGAACCATATAGAAGAAGTACATCATTGACTGTCTTCCTCAATCATTATACTCTTGTGTAAACCTCCTCCACAAAGTTTGCAAAGATTTGTATTAAAATTCGGCTGTTCTCCATCTTCCTTGGTGCCTTTCAGTTGTTTTTTCAAACTAATCAGGTAGGTTGCATGTTTTTATTTCTAAAAAAATTGTTTGAAAACCCATAGAGACTCTCCGTAAAATTTCTTAATCAGATTTTAAAATTAAAAATTTTCTGTATGTACAGTAGACCTGTTTTTATACTTGTTACATATTATTTTCAGTAAGAAAATCACACACGTGTCCAAACATCTTTTTTCAAAATGACTTCTCCATTGCACTAATTTCCTTCAAAAAGAAATTGCTTTCTCATGAATTGTATAAGATCATAGATTAACAATGTTTATTTTGTTTTAAATCCTTGTCAGATAGCAAACTTTTGTACTTTTTAGTTTCACTGTTTTTGCTGCAAAGGCTGTTTTATGGTTTCTTTGCAGGAGTCTTTTTAGATGACCAGCTCTTTTTGTGAATTTAGTTTGGTAAAAACAGATAATGCAATCTATAAATCCACTTAAATAGGTATTTGTATTATACAAACTATCATAACTTGAATGAAATAGTGAGGCTGGTGCTATCTACCCTCCCTCTTTTTTTTTTTTTTTTTTTTTTTTTTATGGACCGGGGCACGAAACCATGTCCCCTGAATCGGCAGGCGGACTCTCAACCACTGCGCCACCAAGGAAGCCCTACCCTCCCTCATTGAAGAGGGTCCTCTGGCCTCAGGAGCTCTTGAAGACCCAGATGATCATTAGACCCTCAGAGGAATGGTCTGATGAATGTGTGGCTCAATAGATCCATAATAAGCTCCATAATACAATACAATACAAATCAAATTATGCATTGTACTTAACACTGAAAATATTATTATAACAATGTTAATATATTTTAATCAACATATATTAATACTTTAATATATACTATAATCAATACATTATACTATATATTAATATTATATAATATACTGAATATAAGGCTTAATTTTGTTCTTAATTTTTAGACTAAAAATATTTTAGAAAAATAGTTCTAATATTTTTTTCGTATTTTTTGGAGGCTTCTGATCTATAGCAGGAGAGAGACATATAAACAAATAACTGTATTCAACATGTAAATGAAAAAATAAAAATGCTATGGGATCATGTGGTCTGGGCGGAGAGGGTAGGGCAGAGGTTAAATTCCAGAAACTCAGAGAGGAGATACATTTGAGAGGAACTTGAAGGATGAATGGGAGATTGCTGAGTGGACAAGGGGGTAAAGGACATTCAAGAAGATACACGAAGACAGGAGAGTGTGCCCAGGAAACCCCGAGGAGTCTGCTGTGGTCTGAATATCGGACGTGGGGGAGAGTTAGACATGCGACTGGAGAGATGGACGGGGTTCAGGCAGTGAAGGGTCTCGTTCTGTTGGCAAGTGGGAGCCACTGGAGATTTGAAGTAGAGGAATGACCTCAGTGAAGGATGTATTTCATTTATAAATCATGAACAATATGCACATTTTGAAAATAATTACATTTTTGGCAGATGTGGGTGAAATTCTGTTCAATCTAATTTAACAAATAATTATTGACCATATTCTGTGTGACAGGCAGTATCCCCAAGGCAACACAAAGGTATAATGGTGCATATTTTACTTGGTAGAAGGATTAAACTGAATATTTACAACTAAATACACACATATCTGCATTTATCCTTTAGCATTGTGATGTCTCTTTGATACCCTTGACATTCGGAACAAATTAACACTGGTATTTAGTACTTAACAATACATATGTGAGGCGAGTATCCAAGCTTATGAGCTCCACTTGAGTATGGATTCCTTCTGCTGAAGAAATGTAAGCATCCTACATTTACACGTGCCAATGTAGAGAGAGAAATCTGTCTACGGTATGGCTTTGAGATTCTATTATTTGTGTCGTTGGTTGGGAAGACATGCCAAGGTGCCTTGTTGGTTTGCCATTTAGGATGCGGCAAATATTTGAAAAGGCTTTTATATCATAAGGAATAAACATTAATTACATTGTATCTTTGAAAATAAAAGTAAAATATATTTTGAAGAACATTTGCAAAAAACAGAAAATCATAAAGAAGAATATGCAAAGCCACCCCAAGTCAGACTTCTCAGAGGTAACAATGGTTAATACTTTATATAATCTCCTAAATATTTTTTCTATGCATATATAAAATATATACACTCTCAAAGCTAAAGACATTGTATGTAATCTTTGCATCTTACTTTAAAAATTTAATGTAATTAGTGAATATTTTCATGGCATGAAACATTCTTTGAAGACATTTTTATATGACTGCGCAGTACTGAGTTCTAAAGTCACACTATAATTTATTTAAACAACTTGCAGTTTGAGACATGAGGTTGATTCCAATTTTTTGTTATTTTTTCTTGTAATCACAGAGGTATTCTTTGGCATAGATCTTTGACCGTATCTCTGATTATTTATTCTTGTGGGCTCAATTTCTGAAAAGATCTGAAATCTGTCAGAGAAGTGAACTGTCGAATATTTAAACAGGGTGATTGAAATTGTTCTCTACTTTGGCAAAATCATAGGGAGGGCCTCTGAATGATGAAAGAATACTTCTTCATCCATTCCTTCAACAAGTATTCATTGAATGCCTCCTAATCTCAGGCTCTGCACTAGGTGCCAAGGTGCAGCAGGAAGCAGGAAAGATGTGTTCACTGCGCTCATGGCAGTGATCTGGAAAGTTAGAAATCGTGGGTCAACTTCTTGTTTTGCAGATGAGGAAACAGGGGAAGCAGCTTGCCCAGTTTTACCTAGCCGGCTGTGGAGAGCCAGGATTGGAATATAGGTTTCTCTCTTGAAGTTCAAGCCTCTTTGCGCCACACCAGCCATCTCTCCCCTCAGTGTGATCTTGAAGGCATCAGATCAGGGCTGGTTTATGGTATCTTCTGTATTTAGATCTAACTCTTGGCAAGGTTGTCAAGTGAATGGGGCCATGTGTGTCTTTGGGGCCCTGGCCTCCCCCTTCTATGCCATTTCCCTTCCTGGAGTCCCCTAGCCCTTTCTCAGGCATCCAGAGACCTCATAATCTTTTCTCATGACTTGTGAAAACCTGCTTTCTGGGAAGGAATGGATATCAGTCACTCATATGTCAATGTGGATGAATTAAGACACTGTGTTTTTTCTTGCAAGGGGCATTAACTGTGAAGGCATCTGAAGATCTCTTTCTTCTTGAGGAATGCCAGACCTGGTTTCCAGTGGAGCATTTTGGGCAATCAGGGAGCACACAGGGTCCTCCGCTGGTCCTCAAAGCTCACAGCGCACCTTCCTGCACACCATTTCCACCATAGCTGCTTAGCCCAATCTCCTCCTCCTTAAGTACAAGGTCAACGCGGCTGGGCAAGAAAGCTGAGGACATTGTATCCACACCTTGAATTTATTTCCAGGATATTAGAGGGGCTGCTTCGAACACAGAGCTTCAGAGAACAGGGAAACTCATTGCTAGGAAACCCCCTTCCCCCTCCCCACCTGCCCTGTGAGGAGTGTCTCCTCTAGGAAGGAAATTCAATTACAGTCTTCCAGTCACCAGAATTGAATTTGGATGGACTATTTCCTCTCTGGATTCTGTTCCAAATTGTATTCCTGTTGCTGGGTTTGAAGTTAATTAGTGTCACAAATCATCTGTATTTCCCTTCTCTGGAGGAAAGCCTGCCACAGTGCTTATCCTGTCCAGTTAATTGACTTCCAGAGGGCTCATCCCTTCCTGAAAGCACCTTAAATGGCTCTGATGGGTAAGCATCAGGCTTACACATATACGAAATAAAAGCTTGGAGAATTCAAATTTCTAGGTCATAGAAATGCGGGTGTGCGCTTTTGTTTTTTTTTTCTCTCTGAGCATCATAGCTTAGAGTTTTTCTCGATTTGATTGAGGCCAATATGAGAATGCAAGGAACTTATCCTCAGGTAGATGCCTGTGGGCTAAGGGGAGGAAGATACTCTCATTGCCAGTCAGTGAACTGCTAATAGTTGGAAATAACATGTGGAAAAGCTGTCAACTTAATGTTTGGGATATAGGGATTTCTTAAATTTCTAATGGGGTGTTTAATTTTTAAAATGGTTTTGAGTTACAGACTAAGGAGAAGATGCCTCTAGAATAACTTTTTAATTTTTTTTCAATTTTTAGAATTATGGTAAAATATACATAACATAAAATTTACTGTATTAGCCATTTTTAGGAGTACAGTTCAGTGGTATTAAGTGCATTCATATTGCTGTGCAAATATCAACCCCATCCTCTCCCAAACTCAAACAGAAACTCTATATCCATTAAACAATAACTTTGCACTCTCCCCTCCCCCAGCCCCTGGCAACCTCCATTCTTCTTACCGTCTCTATGATTTTGACTACTCTAGGTACCTCATATAAGTGGAGTCATATAGTATTTGTCTCTTTGTGACCGGTTTACTTCACTTAGCATAATGTCCTCCATGTTGCAGCATGTGTCAGAATTGTATTCCTTTTTAAGGCTGAATAATATTCTATAGTATGTAGAGACCCCATTTTCTTTATTCATTCATTCATTGATGGACATTTGGGTTCCCTTCATGTTTTAGCCATGGTGAGTAATGCTGCTATGAACAAATACCTTCGAGAATCTACTTTCGTTATTTTTGGATATATGCCTAGAAGTGGAATTGTTGGATCATATGGTAGTTCTATCTTTAATACTTTGGGGAATTGCCAAGCTGTTTTCCACAGCAGCTGCATCATTTTACTTTCTCACTAACAGTGCACAAGGGTTCCGTTTTCCCCACATAGTCGCCAGTAGTTGTTATTAAATAACATTTCAACTTTAAGACCCATGTAATGATGTTGTATTTTGGTATATCAACTCAATTATTATTTTTTTTGCGGTACGCGGGCCTCTCACTATCGTGGCCTCTCCCGTTGCGGAGCACAGGCTCTGGACGCGTAGGCTCAGTGGCCATGGCTCACGGTCCCAGCCGCTCCGCAGCCTGTGGGATCTTCCCGGACCGGGGCACGAACCCGCGTCCCCTGCATCGGCAGGCGGACTCCCAACCACTGCGCCACCAGGGAAGCCCAACTCAATTATTTTTGATCCTGATAATCCCTAGTTCCAGGTTGCCCTGTGGCTCTTCTTGGATACTATTTGTAAACAGGCAAATGAACAACCCTCCCACCAGTAAGAGTAAATTACAAGGCTTATTCCCCCCAGGAAGGAGGATAATATGTAGGGGAATCCTTGTCAGATGGAAGAAAGAGTGGAAAGCCAGCCCCTGATGGTCTTGCTGGATGGTGGAGAGAGGAGGAGAAATAGAGATAAGACGGAGAGGGAAAATTACCTGTGCAGGCTTTCCCCACTCTGTGTGATAGGAGTGAGAACACCTGAAAACATCAGAAGGGTTATGGTATACTTAGCTGGAAAGGATACAAGCCATGGTGTGCTTATAAATGCTTAACAGCTCTCTGGAAAAACAAAAACAAAAAACAAAACCAACCCTGATTTTGCAGCATGTGCCAATTTGCACAGTGTAAGTACTTCCACCGTGGCTGATTTCAGTCTATCCATGTGAGCTCATTGAACATGGAGCTGGGAAGAAATGTGTAATAGCATATCATTATATAGTATTTCCCCCATACACATGTAACAGTTGTAAATAACCTCAAGAGCATAGATAATGGTTACATGTAATAAAATAATTAGTTTTGAGTATTTATCACATTTATTTTTAATATAACTAATTGTAAGTTTGTAGAAGTTAAGTGTTAATAATGGTTACAGGCGGGTCTGGGGTGGTGGTGGTGGTGGGATGAATTGGGAGATTGGGATTGACATATATACACTAATATGTATAAAATGGATAACTAATAAGAACCTGCTGTATAAAAAAAATAAATAAAATTCAAAATAAAATAATGGTTGTTTCAGGAACTGACTCACAAAAGTCACGGAAAGTTAATCATTCTTATGTGCAGGCTGCTGCACACCACTGGCTGTAAGCCTCCGTGAACACAGCCCAGAAATGATAGTGCGTCATTAGTGAAGGGAGTGGCTGCTACTTGAGCCCCAGGTCGTGCTCCTGGTTCCCCAGGCCCAGAGGGTATGTGGGGTGCGATGCAGTGGGTTCTGATGTGGAAATGCTGAGGCCTCAGTGGACCAGCAAAGGCCTGGAGTCCGTATGAAGAGGCATCAATGTGCAGGAACTTTTCTGGAGTTAAACGCCAGGCCTATGGACTTTGGAAATGAATGCCATCATGAAACCTCCATGGCCAGTCGTTCTTCAGTGGTCATCTGTCCAGGGAGCCATCCTGGTAACCATTCTTCAGCAGCATCCATTAAGGGTCCAGAGCACCCTAGTTCTCATCTGTACCCCAACTGCCCCCCTCTTAGGAGATCTCATAGGCTCTGTTCCCAGATGCCATTTTGGAGAGAAGCAAGGGGGAGGAAGGGAGGGAATCCAGAAGATGGAGAATTTATCCCAAAGAGACTAGGTCATCTAAAAAGAGGCCAAACTGGAAGGCAACTGTGATTCCATAAATTAATATATTTAAAGTTTGTTTTTCTCTCCCCTGCCACCCAGGGGTGTGAACCTTTGCAAGGGAGATTAAGGAGTTGTAGGATAAAGACATGGCAGGTTCTTCGCATCTCATGTGGTGTGGGCAATATGTGACCCTGATACGCCCCTCTACCTTTTCTCCAGGTGTCACTACCTGTGCCATCAAAAAGTAAAATAAGTGAATGCTACTGTCATGAATTGGATTTGAGACTATAGGCAGGTAATGTTCCTGCAATTTGTCCAAAAAATGAAGGGGGGCAATGACTCGAATGTTCCATGGTGCTGAGGGTGGAGCGGTGTGCGGCTGTGACTGGGAGTTGGAACTGGGAATGGGGTAACTCATGAGGCAGCGTAGTGAGCAGGGTCCCAGGGAGAGCCCTGTACCTTGTTGGAGGAAAATGGTGAGAGGGAGATGGAATCACGTTACATTCTCCCAAGAGTCTGCAAAAGCGGAATTTTAGTTTCTTCACAGAAGTAAAGTGAACTTTATAAGGTAGGATGGCATTTTCTTCTAATTAAAATTTTAATAGTCGATTAGTTGTAATTTTTAAAATATTTTTATTCTGAAAACGAATTTTCCACAATAATGCAATTAGTTCCAAAAAATGAGCTCATTTATCTGGCTTTTCTACAAAGGACAATTGAAACATTTAAGGCAAGATTCACTTATTCATCTCCATTTTAGGATGGAAAGAAAGTAGCAGACTTCAGATACTGGTCAAAGTAACAAACTATGGGAAAGCTCCTTTTTCTTTTCTTTTTTCTATTGGTCATCTCCTGTGTAAGAGCTTTACATTATTATGAATATTTTATAGTAAGACACTTGTTTCTGACTTTCTTTATAAACCCATTTTTAAATTTAAAGGCACACAATAAAGCTTTATGCATTTATTAAAATATACACATTTTGGTAAATTTAGAATTTTCCCTTAGTGTCTTGATAAATCAATATATTGTCAACATCACAGTCATTTAAAAATAAAACACACTTCATAACATAGCTGCATATTATTTCTTTCTTCATGACACTACACACCCCATTGTACAGTGCACCAATGGGAATTAGAAACCACAAGACAAACTTTAACAAATACAGCAAGTTCATACCAGAAAAAAAAAAAAAAAAAAAAAAAAAAAAAAAAAAAGCAGAGAACAACACCAGAAGTTACCATCTGCAAAAAAGCAAGTTGTAGCTCTCAAGGACCAAACAAAAATGAAACACGTTAGTAAAATTTACAAGCTGTATGTATAACTTTGGATATGAATTAAATAGTAACGTTTCCTTTCCACAGTGAGAAAAGCTAGAATGTGAGTCCTGGTTAGATGGTGTGCCTATTTGGGATGAGGACTATAGCTGCTCTTTAAAAGACCTGCAGCCCCTTCTATCAGCCCAGATGGTTGAGGTATTTATGCGCCATCATAGCATTAACTGTGTTTTTGCTTTGGAAGGTGGGTGTTTATGATTTCCAGGGTAGAGTCTAGCCTCTGGAAGCGTGAGTGAGTGAGACAAAGTACCTGCAACTGCCACGACCAATTAGTAGGAGATGTACAAGGAACAGCCTTCTCAGAATGAATACAGTCCTTCATAGTCTGCACTTCCTGGGAAATTCACATGACACACAATTCCCGTTAGTCAATGCCACCAATGTCAATGTCAGGAAAACGGGAAAAAAGAGCACAGAGGGAGTCCCTAATGAAAAAATCCAGGCTGCCCCTGTTTCCTAGCTCTAATATCAAGCCATTTTCTTTCCTTATTGTATCAAAATGCACTAAACGTTCTCATAGAATAAGAAATTACAGCTACCTGCCTTCAGAAGACTTCAAGCCCAAAGCTGTCTTTGTGAAGGTCCTATGTGAATTTTGTAACTCCATGCACGTAGCATACTGTTTAATGATTTCTAACACTATTTTAGTTGATGCTACAGAATATATGTTCACTTTTGATGGTCTTCAAAACTTCCATTAATCCTTTTTGGGCGTTAAGTCCTAAAAAACGAAAACATTTTCTCAGAGAAGTAGTTATGGCACAAGGCATGTGCCTAGGTATTTCAGAACGACGAGTGAGTTATTGAAGCCGGGCAAGAAGAGGAAAGCTTTTAAGAAACAAAGTTGCTCCTGAGGGGGGAAAAATTACAAGAGACTCTCCTCAAAAGTCTTACAGACAATAAAAGTAGACACAGGACTAACAAATTTGTACACGAAAGCGGCTTTCTGCTAGCCATCACCACTCCAGTTGAGAAATACAAACTCCTTTGTGGAAATAGCGTCCAAGTTCCCGCTTGGGGCGGGACCTGCGGGTTGGGACGCTGTCCTGCGCTTGCGCGTTGTTTACTTACACATTATTGGCTGTCTCACGGCGGCGCCATCACTGGTTACCAGTTGGCGCCTGTCTTTGCCAGTAGGCCAGAGGGTCCTCAGCGTGCGGAAGGTGCATGCATAATGGGAGAAACTGAGGCTCCGTGGAAATTTGAGATAGAAAAACCTTCCTGGACAAGTCTTGTTCTAAACACCATGGAGTGCGAATTGGACGTGGCGAATTTGGAGGGCGGCGAATTTGCTCCACCCTTTCCTCCAGCATAAGAAATTAAACTGGTCTTCCGAGTGCGCACTAGCCCGAGGGCTTAAATCCCAGAGTGGACTGTTAACCGCCGCCAGGACTCGGTGAGTTGACCCCAACTGTGGCTTCAGACACATTCTGACATCTCCACCCAACAAGACATTTTAATTTGAGACACAGAATTAGTAAACGTGCGGCTGACCCTCAGTGGGCTTCCACTGACATCTCGGCCCTGCTAAAATCTAGTGGGAAAGGGGACAGCAATTTCCTCTAGTCTTTTAGACAGATTCTCAAACTCCTGTAGCTTCTCTTTATAATGCGGAGAAGAGGTAGCCCCTTGTAAAGTAGATTTACAAGTGGGATATAAAGGAGTTCAGGTTCATCAACTCTTTTCAGAATGGGGGAAAGACATTTCTTTGAAGGAGTTTGTGCTTTGTTTCCCCGATATTACTAGGTTTATATCCTGACCAACCCACAGGTTCTAGAGAAAGATGGATCATTAAATTCAACAACCTTTCCCCCCCTTTTTATTAAGCAGGTACATCATGACCATTATGTTGACATTTGATTAGCTATTAGTTTGTTACTAAGAAGAACTGGATTCTTGACCTAATTCTATTATCATTCCTTTCCTTTCACACAGTGGCTTTACACTCAAGTTGAGTAAAATCTTGAGCTGCGCTTTTACTGTTCAGGTTAGATAGATATAAAATGTTGTTAGGTTTGGTTGTTTAAATTTACTGTTGAAAATTTTAAAGTGGCTGGGAATAACTTTGTGTTGTCTGTCCACATGTTAAATGACTATACTTCTCCTAAGTTGATGAAATCAGACAGGATTTCAAAGGAAGAATCATACATTGTTTTAAGTATGGATATTTCCCCCCTTTAGGTATGTTAAATCAACTTGGAGTGTGTATGTAATTTCTCAGCTCCTTGCTAGGCAGATGAAGCCACTGCCCCAGCTTCTTAAAGTCCAGCCTTCCCTGATTCATACTTTCATCATTTCCTCATTGCCACCCCACCCAAGGAGAGCCAGCCAGCTCAGTTCAACATTCACGTCTACCTGTGCGTGAGCCCTGACTTGCCTTCTCAGCATTATTAACTACAGTTCTAAATACAAATCATGTGCTCCTGTCAAACTAGCTTCTTGCTTTCCCTTGAAGGAGGCACAGTACAAATGATTAGTCAGGAGACAGCTGTTAGCCACAGTCTACACCTTACTCATGCTGATCCCCCAGCTGGCAAGCATCTCCTTCATTTCTACCTGGCAAAATCCTCCCCACCCCACAAGCCTCAACACAAGGGCTGCATTCTCTGTGATCTTTCCAATGGAGGGAGGTCTTTTCGATATTTGAACCCCTACAGCACATAATAAGCTCTCCACAAAAAATTGTTGAATAAATGATATTTCATTTTCCCTTCATCCATCCGATCAGATATTTATTGAACATCCAGTATATGCCAAGCACATGCAGTTGGTAAAATCTAGCTCTGAAGCTTATTATGGTATTGCAGTTCTCTGCCCTCATGGGGAAGGATATATTCTTATCATCCAGGAACACTTCTTGTTGTCATTACCAACAATTCCATTATGTCTTAAGTTGCCTCCTCATTGGCAAATCTAGCAGTGCATGTCAAAGTTCTGCATTTGTGCACTAAATACGCGTCTAGCCTTGTCTTATCCTTTCTATTTCTATTTTTATTTGCCTCAGTTCCTCACTTAATCTTTCTGTATTGTATGTATTTTTATAGCCACCTGAAGTCCTCTTGAAATGAAGCAGAGTGCTAATAAAGAGCATACAATTAAAAAAAATCAAGTAATTGCCTCCAAATCATAAATCCACATGATGAAATCTCACTGAAAGAGCTCTTGCTACAGAGGATTCAGTAAAATAGAGGTCTTTCTTGGACTCTGTTCAAGGGGCTAAGTTTCTGAGGTAATTATAGGGTGATCTTACTTACAACGTGGTCCCACAGATATGGTCTTAAGAAAATTAATTAGGAAACGCTACTATAATCATTCTGGTGGCTTATGGTATTTGAAAACTGCATTGTGAAATCTAGGACTGTTTCACAGAGGCTGGGAAACATGAGGGAAAAACATGTCTATTTATCTTGAAAAACTTTTTCTATCATATTGACTATTTTTTTTTAAAAGCCAAGGTCACTGGTGAAATGACTAATCAACTTTAGAGCAATAAGGAGAGCAAAGCTTAAAAAAATATAGAGATGCTACTGGTGAGAAATGACTCCTGAATGAGAATGATTTAGAGAAGGCCTTCAAGAAATCAGTACCAACGGGGTTTACCAAAGCATGCCTTCTCTCTTCTCATGCTGCAGAATCTGCCACCAGACAATGGTTACGCTAGTACCTACACCTTACTAGTAAAAGGAAGCTCTTTCACTCACGTTAGGATTTTGTTATTTTTGTATTCATATTTCTCTTTGAACACTTTTAAGGAATACAGCCCCATCCCATCTGTCTGGATGTGTCTCAGGTTTAACAGGTTATATGTAAACTAGGCAGATTTGTTGAGTCCTAAGACCAGTTCGAAACTTTGTTTTCACAAAAATTACTGATAGCGAATTTAATCCCCAAGGATGTATTTCACACACCAGGCACTGTATCTTTATGGTTAATCTTAGGCGAGAGAAAAATGGCATTGCCAAGCCTTAAATTAAAATGAAAAAATGACCTCAGGAAACCAGAGCTCTAAACACTTAATATAGAGGAATGAAAAAGAAGATCGGGAAACAGTAATTATTTGAATTTAAATGGCATACATTGGCTATGGGTGGGATATGCAGTTTATTAAAAAAAAAAAACTAGTTTCAGTTGATCTTTTAAAAAATATTATGTTAAAGCCCAGGGTATCAACCAAGAGGACTTGTCAGGTTCGGTGGTTTTATCTGCATTTATCAGGCTCTGGTGCTGCTTCTTCCCTGGGCTGTGAGCCTCCAAGGACAGATGTTACATTTCTTTTTATTCACATTGCTTAAGACTTGGTACATTCTTGATCAGTGTTAGTTTTGCATAAAAATGTGCTTTTGCCTCCTGTTTATAATCCTGAAACATGCCAAGGTGGCACAAACCTCAACCTTTAAGAAAGAATAGACTTAAACATTAGTTGATGTTCTGGAAAACTTTTGGCATAACTCTAGATCCAGGAGACAGAGAGAGCAAAGAATTTGCTACTGCGCCTCCCTTTCGGGAAATTCTCACAAAGATTTTAGCTTGATCCAAATTGTGCCTTCACATACGTGCGTGCACATCTCAAGGCAGTGTTGGAATCCCTGTAACCCAGGACTAGAATGCATAGACCATGTGTTTTTTTTCTTGTTGCAAATGTTCTCTTCCAGCTTGTTTCAGAGAAAATACCTTTAAGAGCCCCTCTATGGCCCAGATTTAGACCTTACCAGATTTTTCTCTGGGCTTCAGTGAAACTACTTTGGGAAATAACAGGAAAAATACACATCTAAAAGTGAGCTACTCCAGAGGAATAAGGTTCAGAAGTGAAATGTGACCTCATGGAATGCAGTTACTAAGTAGCTGTGCTTCAGTATTTTTGTTTTCAGAGCAGCACCCACCAATCAAGTGGTTGCATGTCTCACAAAACTACAGAATTTATAATTTTAGAAATCTGAAGTAGAGTTTGCAATGTGATCTCAGTGGCTGGGTCACTTCGCCTTGTAAAGCTTTTTTATCTGATCATAAGACAAACAGCCTACTTCTTCAAGGCATACTAGTGCCATGAAATCATGCTCCTACTTTGCCCTCTTTCATCATATCACCAGGAGCTTAGAGTCTGGTATAAGAGAAGGCATGACAGAGAGTTAATTTTTGCCAATGCCCTTCTGGCTTTCACTGCAAGAGATGGTTATTCAGTTTTTTTTTTTTTTTCTGGGCATTTAAGTAGAGCTTTGATGGTGCTTCTCACCATATTATTGGGTCTGCATGACCGCTTTATGGTGCGTCTGAAATCTTTGGGGTCATGGTCTCAGAGTCCCTGACCTTTGCTGTGTCCTAAAGTTCTAGTTGGGAGATTGTGAGAACCTTGGCGAAGGACAAGAGGCATGCATCTCCATGAATTTGTTTTTGTGAGATTTCAGGGCAAAATGTGGCTTGCTGAGGAAGTGCCATGTGCCACCTGGCCTCAGGGAGCAGCTCTCAGCCCAGCACGCTGAAACAGAGCTTTGCCCTTGTGGTCTCAGGTGGTTGAAATGCTGCCTTGTGCCCACCCCTGCCTGCTTTGGCACATCTCCAGGAGGAGCTGCAGCCTCAGTGTGGTCCAAGAAGTTTACTCCCTGCTTCTTGGGGCCTTAGTAAGGAGCGAAAAGATTCAACCAGCAAACCGAAGGCCTGGGAAACATTTGCTGCCATCAGCTCTGATGGTTGCACCTAAGGTAGAACTTCTTGTAGCTTTTGTTTAGCTTTTTTGTTTTTGTTTCTTACAAGGGGACCAGCTATGGGACCTAGGTTAAGCCCTTCAACAGAACCATCCTGAAGAGCAGAAGTGGCGAATGACAGGCTATGACTGGGGACTGACTTTGGGGAAGGCTGGGTTTTTGCAATGAGAGCCAAAGACGTTTCCACCTTCTAGCCCACAGGTTAAGTTACTGAAAATAAATCACCACCATTTCTACACATATCTTGTGTGTTTGCTCCTACTCTGGAGAGTAATCTAACTCATCATTGGCAATCAGGGCCTCTGAGTTCTGTTTGTGTTTGCTTTTGCTCTTCGCCTTGCTGCTCCTCTGGGTGTTTGCCTGTGCATCTGACATCTGCTGGTAATAGAAGCCTTTGTCTTCGGCAGGCCCGCCCCAGTTCTCCTGGCTCTCGCCCTCTGTGGCGTAGGAGAAACCTTCTTCCACCGAGAAGGGGTCGTCCACGTCGTAACGCTGGTATGTGCTTTGGTGCAGGGCTTCTTCTCGGGCACTGATTTCCAGGGTGCTGTTCCAGATGCCGTACCCAAAATAAATGAGCATACCTGTAGGTGGGAGGTGGGGGGAAGCACAAGTGGGATAAGCAGTTGCTTTGGGATCTATGGGTCAAGCAGGGAGCTCACTCTCAATCGTGAAAGCAGAGCTGGTGCTGGATGTGTTTTCTTTGGTCTATACAGTGTACTGAAAAGACTCGAATTAGATGCTGTTTAAAAATTGGGAGATCTTGCATTAACAACCCATATTTACAGCTTCCCCTAAAAAAGTCAGAAGGACTGACAGCACTGTACCCACATTCCGATATGGAAACGTTTGGCTGGAGGTGAGAACTGGCTGCCTGTTTAGTTAGGGTATGGGCTCTTGAGGTCACCTCAGTCCCCCCCTCCCCTGTTGACACGTAGCTCACTGTACTCATGTAGGTGCTCGCCAGGAATTTGCATTTTCTACTCTGGATTAAATAGTTATGGATCACCAGCGGTGTATTCCCAACCTTCTCATAGCATCTTATTATCCCATACCTGCACTTAGGGACTCCATCTTTTATTTCACCACGTAGCAACATGCATATATGATCCTACGATTTACTTTGCCATTTTTCACTCACCAAAGTCATGATACATTACTGCCACTCAGCTGTCCACTTTCATCTGTGGACTCTCACAGTGTCTAGTGCATGCCACTGTTTCGGCCCTTAGGGTATCTGTTGTGTGTTTATCTGCACGGGGTGCTTCTGTTTTATAGACTCTGCAGAAAACTGGCACTTAATGTTTGTTGAAGGAATGAATGAGAACTCCTGATACGCATGCAGTGTCCAGTGCAACCTTCTCATTCCAAGCGGAGGAAAGAAACCTGCCTTCCTAGTTAATACGTAGCATTAATATGGGCTAATGTTTCATTTCTATTAGAATTTCTAGGAAAAGATATATGAAAATAGCTTGAGAGACCCCATTTTCTACCTTGAAAAGCCCATGAAGGCTCAGGGCCTGGAACGCTGAGAACTGTAGCCTTGGAGGCCATGGGGCATGACGGTTAAGAGTGCGAGGTCTGGGTTCAAATCATGCCTCTATCACTATTAGCTGTGTAACCCTGGACCAGTTACTGAGCCTCTTTGTGCCTCAGCTTTCTCTTCTAGGAAACCATGAGAGTACTGTACCTATACCTTGGGGTTGCTGTGAGGCGGAAACGAGATAAGCAGTGGTTCTCAACCCTGGCTGCACCTGGAGGGTCACCTGGGGAGTTTTTGCATAATCCTGATACCTGAGCCTCATCCTCTATAGAGATTCTGATTTAATTGGTCTGCAGTGTGACCCAAGCATAGGTGTTTTTAAAGCTTCCCAGGTGATTCCAGTGGTCAGCCAAGGCTGAGAACCGCTGAGATCAGGAACATTAAAGCTCGTGATGTGGGAATTCCCTGGTGGTCCAGTGGTTAGGACTTGTCACTTTCACTGTCATGGGCCCGGGTTCGATCCCTGGTCAGGGAACTAAGATCCCACAAACTGCGTGGCGTGGCCAGAAAACAAACAAAAAAACAACTCCTGGTGCGCGTGCTTCACTGCCAACTTTGGCCATTTTGTGGCCTGGCCGCTGGGGGCCCCTCGGTTATGCACCCTCTTTCCAGGCCCCAACGCCCTCTTCTCGGTGGCACTAGCCTCTTTGACTTTGCTAACCCTGTGGGCATCTGCTGGGCTGTTTGCTTAGAACCACAAGGTGAGGCCTGCTTTCCGCTCTGGTGCTTGAGGTATCCTGCTTCCTTTTGAATTTGCAGTGTGTCTTTTTAAGCTTGGATTTCCCCCCGCCATCCCCCAGTGAAATCAACTTTCCAGGAGCCAAAGTAAGCAGAGATTTATAGTCCTAATTGGTAATAAATCCTGGAGTGAATCATTTGCAGATGTAGCTATTCTGAAATAGCGACTTCATTTTTTCTGAGCATGGATCTTTTACTCTTTCTTGTCTGGGGGTGGGTGTGGCCATGGGGGATAGTTATTATCCTTGTGTAGAACAAGGCACCAAACAGACCTCTCCTAGAAGGGCCAGCATGCTGCTGCTTGGAGAATGCCTCTGTTGGAAGCATGTTTGTTTCAGGAGACTAGGTTTATCGTCAGGCACACACCTCCTTATGCCCAATTTTTTTTTCTTGCTACCTTTTCCCTTAGGCATACAGGCAGGTGCCAAAGCTTGTCTTCTCCTTCAGCTTGGTATCTATTCCATCAATTCTTTCCTCTTTGATCCCCTTCTCGGATCCTATTTATAAGCATGTTATTTCCCTACTAAACTTAATACCATTTTTTCTTTCCCCCTTTGCCCCTAGCTTCTCTCTTCTGTACTATAAGGGTCATCATTCGAGCACTGGTTTGACATCTATTCTGACAAACCTTCCCCTGTCCCCACCAAGTATTGGGGTGTCAGGTAGATCGGTTTATGGGAATTCTCTGGGAGCCTTGGTGTGATTACTCATAGGATCATAGATATTTAGAGCTGGAAGAGAGTCTATGTCATTTACCTATTTGAATACCTTCATTTTACAGGTGAAGAAATGGAGGCTGGGAAAGACTGAGTCACAGCAGTAGCATTCCATGAGGATAGAGAGAAGGCTCTAGCTTATTCACCCCTTCACACCCCCTCCACTGCTGCGTTATAGACTGTGCCTAGCGCAAAAATATTTGGTACAAGTTAGGTTCTATCTGGGGAGTGGCTGGGCCTGGAAGGAACATGAGTGTGTGTGTGTGTGTGTGTGTCTGTACGCAAATGTGTCGACTGTGATTACTTTGGGAAAGCAATCCATGGAAACCTACCACATAAATATTTATGGGCCTTCTAATGTTTGCTCTGAGCCCCCTACAGTTTCAAAGGTGTGTCACTCTGTCTTCAAAAATACATTTCAAATATGAGTGCTGTGAACCAAGAATCGACTGTGTGTATCGGCCTGACAGCATGAACAGCCGGCTTGGGCACGTGCGTTCTCCTAGGGCTTGGCGTTCTGTCTGCCTTTATCCTTCTCCCTGGCCCTTGAATCAGTTCAGGAAAAGTGGTGTGAGGCAGAGAAGGACTGGAGAAAAGGAAGAATGGAGGGGGACAAAGGAACAGAGGGGAACAAATGAGCGGGGGCAGAGAGAAGAGAGAAACATGTATTACCATCTGTCACACATAAACAAGGGCTTTGTGTTGGAGGAGTAAACAGAGCTGCTAAAAGCCTCCTGTGTAGAAGCAGGGTGTTTTGTTTCTGCTCCTTTTTTCAGTTGGCCTAGAGAAGGAAGCATGAGGTCGTTTCTCAAAAATCTGTGGGGAGCTTCTGGGAATCCTGAATCATCTGAACAAAGCTTCACACAACCCCTCTGGGTGCTGAGGTCCTACAGTGATGCATCCTTTATGTCACACCTTTCTCCCAAGGAACGCAAAATGTTTTACAAATGTTGTCTTGTTTAGACTCCTCCTGGCCTGTTTCAGAATGGGGTGTGTGTGTGCGTGTGTGTGTGTGTGTGTGTGTGTGTGTGTAGGTTAAAGTTATGTGCGTTTCACAGGCTGGAAACTGCGGCACAAGGCGAGATACAGGACTTTCCACAGCTACACAGTCAGTGTTTAGGTAGTGTTCAGACTGTGGATCCTTCCGGGTCCTCCATGTCATAATCCAGGCTGCTTTCAATTGTTATTTCTCCCACCTACCAGGGGTGGCTGGGAGGTATAGACTAATTGGAAGCTATTTTGCTGAACTTTACTTTTGAAGAATTTAAAACATACAGAAGTGGAGAGAATAGTATAAAAAAGCCTATGTATTCATTGCTAGCCCGCTCCCTCCCCCCTACCACTTTGTCTTTAGATTATTTTGAAACAAATCCCTCTCATCCTGTTTCATCTGTAAATGTTTCAGTATGTATCTGTAAAATAGACTCCTTTAAAAACCTTAACTTAGTATCATTATCACATCTAAAAACTGATAATAATTCCTTAATATGGAGCTTCCCTGGTGGTGCAGTGGTTGAGAATCTGCCTACCAATTCAGGGGACACGGGGCCCTGGTCTGGGAAGATCCCACACGCTGTGGAGCAACTAAGCACATGCGCCACAGCTACTGAGCCCGTGCTCTAGAGCCCGCGAGCCACAGCTACTGAAGCCCTCACGCCACAACTACTGAAGCCCGTGTGCCTAGAGCCCATGCTCTGCAACAAGAAGCCACCACAATGTGAAGCCCGTGCACCGCAGCAAAGAGTAGCCCCCGCTCGCCACAACTAAAAAGAAAGCCCGCGTGCAGCGACAAAGACCCAATGTAGCCAAAAATACATAAAGAAATAAATTTATTAAAAAAAAAGAAATTTATTTTAAAAATTCCTTAATATCATCTGATATCCAGCAGCATTAAAATTTCCCCAAATTATTATGTTTGGATAAACTCTTCACTTATTGAAGCTATACGCTTATTTCAATGATGCTATCATTGCTTGAAATAGTTTTTGGGTTCTGTCATTTAGGTTGTCACTGGGATTGGGTTTACTCTTTTGTAAACCCTTACAGATGGCAAAGTTTTATCTTTTGAAAGTAGATTTGCTTTTAGCATAAGCCAGAAGTCATTTGGAACCAAGCCTCAAGAATAAGATGGCTGATTGATAATTAATATTACTTATTCTATTTGGGTACTTAATTCTCCAGTTCCATAAAAACTTAGATCCACTGCTTTGTAGTTATACATCTGATACCTGAATGAATGAAAGGCAGGTGTGATGTTAAAAATCAGAAGGGAATCAGCTTTTGTGTTGCAGCAGGGTCTTGGAGGCCCCCCTGCTGGGCTGGAGTTATTGTTTTAGTTGCTGGATCGTGGAGGGGAGTGGCCGCTCAAGGCAGTGACTAGTTAGCAGCAGGCACAGACGTGTTTCAGTATTTTAACAGCAGACACGGCTGTACTGGGCACCCAGTAATGGCAATGAGTCCCGTGAGAGGCTGTTTGCGCTGAAGGGACATATTCAAAGGGAGGCTCTGGCTTCTTTTCCGGACAGAAGTTCCCGGGTGGAGAATACGCCTGCCATATTGTCTTCATCTTGTCTAGCCTGAGAGGTTCGGGCTAGACAAGACAAAGAATCATGCCTTCAGCAATTGAACGGGCTTTCTTTATGTAACAATACCTTGTGATCAGAAGGCCCTTTATACAAACACACTTCCTCGTCCATCATCCCAGAGAAGTTAAGAAGTGTGCAATATGCAGGGATTGAAATGGCACCAGAACTCACATCTCTTGAGTCTAAATGGAGGGCCGCTCCCATCCTACCCAGGGGCTTCCAGAGAGCTTTTCGGGATGTCGGGTTGCCTTCACGAGATCAGGGCACCTCAGTGTCAGCTGGTGAAACACCTACTTACTCCACTTGTCTCGGTCCATCCTGTGCAAATTAAGCAAATGACCTCAAACCTACAAGTGAGGGGGTAGGGGTAGGGGGTCCTCTGAATCATATGGGAGAAATCCAGAACAAAAGCTCAATGCTGAAAAGAGCCCGGGTGACCTGGGTCTAGACAGATTTCCAATCCTGCAGGAACAAGCTCAGGTTATGAAGAAGGTCCCTGACCTCTGGGGTCCCCCAGGAGCTGCCTGTCCTCTGAACATGGCTCCACGCTCAGGGCCAAAAGAGGCGGGCCACCTGACCTCAGGCTGGGTGGAACAGCCTCTTCCTGGGGCACGTTTTCCAGCAGGAAGCCCTGCGCGCTGAAGGTAATGAGGCGCTTTGTTATGCCCGGAGGCTTTTTTATTTTTACTACTCTGGGATCAACTTTCCAAAACAGACACTTGCCAATGCAGAAATGAAGATGGTAATGAGAAGGTGGCCTCCCATCCAGCACAGCCCCCACCAGCTCCCACTTCGCTGGTTATTTTTTAAATACAAGCCCTGTTGATTGTAATAACAGTAAGGTTTGTTTAACATGGTGTGGCCAGGAAGAGCAAGCTCAGGATGGAATGGGGACCAGGGGAGCTTCTCTTCTGGCCCTGCAGCTGATCTAGCGTAAAGTCACATTCTTTATGCCTCAGTTTCCCACCTGCAAAATGGAGCTGGAGACCCTCATGTTATTTGTTGAGTATAATGGCTGTGAGACAGAATGCAATCTTGTCTAAAGACATATTAAGAAGCCCAGTAATCCAAGCCAGCAGTTCCACCTCTAACTCAACAGAAGCCCAAGGGAAATGTGTCTGTGTGTCCACTGAAAACATGTACAAGAATGTTCGTAGCAGCTCTGCTTCTAATGGCCCTGACTGGAAACATGCTAAATATCCATGGACACCAGGATGGATAAATACATTGTGGTATATCAACACAGTGGAATGCTAGACAGCAAGGAGAATGAACAAACTAAAACTAGAAGCACAAGTCGGATGAATCTCACAAATGTAGTGCTGAGGGAAAGAAGCCCATCACCCACTCTTTCACAGCGCTGTCTGTTAAGGGTGCACGGCACACACCCGCTCCAGGGCCTTCCACTGCCATGGTCTCCTCTCCCTTCATTCTCAACCAGGTGTCTCCCTGTGTATCCCAGCATCTCTGCCAGCAGGCAGCGTCAGCTGCTGAACAATTCACCTCCTCCCTCCCTCCCTCTTGGAATCACCCTGGCCCTGTGGCCGTCCTCACTCTGGCCTCTGTGATTTTTCTTGCTCTTCTGAGCATGATTTTGATGTTGAAGCTGCGAGTTGTTTTCTTGTTTCCTTCAAGGAGAATTTCAAACTTATTTATGGGACATATCATCAGGAATTTGTTTATCTTGGTGCCCTGTCAGGTCGAATTCATGGCCCCCTTCTCTCCCTCCTCTTCCCTTCATCACAGTGGCTGCTTTGGGTCAGTTTCCAATAGGATTTCAGATGAGAGCCCAGGCGAAGACCGTAAAGTATGCCTTCTCTTTGGGATAGTGGTGGTTTAGTACATGATTTATGAGGGCCATTGCGCAAATCACAAGTCCTATCTGTTCTCTAAAGCTATAGACGGTAATTTGTTTTCCTCAGAGGGACTGAAAAAATTCCAGATGAAAACTTGACAGACTCCAGAGTAAGGGCGCCCACAGCTGGTCTAACAGATGATTCATTTACAGTAAAGGTCCACAGGGACCAGTAGACCTGACACATGCCTGGAAAATACCATTGTATAGTGTTCTTACTGGTCCCTCCTAGTTTCATATTCCCTGAGCCCCTGCCCAACCCCTGAGGTATTCCTTTACAAAACTGCATCATCGAAGAGAAAAGGTAGATGAAAGCCGCTTTGTGGTCATTTTGTTGGGGATTATTAAACATTTGCTATTTGTGTTATTTCTCTTGTCAAAAGGAAAATAAACAAGTGCTGGGTGTCTAGTTAGGACCGTGCCTCGTTTCTCGCTGTGAGTTGTGCTCTCAAAAGCTTAGCAAAACATTGTTACAAAAATGCTGTAATTAAGATTCATTTAGAGAAATTTGGGTAAAAAAAATGTGTTTAAGAAGATTATCAAGTTATGACTCAGCCTAACCATGTAAATCTTTTAAAAAAGTATCAGAAGTTCCATAAGAAGCTCCATTTAGAAAGCTCTCTACTGTTCTCCCCAGGAAACTTATATTATGAATAGAGAGATTAAGAAGAATAATCTGAAATTTTGGAGGCTCAGATGTTTAGAGATAGGATATTTATCCTACAAGATAGGATATTTATTCTACAAGATAGTTAAAAATTTTACAAGCCAATTTGGGGTTGTGGTATGGATATATTTTATATATCCCAAAATAGGGAGTTTTGTAATTAAATTATCTGCCCTTCTTGCTAATACCTTCTTATTCTTCTCTCTAGATCAGTGGCTCTCAAATTTGAGCATGCATCAGAATTACCTGGGGGGCTTGTTAAAATCTAAATTGCCCTCAGAGATTCTGATTCTATCTGTAGGTCTGGGATGGGCTCTGAAATTGCATTTCTAACTAGTTTCCACATAATATTGATGCTGCTGGTCTGGGACCACACTTTGAGAACCACTGTTCTAGATCATTGTAAACCTGGCTGCACATTAAAATTACCTAAGAGAGTTTTAAAAATACCCAATAGTTGGCCATACCAGACCAATTGAATCAGAACATCTCTGTGAGAGGATCCTGGTCATAGAATGTTTCAGAAGCAACTCTCACGATTCTGTTGTGTAGTCAAGGTTGAGAATCATTGTTCTAGGCGAAACTTACTTATATTCCAGCCTTCAAAGATCATGATACCAAAGCAGTTAATAGCTAGCAGTTGGGTGCTTCTTAAACTGCAGACTTCATTGTCCTCTGTCTGCGCAGCCCAAGCTGCAGGGTGGCATCCTCCCATGCCAAGGAGTATCAGTTCCTGGAGCTAGTTTGAAGTTTGTGCTATCAGCAAGATTACAGAAGGTTCTCTGGGAGTTTTCTTCTGCCTGATAACTGGGAAGGCAGCCTGAATCAGAACAGGTTCATGTTGTACTTTGGCATGTGATAGCTAGTCTGGGAGACAATGAATCATTCTAGCTTTTTAAAAGAAAGGCAGCAAAACAATATTTCTTACTGCTTTCTCTGATATTTTCTTATTTAAGCCCCAAACAGCAACTAGATCAAGGCTAAAAGAATTATCTGCATTTTTACAGATGAGAAAACTGAGGCCCAAAGGAGTTAAGTGAACTTCCCAAGGTCACAAGGAAGTGGCAGAGCTGTGAGTGAACTTGGGGCTGTCTGACTCCAAAGGCAATATAGGCAAATCAATAGATGTGATACACCATATTAACAAATTGAAGAATAAAAGCCATAAGATCATCTCAATAGATGCAGAACAAGCTTTTGATAAAATTCAACACCAATTTATGATAAAAACTCTCCAGAAAGTGGGCATAGAGGGAACCTACCTCAACATAATATAGGCCACGTATGACGAACCCACAGCAAACATTACTCTCAATGGTGAAAAACTGAAAGCATTTCCTCTAAGATCAGGAAGAAGACAAGGATATCCACTCTCACCACTATTATTCACCATAGTTTTAGAAGTCCTAGCCATGGCAGTCAAAGAAGAAAAAGAAATAAAAGGAATCCAAACTGGCAAAGAAGAAGTAAAACTGTCACTGTTTGCAGATGACTTTATACTATACATAGAAAATCCTAAAGATGCCACCAGAAAACTACTAGAGCTAATCAATGAACTTAGTAAACTCACAGGATACAAAATTAATACACAGAAATCTCTTGCACTCCTATACATTAAAAATGAAAATTCAGAAAGAGAAATTAAGGAAACAATCCTATTTACCACTGCAACAAAAGAATAAAATACCTAGGAATAAACCTACCTAAGGAAGCAAAAGACCTGTATGCAGAAAACTATGATACTGATGAAAGAAATCAAAGATGACACAAACAGATGGAGAGATATACCATGTTCTAGGACTGGAAGAATCAACATTGTGAAAGTGACTGTAGTACCCAAAGCAATCTACGGATTCAATGCAATTACTATCAAATTACCAACGGCATTTTTCACAGAACTAGAACAAAAAATTTTACAATTTGAATGGAAACACAAAAGACCTCAAATAGCAAAAGCAATCTTGAGGAAAAAAAGAAAAAAAACAGAGCTGGAGGAATCAGGCTCCCTGATTTCAGACTCTACTACAGGGCTACAGTAATCAAGACAGTATGGTACTGGCACAAAACAGAAATATAGATCAGTGGAACAAGCTAGAAAGCCCAGAGATAAACCCACACACATATGGTTACCTTATCTTTGACAAAGGAGGCTAGAATATACAATGGAGCAAAGACAGCCTCTTCAATAAGTGGAGCTGGGAAAACTGGACAACTACATGTAAAAGAATGAAATTAGAACACTCCCTAACACCATTCACAAAAATAAACTCAAAATGGATTAAAGACCTAAATGTAAGGCCAGACACTATAAAACTCTTAGAGGAAAACATAGGCAGAACACTCTTCGACATAAATCGCAGCAAGATCTTTTTTGACCCACCTCCTAGAGTAACGGGAATAAAAACAAAAATAAACCAATGGGACCTAATGAAATTTAAAAGCTTTTGCACAGCAAAGGAAACCATAAACGAGATGAAAAGACAACCCTCAGAATGGGACAAAATGTTTGCAAATGAAGCAATGGACAAAGGTTTTATCTCCAAATATATAAGCAGCTCATGTAGCTCAATATCAAAAAAATAAACAACCCAATCCAAAAATGGGCAGAAGACCTAAATAGACATTTCTCCAAGGAAGACATACAGATTGCCAACAAACACATGAAAAGCTGCTCAACGTCACTAATCATTAGAGAAATGCAAATCAAAACCACAGTGAGGTATCACCTCACACTGGTCAGAATGGCCATCATCACAAAATCTACAAACAATAAATGATGGAGAGGGTGTGGAGAAAAGGGAACCCTCTTGCACCGCTGGTGGGAATGTAAATTGATACTATGGAAAACAGTACGGAGGTTCCTTAAAAAACTAAAAATAGAACTACCATATGATCCAGCAATCCCACTACTGGGCATATACCCTGAGGCAACTATAATTCAAAAAGATACATGTACCACAATGTTCACTGCAGCACTATTTACAATTTCCAGGACATGGAGGCAGCCTAAATGTCCAAAGACAGATGAATGGATAAAGAAGATACGGCACATATATACAATGGAATATTACTCAGCCATAAAAAGGAACGAAATTGGGTCATTTATAGAGATGTGGGTGGACCTAGAGACTGTCATTCAGAGTGAAGTAAGAAGGAAAAACAAGTATGGTATATTAATGCATATGTGTGGAATCTGAAAAAGTTGGCATAAATGATCTTATTTACAAAGCAGAAATAGGGACACAGATGTAGAGAGCAAACATGCATACCAAGGGGGAAAGGGGGAGGTGGGATGAATTGGAAGATTGGTATTGACATATATACACTACTGATACTATGTATAAAGTAGATAACTAATGAACCTACTGTATAGTACAGGGAGCTCTACTCAATGCTCTGTGGTGACCTAAATGGGATGGAAATCCAAAAAAGAGGGGATATATGTATACATATAGCTGATTCACTTTGCTGTACAGTAGAAACTAATACAACATTGTAAAGCAACTATGCTCTAATAAAAATTAAAACAAAAACTGTAAACCAATTACATATATGAATTTAGATATGCTAACATTAAAAAAATTTTCAAGTAAACTCTAGCTTTGTATCGAAGAAACAAAAAAACAAAACCATAGGCAGGGGGTTCCTGTCAATCACTTTTGCAAAATTCCTCTGGTTGTCCAGAAACATAGATATTATGCAGGACTGGCTACATAATTTGTAGGTCCCAGTGCAAAATGAAACCATGGAGCCTCTTGTTAAAAAATTGTTAAGAATTCGAGAAGACAGCAGCAGAGCATTAAGCCAAGTGCAGAGCCCTGAGTGACTGCACAGGTCATCCACCCATGGAGCCACCCGTGATGTTATGTGTTAATCTGCACAGACTACATATCAAACATTCTGAGCAAATAAGGTCTGTTCAGAGGCACCCTGGTGGAGAGGTAGGAGCCCCAGATCTGAGCATGGAGATTCTGGATTGTAGTAATAGCTCTATGAATAACTTCCTGTTAGTCCTGTTGACCTTGAGCATGTTATTTAACCTCTTGGAGGTTCAGTTTGCTTATCTGTAAGGTTGAGAGAGGGAGAAGTGGTGGACCGTGTCAGTGTTTCTCAAACTTTATTTATATGTTATTTATATTCATATACTACATTTTTAGTATAGTGGTTATGATCATGGACTCTGGACCCACACACCTGAGTTCTAATTTGGCTTTGCTGTATTCTGTGTGACCTCAGTCAAGTGCCCCAGTTTCCTCATCTGTGAAATGCAGGTGGCTGTGCAGATTAAATAAGTTAACATAAGTAAAGTCCTTGGAATGATGGCTGATATGTATCAAGAGCTATATAAGTGTTAATTATTACTTTGAATCATATGGCACATGTACTAGTACTAATTTTTTCTTCAATTTGACTCTTTAAAAAACTTTTATTGCAGTATAATTGCTTTACAAGGTTGTGTTAGTTTCTGTTGTACAACAAGTGAATCAGCTGTATGTATACATATATCCCCATATCCCCTCCCTCATGAGCCCCCCTCCCATCCTCCCTATCCCACCCCTCTAGATCGTCACAAAGCATCGAGCTGATCGCCCTGTGCTATGCTGCAGCTTCCTACTAGCATCCATTTTACATTTGGTAGTGTATATATGTCACTGCTACTCTCTCACTTCGTCCCAGCTTGCCCTTCCCTGCCTGTGTCCTCAAGTCTGTTTTCTATGTCTGCGTCTTTATTCCTGCCCTGCCACTAGGTTCATCAGTACTGTTTTTTTTTTAAGATTACATATATGTGCATTAGCATGGTACTTGTTTTTCTCTTTCTGACTTACTTCACTCTGCATGATAGACTCTAGGTCCATCCACCTCATTATAAATAACTCAATTTTGTTCTTTTTTATGGCTGAGTAATATTCCATGGTATATATGTGCTGTATCTTCTTTATCCATTCATCTGTTTTTGGACATTTAGGCTGCTTCCATGTCCTGGAAATTGTAAATAGTGCTGCAGTGAACATTGTGGTACATGTATCTTTTTGAATTATAGTTGCCTAAGGGTATATGCCCAGTAGTGGGATTGCTGGATCATATGGTAGTTCTATTTTTAGTTTTTTAAGGAACCTCCGTACTGTTTTCCATAGTATCAATTTACATTCCCACCAGCGGTGCAAGAATAGCACATGGTATATCTTTCCATGTGTTTGTATTGTCTTTGATTTCTTTTGTAAGTGTCTTATAGTTTTCTGCATACAGGTCTTTTGCCTCCTTAGGTAGGTTTATTCCTAGATATTTTATTCTTTTTGTTGCAGTGGTAAATGGGAGTGTTTCTTTGATTTCTCTTTCTGAGTTTTCATTGTTAATGTATAGGAATGCAAGAGATTTCTGTGCACGAATTTTGTATCCTGCTACTTTACCAAATTCACTGATTAGCTCTAGTAGTTTTCTGGTGGCATCTTTAGGGTTATATATGCAGAGTATCATGTCATCTCCAAACAGTGACAGTTTTACTTCTTCTTTTCCAATTTGGATTCATTTTATTTCTTTTTCTTCTCTGATTGCCATGGCAAAAACTTCCAAACTATGTTGAATAATAGTGGTGAGAGTGGGTACCCTTGTTCCTGATCTTAGAGGAAATGCTTTCAGTTTTTTACCATTGAGAATGATGTTGGCTGTGGGTTTGTTATATATGGAGTTTATTATATTGAGGTAGGTTTCCTCTATGCCCTGTTTCTGGAGAGTTTTTATCATAAATGTGTGTTGAAGTTTATCAAAAGCTTGTTCTGCATCTATTGAAATTATCATATCGTTTTTATTCTTCAGTTTGTTAATGTGGTGTGTCACATTGATTGATTTGCATATATTGAAGAATCCTTGCATTCCTGGGATAAACCCCACTTGATCATGGTGTATGATCCTTTTAATGTGCTGTTGGATTCTGTTTGCTAGTATTTGTTGAGGGTTTTTTCATCTATGTTCATCAGTGATATTGGCCTGTAATTTTCTTTTTTTGGTGACATCCTCATCTGGTTTTGGTATCAGGGTGATGGTGGACTCGTAGGATGAGTTTGGGAGTGTTTTTCCTTCTGCTATATTTTGGAAGAGTTTGAGAAGGAAAGATGTTAGCTCTTTTCTAAATGTTTGATAGAATTCACCTGTGAAGCCATCTGGCCCTGGGCTTTTATTTGTTGGAAGATATTTCAGTTTCAATTTCAGACTTGTGATTGGTCTGTTCATGTTTTCTATTTCCTCCTGGTTCAGTCTTGGAAGGTTGTAGTTTTCTAAGAATTTCTCCATTTCTTCCAGGTTGTCCATTTTATTGGCATATAGTTGCTTGTAGTAATCTCTCATGACCCTTTGTATTTCTGTGGTGTCAGTTGTTACTTCTTTTTCATTTCTAATTCTGTTGCTTTGAGTCTTCTCCCTTATCAATTTTGTTTATCTTCTCAAAGAATCAGCTTTTAGTTTATTGATCTTTGGTATTGTTTCTTTCATTTCTTTTTCATTTATTTCTGATCTGATCTTTATGATTTCTTTCCTTCTGCTGACTTTGGGGTTGTTTGTTCTTTCTCTAATTGCTTTCGCTGTCAGGTTAGGTTGTTTATTTGAGTTATTTCTTGAGGTAGGATTGTATTGCTATAAACTTCCCTCTTAGAGCTGTTTTTGCTGCATCCCATAGGTTTTGGGTCGTCGTGTTTTCATTCTCATTTGTTTCTAGGTATTTTTTGATTTCCTCTGTGATTTCCTCAGTGATCCCTTGGTTGTTTAGTAGCGTATTGTTTAGCCTCCATGTGTTGTAGTTTTTACAGTTTTTTTTTCCTGTAATTGATATCTAGTCTCATAGTGTTGTGGTTGGAAAAGATGCTTGATACAATTTCAATTTTCTTAAATTTACAGAGGCTTGATTTGTGACCCAAGGTGTGATCTATCCTGGAGAATGTTCCGTGTGCACTTGAGAAGAAAGTGTATTCTGTTGTTTTTGGATGGAATGTCCTATAAATATCAATTAAGTCCATCTAGTCTAATGTGTCATTTAAAGCTTGTGTTTTCTTATTTATTTTCTGTTTGGATGATCTGTCCATTGGTGTAAGTGGAGTGTTAAAGTCACCTACTATTATTGTGTTACTGTTCATTCCCCTGTTTATGGCTGTTAGCATTTGCCTTATGTATTGAGGTGCTCCTGTGTTGGGTGAATAGAACCCTTTCTTTTTTGTTCTTCTTCTGGGATGACTATAATTCATTGTTGGTACGCTTAATGTTGTTCCAGAGGTCTCTGAGACTGTCCTCAATTCTTTTCATTCTTTTTTCTGTATTCTTCTCCCTGGAAGTTATTTCCACCTTTCTATCTTCCAGCTCACTTATCCATTCTTCTGCCTCAGTTTTCCGCTATTTTTTGTTTAATTAAAAAAATTAAAGTATTTTTAATTTCAGTTATTGTGTTGTTCATTACTGTTTGTTGGCTCTTTAGTCCTTCTAGGTCCTTGTTAAATGCTTCTTGTATTTTCTCTATTCTTTTTCCAAGATTTTTGATCATCTTTACTATCATTACTCTGAATTCTTTTTCAGGTAGTTTGCCTATTTCCTCTTCATTTATTTGGCCTTGTGGGTTTTTATCTTGCTCCTTTGCCTATAAGATATTTCTCTGTCTTCTCATTTTGTCTAATTTACAGTATTTGAGGTCTCATTTCCCTCGGCTGCAGGGTCATAGTTCCTCTTGCTTCTGTTCTCTGCCCCTGGTGGTGGGGTTGGTCCAGTGCCTTGTGTAGGCTTCCTGATGGGAGGGACTGGTGCCTGCATTCTGGTGGGTGGAACTGAGTATTTTCCCTCTGATGAGCAGGGCCATGTCATGTGGTATGTTTTGGGGTGTCTGTGAGCTTACTATCACTTTAAGTAGTCTGTGTGCTGATGAATGGGTTTTTGTTCTTGTCTTGTTTGTTGTTTAGTGTGAGGCGTCCAGCGTTGGTAGCTGCTGGCAGTTGGGTGGAGCTGGGTCTTGGATTCAGATGGAGGCCTCCAAGAGAGCCCTTGGTGATTAATCTTCCCTGGGGCCAGGAATTCTCTAGTGGTCCAGCATCCTGGGCTCAGTGCTCCCACTCCAGGGCCTCAGGCTCGACTTCTGGTTGAGGGACCATGACCCCGCAAGTCGCTCGTCCCAGCAATAAGGGGGATTAAAAAAAAAAAAAAAAAGACTAACAAAACCCCAGACAAATGGTAAAAAGTAAAATCATACAAACAGAAACCAGGAAACATGCACACACACAAAAGAAACAAAACCAGAACAAAATAAATCAAATAGCAAAACAACCAGACAAACAAAAGAACCCAAGAAGAAAATCAAACAATTAAGAAGAAAGCTGACAAAAACCCTGAACCAAAAAACAAAACCAAAGCAGAGTGCCAGCTGGAGAATGAAGCAAAGAAACAAAGCAAACCAACAAAAATGATATTAAAAAAAAGAGAAAAAGAGAAAGGGGAAAGAAGACAGAAGAGCAGAAAAGCAACATAGAAACAAATATTTTAAAAAATAGAAAATATATTAAAGAAAAAAAAGACAAACAAAACCCCAGAGAAGTGGTGAAAACAAAATCAAACAGAAACAGAAACAAGGGAACACACACACACATAAAAGAAACAAAAACAGAGCCAAATAAAACAAAATGAGAACAACCAGACAAATAGAATTCAAAACTGAAATCAATTAGGATTAAAAGTAACAAAAACACATAACCTAAAAGCAAAACCAAAGCAGTGTGCCAACTGAAGAAGAAAGCAAGGAGACAACAAAGTGATAAAAATGATTAAAAAGATAATAAAATAAAATAAAAAGGGAAAAAACACAGGACAACAGAAAAGCAAAGTATAAATAGAAATGTATAAAAAAATTTTTAAAAAGTTATGCAGCAGGCATCCCAAGAGACTAAGTAAACAAAACAAGAAAACCCCCCTAAAACAACAAGAAACAAAAAAAGAAAGAAAAAGAAACCAAAAAAAAAGCTAGAACCAACAGCAGAATGAATCAAAACATAATAAAGTCAATAGTAATAATTATGTTTCCATGGGGTGTCTGCTGTAAGTGTCCTTGCACACGCCGTGAGCCACAGCCCCCCTCTGCCTCCCCAGGAGGCTCTCCTCTGCCTCTGGGCTGGTCTCTGGACCTGCTGTGAGCACTGTGGGGACCACTCAGGCTCTGATCTGGCCCAGTTCCTGCATGTGCTGCCCCCAAAGTCCACAGCTGCCAGAGCTAGACTGTTGTCTTTTTTTTTAAAATAAATTTATTTATTTATTTTTGGCTGTGTTGGGTCTTCGTTTCTGTGCGAGGGCTTTCTCTAGTTGCAGCGAGCGGGGGCCACTCTTCATCGCGGTGCGTGGGCCTCTCACTGTCGCAGCCTTCTCTTGTTGTGGAGCACAGGCTCCAGACGTGCAGGCTCAGTAGCCGTGGCGCATGGGCTTAGTTGCTCCACGGCATATGGGATCTTCCCAGACTGGGGCTCGAACCCGTGTCCCCTGCATTGGCAGGCAGATTCTCAACCACTGTGCCACCAGGGAAGCCCTAGACTGTTTTCATTTGTGGGACCACTCAGTGTCTACTCAGATATTCCATAGACGCAGGGTCTACCTAATTGATTGTGGGGATTTAATCTGCAGCTTGTACAGCTGGTGGAAAGATTTTCCATCTTCTTCCTTAGTCACCCCATCCCTGGGGTTCAGCTTTGGTTTTATCCGCACTTCTGCATGTGGTCCACCCACAGGAGTCTTGTCCTGAGTCTGCCTTGGAGCTCTTGGGTCTGCCCCTGTGAGGACCAGGCGCAGAGGTGGTATGACTGCTTGGATCATGGGAGCCCCAGGGGTGCCAAATGTGCAGGGAAGCCGGCGGCCAAGGGTGCAAGAGATATGGCCCTAGCGAGGGCCTTTTCTGCCTCCCGGCATAAAGCACATGAGGGCCAGCCCTGAGGGGGCTTTTTTTATTGTCGCTGGCAGGTGCTGGCATGTAGGTAGAGAGAGGCTACAGTAATGGCTTCTCCCCCTGTGTGTGACTGATCAATAGCACCCTGCTTCCATGGCAGTCCAGTCTTCCTCCCTAGGCATTCCCTGCTGCAGATTTCCTCCCTCCCATCCCCTCAGTCCGTCTCCCCACAGCCAGCAGCAGTTCTCGCTCTGAGCCTGTTCTCCAGTCCTCACGCACCAGCTCCCAGCCCCTTTGCACACCTGTGAATACACGTCCCAGTCCCGGGCACGTATGGCCACAGTATGGACCGTCTGTGTATTTCTCACTCGGCCCTGTCTGCCACAGACTGGCCACTTCACCGTCTTCCGACAGCCTCTAATGCTTCCCCTCTGTCCCAGTCTGTTTCCCCGCCAGAGAGGGGGTTTCCCCCAATTCAGGGCTCTCTCCTCTGCTTCAGCTTCCTCTCCCTGGGGTGCAGGTCCTGTCCTGCTTCCTCTCCTCCTCCTTCTCCCTTCTTTTTTTCCATCCTACCCAGTTATGCAGGGATCTTTATAGTCCTTTCCAGTGTCCAAGGTCTTCTGCTAGTTTTCAGCTGGTGTTCTGTGAGAATTGTTGCATCTACAGATGTATTCCTGATGCATCCGTGGAGAGAGATGAACTCCATGTCCACCTACTCTCCACCATCTTGAATCTCCTTGACTCACTTTTAGAATTTAAAAATAATCACCAGATTCATGGGAATGTATATATTTTTCTAGTATTTGTGAAAGTGAATCATAATCATATAATGTTTTTAAAAGTGCATTCATATACTCTCTAAAATCGGTCCAGATATTAACAATGGAATAGTCACCACACTGTGGGTAACACTGCACTAGATGTTGGAGGCTTCTTCTAGCTTAAACAGTCCAGGAAAAGATGAATAAATTCATGTGTATTTGTGTTTGTGCCTTCATTCACTTGACAAATACATGACTCTAATATTTCTACCCACTTCATTCATTTCTACCCATCATAGCATCTTTCCATTGGTTAGCTTCTTGTGCCAGTGGAAAAATGTTTAAACAGAAAAGAGAGATTGTGAATGAAGCATATAAATACTTAGAATTTTCATGAGTCGGTGGGGTCCTCTCAAGAGATCCCTTAAAGTCTAACAAGGGATGAGGCTTAGGGTAGTGAAAAATTGGTACAAAATGCTTACAGGAAGGCATAGGATGGCCTTCGGATGTGAGGAGTCTTCTGGGAGACGTATGTTCTTTGCTTTGAATCCTGTGTTTCCCCCCACTTCCCTCTACCGAAATCCTATCTTATAGGCCCAGTTCAAATTCTACCTCCTTGAAGTCCTTTCCAGCTATTCTGACTGGAAGTTTCCTTTTTCTCATCTGAAGAGTGCTTTACAATCATAGAGAGGTATTTATTAAGCATGAACTATGTTCCGGCACAGAGGTCACTGGGTTGAACACCCATATCCCTGACCTCAAGGAGTGGATGGGCTACAACTCAATGACTCTCTATGCTGCCTTGCCCAGGCTGGTTGATTCACACATATTTGTCTTGCCTCCCTTAAGGCTGAGTTACTTATTCTTTACTTTCCTATTCCTCAGAGCACCTAAGGACTCTCCTTAGCTAAGTATTTGTTGCCAGAGACCCCAGGGTTACCAAGTTGTATAGGAAATATAAAAATAATAACTAAGGAACTTTAGTCTTCACTTAAACATCCCTCTCAAGTTATCGTGAGCACCAATCCCCAGCAATTTCATAAACATCAGTGATGGTCATACAGGATAAACATGTAATGTGAATAATATAAATTGATCCCAAAGGAAAACTAGAAATCTTAGGAATGATACAGGACTTCCTGAAGGCAGTGAAAGTGAGTTTAGAGAGAGCAATAGTAATTCACTCAAAGCTGTGGACGTTGATGACCCAACAGAGTCCTATCAGTTATCAACAGAAGGAGAGAAAAGCAACAAGGATGATGGTATGATGGGTACTTCCCAAGAGAATGACTGGAATATCAAAGGATGAAGAAAGATCTTGGGGGAAAAATGAAAACCTTGAATATTTTGCAAAGTCAACAAAAAGTGAGGGCTGTTAAATGGTGCCATGATACAATTTTGTCAAAAAACTGTGCCTAAAACCCCATACTTAATTCGTAGTTTGCTCATTTAAAAAAACATGGCATGATTGATTGCCATTTTAATTTTGTTGAACGTAAGATAAATAAAATTTTTCATAATTTTTAGTTTCTAAGAATTCCAATCAGCCTTTCCCACCCTCATTTTTATATGTTATTTTTGTCCTTTTTAAAAATGTGGATTCATTTTAAGTGGACTTTCTGTGATACTAATTATCTACCAGAAGAACATCCAGTAATAGGATTCAATGAAGTGATGGATTGATCAGTATCATTCTTCAAAACTCACAACCAAGATCATAACAGGCAGAAAGGGCACAACTGGCTTTTTTGACTCTAAAGCAGGAAGTAGGGATCCACAGAACCAGCCAGATTTCTCTTGGAATAGTGATGCCCAGTCCAGCTAGGAGGTAATTTTGAGATAAGCCTGATCAAGGTCTTAGAAGGGAACTCTCAAGGCTTCAAAGGAAGTTGCTTACCCACAAAGCACCAGACCGCAAACCGGATCCACGTGATGGTGGAGAGCTTTAGCATGAGATAGATGTTCACCAACATGGCAAAGGCAGGCACAAAGGGGAGACAGGGAGCCATATAGGGCAGCTTCTTGGGGTTCTCTGGCTGCTGCAGGATCACAAACACCAGGATGCTGATCAGCAGCACCATCAGAATGACCAGAAGGATGGCCCACCAGCTCTGCTTTGAGATGTAGTCGGAACCAAAGATGATGAAGGAGCAGAAGATGAACATGAGGATGAAGAGCAGAAGCACACAGATGGTCACCGTGTGCCCTGTAGCTGCTGTGGGCCGGTCCATTTTGCCTGGAAGGCCCAGCCGGATCCTCATGGTGTAGTAACGGGGCCCAATCAGCTTCTTTAACTTGATGAGATAAACGTTTTCAGTTTCATCAGCTTCTATGCCTGTGGTCACGTCCACGGTGCCGTAGTTTGGGTGGTTGACGTTGTAGGTCGACTTGTCTGATTTCCCTATGAGCATCTCGTTGTCCCCCAAGGATGGTAAGTTCTTAGCCCCACATGTGTTGGTGGCTGGGCCGGAAAACTCTTCCCCTTCACTCCCAGGAGAGCCAACTTCCTTCTCACAGTCAGCCAGAATGCCCTCCTTCTTCTTTGTGTGCTCCTGAGACAAAAACTTGACAAACCCGTCAATGTCACTTTCTGGTTGGTATCGAAGGAGCAAGACGCAGACAGAGACCAAGGTGTAGGCGAGGAGGGTGCCGATGGACATCATCTCAATCAGATCTCTCAGGCTGACTAATAGGGAGAGGAGAGCCGCCAGGAACCCCGACACAATGCAGGCCACCACTGGGGTCTCTGTGTAGGAGCTCACGTGAGCCAGGAACCTGAAGGGAGGGGCAAGCAGAGGGTTCACGGTGAGCTACACGTGGGGATTGATTCAACATGGTTTAACACCTCCTGGTCCTGTTTCTCCAGCTTACTTCTGGATTCACTGCTTTAAATACAGCTGCTATTCCCTACCCCAGGACTCGGTTCCCGGAATAGAATTTAAACAGAATTTACTTTAATTCCTTGAGTTTGAGCCAAACTTCTCTATTAAAGTTCCTACTTCGTTATGTGATGTGATAGGTTGATTGAATCTAGGGGGTTCTCAGAAATCCAAATTGAAGCATAGGCTTTGCTATGAAGAAGGGGTACTTGGCAAAGCCATACATCTGCTTGGGGGTCCTCTACACCTGTGTTACCCAAAGTGTGGTTCATGGATCAACAGCATCAGCATCACCTTGGAACTCGTTAGAAATATGTATTCTGAGGTTTTTACCTGAGACCTACCATGTCAGGCTCTCTGGGAGTGGGGCCCAACAAAGTCTACACTTTGAAAAACCTCCAGAGGATTCGGATTTATGCCAAAGCTTGAGAAGCACTTGCTCTACAACAGAAGTACAGAGATTTGGTTGGCAAAGTAGTACAGTCGTTGAGAACATGTGCTCCTGGATGAAACCTAAATCCGGCCACTTACTAACTGGAGAAGATAGAGAAGACCAACAAGGGTGACTGAATGGCACCCTTCTTTAGCAGTTCCTGGAGGCTTAGGTAGGTTCCCTCCCTCCTCCTCTCTCATTCTGGCACTCCCTGCTCCCTCCTCTTCCATTCCTCCCTTATTTCCATGTTTCAGTCCATGAAAGAGGACTATAAACTGTGCTCGGAGCCCCAGCATCTTTCCTCTCGGTTTTCTTTGACAGCTGAAAAATGTTTTGGGTGTGTGAAGTTGTCACCCCTCCACTACGGTCAGCCTTTTCTTTTTTTTAACATCTTTTTTTATATCTTTATTGGAGCATAATTGCTTTACAATGGTGTGTTAGTTTCTGCTTTAAAACAAAGTGAATCAGTTATACATATACATATATCCCCATATCAACTCCCTCTTGCGTCTCCCTCCCTCCCACCCTCCCTATCCCACCCCTCTACGTGGTCACAAAGCATGGAGCTGATCTCCCTGTGCTATGCGGCTCCGGGGAGGGGGAAGGGTAAGCTGGGACGAAGTGAGAGAGCGGCATGGACATATATACACTACCAAATATAAAATAGATAGCTAGTCAGCCTTTTCTTGATCTTTCCAGCTCCCCCAAGGTCACAGCTCGGTGGTGACCTCAGGGGGTATGCGGAGGAAACGGTGCAGAATGTGACAGTCGATGGCAGAGATAAAGTCCCTGAGCTGGATCCCTCTGCACTCCTGAGAGCTCCTTGGAGGTTTACTCCTTTTTTGTGCGCTTGAAGAGTGCCTTCCCTGCAAGCTCTTCACACAGTAGACACTAGGAACCAAGAGATGGGGCCACATCCCCTTTGTACCATGGGCAGGTAGGCTACTTCATAGCCAGCTTAGGGGGCTGGAAGTATCAGTGTACTGGTGTGGTTGAAAGTCTGGTTGTCGGGATCAGACAGTCCTGGGTTCAAATCCTGACCCTGCCACCCAGCAGCTGGGGGATGTGGGGCAGGTTTTTTTTTAACCTCTCTGAGTGTATTCATCTAGTATACTCTTCTGTAAAGTAGAGTTATTGTGCTGACTAAATGGGATACCATATACCTGGGATACACAAATGTTCAATAAATGGTAGCGATTGTTGCTACTATTACTAGGCTCTGTTCAGAGGGTCTTATCCTCTCTTTGATTGTAACTGTGAACTTTATCAGCTTCAGAGAGGGCAGTCATCAGGCCTCAATGTGAGGGCAAGCCTCAGATGCCCCTGGGATGGGTTCTTCCTTCTGGAGGCCACCCAGTGTAGCATTTTGGCACTCATCATCTATATCAAATAAGAGGGGAGAGAGCCATTGGGGGGACATATTAGTTTGTTGCTAGATTGAGGGACCCAGAGTCAAACGGAGGGGCTGTTTTAGGACCTAAACTAATTTCACTCAAACCCTTTGCCAAGATATATGACAAGTTCCATTGTCTGTGTGACAGGCATTCACATCAAAATTACAGTCAGGCTGGCAGTGGGGTGACAGTCTCCCTGGGCAGGCATGGACGAATAGAATAAATGCCACCGAGCATAGTCCTTACCTGAAAAGGAGCCCATCGCCAGCCATGGCATAAATGATCCTCGGCATTGGGAAGAGGGAGCCCAGCAAGCTGACTGTCAGTCCTGCAACCGACCCGATGGCCACTATGAATTTTGCAGCATAGAACCCACGAGCCACAAACATCTCCATGAGCGGGGATTCCGTGTCAATTGTGTAGTATGGCACCATCAGAGTTAAGATCATGCTCACCTGTTAAAACAAGAGGAAACATGGCTGGAAGTAGAGGGGTCTGTCTGAAGCATGGATGGCGGTCCCATAGGAGAGGAGAGAGGCCTGGTCCTGCATGGGAGCTGGGATCTGCCACTTCTTGGCACGTGCCTTTACTGTAGGCCAGTTATTTGGCCTTTGGAACGCTTGGTCTCAGTATTTTCTCCCCACATGTGAATTTAGTGGACTAGACCAAATCATTTGTAATATCTCTCTGTGACCCTTTTGTATCTGAGGGATAAGTCTGCAGGTGTTTCAGCCATGAGAGCAGAGCTACACTGATAGTTCAATGAAGGGCAGATATTATCCGATGGAAGGAGCTGCAGCCTAAGGCACTAGAGCCAGGGCCTGGCAGTGACCATGAGCAGCCTGCCCACATGGACAAGAGTCTCATTTCTTTTATACTTTCAGGGTCCTACAGGATCTTAACTGTACTAGATCTTACCCTAAAGACCAGAGATCAAACCTCTAAAGATAAATACGTAGGAGATCCACAACCGACTAACTGACGGGACTCATGTTTCCATTTCCTTTCTGTAGCTCAGTCCCAGGAACCAGGCAGGCCAAGAAATAAATTATGGCATCAGGATGGAATCCAGTACTACTGTGGGCTATAAGACCACTATGGCTTTGCTTAACCAGGACCTATTTCTCCTCACATGTCATAGATCTGCTGTAACATCCCTCCCGTCATAATTGGCCCCAGGTGATGGAGCCGCCAGTCATAAGACCAGGTGCCCCCTGGCCTGTGAAGGCCAATCCTGGCATCAGTGAGGGAGTTCAGAGCCTGAAAAGGAGGGAGTGGTTCATTTCTAGATCCCCTCTTTGCCTATTTCTCAGGAGCCAAGATCCTCCAGTGAAGCCATGCGCCACTAGGGAGGACAGCAGCATGAATGACCACAGCCCAGCAATTTGACTTTTTCCTGGTGGTAGAATGGGTGCCTGCTGACCAACACAAGACCAAACAACCCCTGAGGCATGGTTAGGGCCCACGCATTGTAAAAGGGAATCTTTCCCAGCAACATTGGGGTAGACCTGAGAAGAGAGGGATAGATTCTTACAGCAACTCTCAGAGTGTCTCCTGCCCACATTAGATTAGGATAGGCAAAGGTTGGTAGATGCGTAGACATATTCTGTAGTCTGTAAAGCACTATACTAAGGAAGGAGCTGTGATTATTAACTTTACTGCGTGTGCTACAGTGGTTGACTACTGGAAGAGGGGAGGTATGAGGGAGGGGGAATGCAGAGCAGAGTGTCTCTGCTGCTACCCCTGCCTGCTTCCCCCACCCCCAGCTGTTCCTGAACATTCTGTCTGCAGGGCTAATCAGGGTTGGATAAGATGAAGCCAGTTGCATGTGTGTGCATGGCGGCGGGTGGGGGGGGGTTGATAACTGACCTATCCATAAAGATTTGGGGGGGCAAACCACATCCAGTGCTGCTCTCATGTTTTCCTTTGGCTTCCAGGACAGTCCTGTTTTGCAGCGTGCCTTAATGATCCCTTGGCCTGGTTTCTTCAGGTTGTTGCTAAAGGTGTTTTTCCGGGTTTTTTGGTAGGGGTTGTGAAGAGGTTCTTGTCGCATGCCGTGGCAGCAGGAGCGGCAGGGCTGACAGCGTGCATCCCAGCTGCTGGCTCTTTCTATGATAATTGTGGTGGCTGAAGTGAGTTGGACCCCCAGGACTTGGGGGGATTTGTGTAACGACACATCTGTCGGCTTACCAGCTGGTCCTCTCCACGGCCAGGGGCTGAGGGGGATGTTGCATGTGGCTGAACTATTTCTGTGATAGAAATTCTGGGATGGGAGCTGAGAGATGACACATCAGAAGTGTGAGGAGTGTCTGAGGGGCGTGATCCTCAGGAGACAGCCTGAAGGCTTCATTCCAAGGACTTCCCTTGGCAGAGAAACCTGAAGGGGCGAACTTGAGCCAGTGTAAAAAGAGGGAGCAACTGGCAGAAAGAAATTACATCTCCTCCCACTCTGCACCCCCCCAACCCACCAGATTTAAGGGAGAAGCATTTCTAGAGGATGATGAATTATCTTTCCCCACCCTGGGAGAGCCTTGTCTCTTTGCTGCCGGGAAGCTCCCAGAAGACAGAAGTGCATTGAGGAGGGAGCGCAGAGGCCCACAGTGCCTCTGCTTGCACACCCACCCGTTACTGCCAGCCTGTGATCTGAGCTCCTTGGACGGCAGCCCACTCCCTGCACACTATCCCGTGGGCAGCAGCGGACACCAAGAGCCTGTGCATAGGACGGAGCAGGGATGGGGGCCATGGCTGAAGTGAGGACCTGGGGCTTCTCCCGTCTCCAGTTTGGAGCCCTGATTTTCTCCTTGTCATTGGTGGGTGGGATGAGCTTGAGCCAGTGTAAAAAGAGGGAGCAACACGAAACATGTGTACAAACACCGAGAAGACACAAGTAAAGGATTACTTCCTGACAGAAGGAAACCCAGTCCCAGAGCCACATTTTAAGGTCAAATATGAAAAGGCCATGAGGAGGGTCACATAAGCATTTGGTACTTACGGATACATATGCTGTCAGGCAGATGACCAGGGAGGCAGTGATAGCATAAGGGATGGATGTGTTGGGATTCTTGGCTTCCTCTCCAGTGGTGGCGATGATGTCAAAGCCAATGAACGCATAGAAACATGTGGCTGCTCCTTGCAGCACCTATAGGGATGAAGGCATTTATCAGACTCAGAGTGTCAGGGCAGCACCAGGGCCTGACGTGGTCCCCAGAATTGCCTGGTGCCCGGCAAACAGTACTGAGTGGTAGAAGGAGTAACATGGTAGAACTTGTGCTCAATGCCTGAGTTCTGATCTCTACTTTCTAGCTGTGTGACACTGGGAAATTCCCCCATGTGTAAAATGAAGATAAGAAGGATTATATCCAAATAAAAACGAGGTCATTCAACACATTCAAATAATTTTTGGAAGTCAGTGGGGTTACAAATAAATCAGTAAGTTGGCTATCCCTATGTCTTGGGGAACTCATCAACTTCTTTGTGCTCTGTTTTCATTCAGTGGCTCTCAATCACAACCAGGATCCGTATGACTGCCCTTAGGAGATGTTTGGAAATGTAGGGAGGTACTTGTGACTGACACAGAGACATGGGGTGGGCGCTTCTGGCATTTGGTGTAGGGGGCTCAGATGCTTTTGCACAAATTGTCCTGCCCAGATTACCATTAGTGACCCTGGTAGATCCTTTCCAGGGCATCTTCCAGATGCGAAACGATATAAAAGATTTTCAGATCTTCAAATCGTGTAGTGTCTTTCTTGGGAAGACAGGTAGAGACAATTTGATTTTACTGTTCCTTTTGGGGGCTTGAGTGGCCTTGTTGGGCTACAAGGCAGGGGCAGAAGGAGGAGTGAGGCAGTGTGAAGCTGAGGAGGTGGTACCCAGTGACATCTGCTGGATGCCTGTCTGACAGGAGCCTGTGTGACCCCAAGGGTGACTGTGACTTGATGAGTCAAGCAGTGAAAATCTTCCATTGAGGAGTGTGTGACTTTCTTCCAAAGAACCTATCGAAGTTTAAATTATGTTTTCCCACCTTAGCATTCTCATTATCGGCTGAAAGTAAGAAATGTGCCTCTTTGAATGCTTGGGGGTGTCCCATTTGGGGAAGATGAAAGAGATTTTTCTGGGCTTTTGTGTATGTGGTGAGGGCATTTGGCAACCTGCAAGCTCTAGCCAGGGGGCCAGGAGTGAGGCCCATTGTGGACTGACCATTTTTTCCTTTTCTCCATATTCGGTTTATAAATGATGAAATTCTAAACACGTGCCAAGCAGACACCTGTCCCTAAATTTTCACTCTTACCTTTCCTACTGACTTCTCAATAGGTAAAAGACAAAATACTGAGAACTGGAACCCACAAGGAACATCACAAAATAGAAGATTGTCTCAAACTTTCAAAAGCAACCTTGGCTCATCCGTAAAATGAGTTGGTCTCTTCTACAGTCTCTCCTGTCAGGACTTTAATGCTTCAGTTATCTAACTGCAAGTTCTTATTCTGGGGTCCATGCAATTCGCATGGGGGAGGGTCTGAGAATTTTTCAGAGAAAAAAATACATCTTTCTTTTCACTACCCTTCAACTGAATGTTATCATTTCTTTCAGTTATGAGTGTAGGTGACTAACAGTACCTGTGACTTTGTCACCAATAGCAATCAGCTATTTTCCCATCGTATTAGTTGTTGCAGAGATCTTGAAATACCACTTGTGCTCATTGTGACTTCCAATTTATGTCAGTTATTAGACATAGATATTAATATTTAAAGCACTGATAACAAAGCACATTGTTGTATCACAATTTAAAAATATTTTTATAACTATATTTCAATATACAATTGACCCTTGAACAACATGGGGGTTAGGGGTGCCAACCACAGCACAGCTGAAAATTTGAGTATAACTTATACTGGCCCTCTGTATCTGTGGTTCCCCCATGTACTCGGTTCCTTCATATCTGTGGTTCTGTATCTGCAGATTCAACCAACCACTGACCAGTGTAGTACTGTAGTATTTACTTTTGAAAAAAAATCCGCCTAAGTGGAACCGCTTGGTTCAAACTCGTGTTGTTCACAGGTTAACTGTAATTGATTTCTTTCGAACTCCTGTGTAATTAGGTTATTCATTTATAAACACAATTTATACATAGTATAAACATAATTCAAAAGGGGTCCATCGGCTTCACCAGACTGCCAAGGAGTCCACCGCACACACAAAAATCTAAGAACTCCTCATCTATTCTAATAGAAAGAACTTCTCAAACAAGCAGTTGTCACCAGAGGGGTACTTTCTGGGAGAGGAGATAACTCCCAATTTCACACCAGCGAAGTCCTCCATTTGAGGACGTGGAAAGTGTCTTTGGCATCCAGACAAGAAGGTCAAACAGATCTCACCTCGTCATACGTGGAGGTTCACAGGTTTGGAAACGTGCTTGTTTTCATTTGTCTAAAAAATGTCTCTGGTGTTCAGGGATGAATGATTATTGGGACTGTAGGCTCGCTAAGCTGCTCCAATCAAGGAAAGCCTTGCTTTAAGACAGCTTCCAGAAAACAGTCCTGTCTTCTCTTCCTTTAACATCTTTCTTCCCGTACACACACGCACACACACACGCACACGCACACACACACACACACACCCCTCTTGTAAATCATACAGTGACCTTCTCTGACAATCAGTCTAAAGATGCATTGCTCCCGATTAGGATGTCCCACGGCTACGGTGCCATGCCCACTTGGTGTGATCAGTGCTGGATGGAAAGGTCATAGATACTGCAAGAGCTCCCTGCTGAGGGTAGGTGGGTAGGAAGGTCCTAATTAAGAACTATAGGGCCAATCTACCCTGGAAAAAGGTGAGAGGTCTGTAAACCATGCCATATGAAGATTAACTGAGGACCAGGGGATGTCTAACTGAAAAAGAAGACTCAGTGGAAGATACCTCCAGACAGAATTGGAGGGACACCTGCCAATTTTGAAGGCTTCAGAGGGAATCACAGAGCCATGCAAATGGGTGGCATAGGACTTGGTTAGGAGTGCAGATTCTGCAGACCTAGGTTGGTTCTGCCAGGTACTAACTTGGTGACCTAGAACAAGTTCCTAACCCCTTGGGGTCTCATTTTCTTTATCACTTAAATGGAAATGAAAATTGTGTTTAGCTCGTTGGATTGTTCCAGGGATTAAATGAGATAATACAGTCAACCACAGTCATAGAATACAATAGGTACTTAATAAATATTCCTCTTATCAGTATTTTTATTACTTTTATAAGTTTTTCTAGAACAGATGAAACCAAGGGCACAAATTCCTCCTCCTCTTCCTTGTCCTCCTTATTTTTCTTTTAGAACTTGACACATTTTATTAACTGCTTCCAAGAACCAGGAACTGTGCTTGGTGATGTGGATGCAGTTATGTGCAAAAAGCACTCTGGGCTTGACTTCCTGGGGCTTGGAGTCTAGAGGACACTGCATGACCCGAAATGCTACCTTGACTGTGGTAACAAACTGAACAAGATTAATAAATATCTATATTATTTGTAAAACACGGATGCTACTATTTCCCAGATGAATGAAAGAATGGATGGCAGTTACTGATAATGATTAGGTACCAGAAAATTAACTATGATCAAGTTGGGAAGAGAGAGAGTAAGTTTGCAAAGAGAATATCTGTTAGCCTGAACTTGCATGTGTAGAACTAGAAAGAAATTATGGTTGAAGAAAGACTAAACAGATCAAAGGTAGGACATCTGGAGGTTCTACTGCGATAGGCAGGACACGGAATTTAACTCAGATGGTTCAAATGAATGATTTCAGTGAAGGCACTCTAGGGGTCAGGGCTGGGAAGAAGTGAGGAAGAAATACCCTGGCCTTGTTCTCTTCTCACCTTCTGATCTGATGATATCTCCCATTGGCTAAGCCCAACAGGAAGCAACCAGCAGGGGGTCTTCTGGAGCACAGAACAGAGCATGAGAGGTAGAGAATGGATCTGGGGACTGTGGGCAAATAGGGAAAATTCAACGCACCTGCCAAGATCAAACAGACTCTGGCCTAACAAGATATAGATTAAATAAACAGATTATGTAAGAAAAGATAATACAATTAGCAAATAGGGTCACCTTTTTACCTGAGTTAGTTTGAATAAGTTTTTCTTCCTGTAAGCAAATAATTTCTGGTAAATACAAAAGAACCACGAAATGAAACTGTGTATGGGTGTGTCTCTACCCAAATACCCACTAAAACTGCTTTCCACGTCACTCTGCCCAGATCTCAGATCCGGCCTCTGGTATTTACGATTAGGATACGCTTCCATGCATGGAAGAATGTGTGTGGAACCTGGGGGTGAGCATCTGTGAATTAAATTGGTGGGTGAGTGTGTGTGTGTGTGTTTCTGGGTTCATCTGTACTTTATCCTAACTTTCCTTTAATGTTTTATATAAATAAAAAAAAAGTATTGATTTTTATTTGATGACATTAATGGAAATTGTCTTCCAAAGTCCACCTGGTGTAGCTGCTCAGCCAGGCGATCCAGATGGCTCCTTCCCTCTACAGAGGTTTGTGGGGAAACAGCACGTCCCTCAGTTGCTGGCGGGCCGCTGCTTAATTAGTTGACAAAAGAATGTCATTGCTGGCCTACTCAGCGTCTGGGATCCCTAAACGCTGGCCCTCGTGCCTTGCTGATATTTGAGAGGCATTAGGATGCGGCAGCTCTCTGTATTTTGCCTTGGCGTGTCTGCCAGGTGTGCCTAGGAGATAATTAGGCACATTTTTATAATTCACTCTCAGGTCACAAGACAAAACTCCAACTTTAACAGCATTTCCTTCCACCCTCATGCTCCAGGTCTATTAGCAGCCTGTCCACAGCGACAGTGGAATGTGCTAATACGTTCCAACAAGTGGATTCAAATGTGGAGACATGGGAAACAGGTTTTCCTTTGTTTGGAGGCTGTCAGCATTCCCCACAAATACTTGCTCTGAACCATTTTCCTGGGAGCTATTTGTGCTGGTAGAGTGTCTTATTTGGTTAAAGAGAAACCATAAGATAGCATCGAGAACAAATAGCATATAGCGAATACACATCCAACAATGTACAAGAGCTGAGGAATTGCAGATGGAAGCAGGGGTTCAGCTGAGGGCCAGCAGTTAACTTGATATAGGGAAAAAAAATGTTTGTTGTTCTTAAGCTCTTCAAGACCAAAGAAGCATTTGACCCAGAACCTGTAAGTGAGTAAACCATTCCTTATGCTATTTTCTTTGGAAGGAAGTGGTTGGAGCAGGGAAAGAGTAGGCTTCTGAGGGGTCCATGGCCAGAGGATGGATTGCTCTTTAACTCTTTCAGAGTCCTTGAAAATTGTGTTTCAAGTCGTGTAATGGTATCCTTATAAACCACTCTGTCCACAGTGGTTTCCTCCATCCCGTCCTACCTAAAAGGATTGAAGAAGAAAGTGGACTGGAACTCTGCACTAGTTCCCTTGTCGGGGTGGGTCAGAATTTCCTTAAGGAGTGAAGAAGTTCATGAAGCTGCCAAGTAGGCAACTCGATTTTGTTGACAATTGTCAGATGACAGAGTAGGGAGTGTGTTTATTCACTTGGTGGATGACATGCTCGTGAGAAGGTGTCAGATCTTAAAAAATAGCCTCCATATTCAAACTGGCCTTGCTGGACTGGAAAAGCAACCTGAAACCAAAGTCAAGAAAGAACAGGTCTAGGCAGTCGGCTGTGGAGGAAATGTACAACGCAGAAATCCAAGGCCAGGCAGACAGCAGAGAGGATGAGTCAGCATCATCTTCACGCTGGGCTGTCCTTTGTGCTCAGATGGTGTTTTTAGGCACAGCCACTAGGACATATATTTGAATTTCTTGCAGGGAATATGGATTTGCAGTGAAAAATCCAAAATCCCAGCCAAGCTTTTTTGGTGACCAATGACAAGCCTACTCCAGGTAGCACGTTTGGGTTGGAGTGAGGTCAGTGGCCAAAGGTGCCAAAAAAGACAGTTGGTTCGATGCGTGCAAACCTGGGTGTAATGGAGTAAATAAGGGCTTTGGCTCATCTAGGACTGGGGTTGAATTTCAACTCTATAACAGTCTAGATCTGTGATCTTAACTTTTCTAAACTTCAGTTATTTTGATGTAAACGTGGAGATCATTGTACTTATCTTGCAAGGCTGTGGTGAAGATTAAATGAAAAGTGTATATGAAAGAGTATGTCATAAGGAAAAAATTGTTAGGGATGGCATCCTTCCTTTCTTTTTTATGCCTGATTTCCAATTTTCTTTTCTTGCTGTAGAAGCTAGTGAGACCTGGGATTGGGTAAATGGGAAGCCCCTAAGCCTAGCTTGATTAGCTCCTTCCGTGATGAGGCAGCTCCTGACTGAGGAAGGATGTGGATCCCCTGAGCAGGGAGAGGAGATCCTCCTAAAGAGAATAAAGACCCCAGAACAAAGCACAAAAGGAAGAGCTAAAAGACTGGTTCATCTTCTTCAGCATGGGCAAAGGGTATTTGCACAGAGGATATTGACTATTTCCAGTCTTCACATGGGGCCTAGACTACAGTGTGTGCCATTTAGGTAAGTTCTTAGGGAGATTTTGAAAATTAAACATGATCTGAGTAATTAAGAAGAGTTTTCAAATTGCTTTGATATGATATAGTCTTAGTAAAAATGCACATTTGGCCTGGGCCGGCTTAACTATACCCCCATCTTAATGTTCCTTCTAGCTCCAAGACCCCAAGACTTTGTGAAGGCTTAAAGGAAATGAAAATGTGACATGTCAGATTAATTACATTCTTACTTTTTTTTTAAAGAAGGCTCAGAAGGGAGGGGTCGTCCTACATAAGGCACTCGGTGTAATGGAAGGGACTTTGGAGCCACACACCTGGGTGGGAATTTCAGTCCTGGCACCGACTAGCTAAATGACTTTAGGCAAGTTACCCAGCTTCTCTGAGCCTTGAATTCTCTATTTGTAAGTTGGGGATAGCAGCACCTGCTTTAAAGTTTTGTTTTAAGAGATAATATTCATAGAGCAGAATGCTGGGCACCCAGCAGGTAGTGGGTAAATTCTAACTCCTTCCTCCTGTCATGATCACTGTTGCTAACCACACAATGTGCACATAAAAACATCTAAGATTTTATTCTTTTTTTGCAAACATTTGGTTGTCGTTAGTTTTACCACTTGATAGATGAGAAAACCTGAAAGCACAGAAGTTAACTGTTGGCCAAAGTCTGGTAGTAGGTCCATGACCCAGTAATTTCTTACATTGTTAAGAAAATGGTGAGAACATTTTCATGTGCTATGATGAAAATGCAGTTGAGTTCTGGGAAAACATTCTTTCTTTTTCATTATTACAATTTGTTGTTTTCTTATTTGATAGGAAGGGAACGATTTGTATCATAAGAAAATATAGACTTGGGAATCCAGAATGGGGTTAACAGTGTTTCTTTGTCTCTTCTTCTGGTTTTAACCAGTTTTAGGATTTATTCACTTCAAGAGGGAGGGATGAACTCTGCAGAATTCTTACTGATAAGCAGAAGACTAGAAATCTTGGCTTAAATTGCTTCCTTGCTTGTTTCTCTGCATTGAACAGCGTGGCATGGTTTAGAATACACAGAAGTTATTTTGAGTGTTCTCCAAGAGCTATTTCTGGTCCCTGGACCTCTTGGAGGAAAACCAGTGTAAGCAAAATCTACAAAAGCAAAACTGGTGGAATCCTGGACTTGCTTCTGTCACTGATTCTGGGTGGGTGTGCCTCTCCCAGCCTCAGTTTATTTACCTGTTAAGTGAGGGGATGGGACCAGGTGACCTCTGTGATCCCTTCTAACTCAAAATTCTCTGATTTATATTCTACTCTTTGAAAAAAAGAAGAATGAGCTGGTGAATTTTACCAATAAATCCATAAAGTAAGCATTTTTAGTCGTGCTAGAGAAAGAATCCAGGTGCGACTTAGAACTAGTACTTCTCAGTATAAAGAATTTGCCACTCGGACCTTCCCATCTTTCTTTAGCATAAACCACACCATCAGGTCACAGGGATGAGATCTGAAAATGTCCTTTTGGTCCAGCGCACTCTCTTGCCAACCCACAGACCACACCAGGTGGGCTTCTCTGCTCTCAGACCCCAGCAGAACTCTCCACCTTAGGTCAAATGTTGGGATTAGATTTGAAAACTGTTCTTTTCTTTTTCCATACCCAGGCAACACTCATGCTTTCCTCACCTGCCCACTCTCCCAGCCTCCTTTACTGCCTTCTGTATTTACAGACTGTCTGAATAGACTGTAGAGAGATTCTGTAGGCCTGAGCTGTTCATGTACAGGCTATGGAGTCAGACAGTCCTGGCTTTGGGTCCTGACTTGAGCACTTACACTGTGTGCTTAATAGCAAGTCATTTGACCTCTCTGAGTGTGAGTTTTTTTCATCTGTAAGACCAGAATGTAAATATCCTCCTTGCAAGGTTATTAGGAAGGTTAAATGAGATATTATATGCAGAGCACTTAGTGTAATATTAGGTATATTGCAAGTGGCCAAAACTTCAAGTCTATTATTGTTTTACACATAAAATAGGATCTCAAATGTTTGTGAAACAAATAAATAAAAAAGAACCTCTTCTTCAGAGCATTCCAATTAAATTCAGATAAAAGGTGATGAAAAGAGTGCCATGAAGGTTATGAGACAAGCAGCATTTTCTTGAAAGTATGTCTCAGACTGTCACAGGGTGGAAGGCAGAGCGTGCAACAGGTACACTGGGATTTAGGAATGGACTCACCCCTGACCAGCCGTGGGGCAAGAACTGGCCCTCAGACCAGTATTTCCCATTGATGAAGAAGCAGCCTGCAATCATGATGAACACCCACACTGCCAGGTTCAGCACATTGAGTACGTTGTTGAAGCCCACAGAATTCTTCACCCCCAGTGCGACAATGATGGTGACGATGACTGCGATCACCAAAGCCAGAAGGTCCGGGTATGATTGTTTTCCTTTCCCTAGAGTGGAAAGACATGAGCTAATATTGACCAGGGAGAAAAAATCCCAGGCCTACCCCGGTGCATCTGCACTCAGCTCAGAGAAAGGTGGTCAGTTTGTTACGGAGGGAGAAGGAACTGTGTGTGTGCGTGAGTGTGTGTTCGCCTCCACTGTGGTCCACAGGTGTCTGTTTGCAAATGGGAAGGTTTTGGTATATAGGTGAGGCGGCCTAATATCCTGGACCAAAAATTGGGACACATGATATGACAATTACAGCAGTGCCTATGGAACCATCGCATGAAACATCCAAAGTCAGGACTGTCCCAGGACATCCAGATGTATATATGGATCTGACATGTTATTTGAACTGTTTTATCTTCATTGTTGTTTAGTTTATAGTCCATACATTTCTCTTTGTTAGCAAATTTAGAAATACGTGTCTTTGAAAATTATTGGAAGAAGGGTGTTCTTTCCGTTTGAGTGAATGTGGTTGTGGAGAAGGTGGCCGGGGAACATGCCCCGCCTTTTTTGGTCTTGTCTGTTGGCCAGTGGACTCCTGCCCTCTATAGAATGGAGACGGCACTGCCTCAGCAGTCACGCTCCTGGATTTCAGCTGAACTCTTGCCTGTAACCAGCTGTGTGGCCTTGGGCAAGTGCCTCCTTTCTCCGGACCTCATCTGTAAAGTGAAAGGGCGGGCTACCTGATTTTGGAGGACACTTTCAGACCTAAGATTCTATGAAATCATTATACTGAGAAAATGTGGTCTTCATATTTTTTATCTTCTCATGGTATCTAGGTGCTCAGCATTTTGGTCAGTTCTTCTGAGATAGGGGCACCAAAGTCAAATGACTTGCATGCAGCCACTGAATTAGTCCCTGGAAGTTCTGGGGCAAGACCCCAAAGCCTCCTCATCTACTGTTTAGCTTCCCTTGAATGTAAAGGGATAGTCAGACATCAGGATGGAAAGTGGATGGTAAGTGAGGCTCAGAGCCCGAAGTGTCAAGGTATTTGTTACGTGAGCTTCTGATTATTTAGTATTCACTCATTTCGGTTACTCATCCATTCTGTTTCTTTTAGAAATATATTTGCTTATTTAAAAATTAATGCCTGGGGCTTCCCTGGTGGCGCAGTGGTTGAGAGTCCGCCTGCCGATGCAGGGGACACGGGTTCGTGCCCCGGTCTGGGAGGATCCCACATGCCGCGGAGCGGCTGGGCCCGTGAGGCATGGCCGCTGAGCCTGCGCGTCCGGAGCCTGTGCTCCGCAGCGGGAGAGGCCACAACAGTGAGAGGCCCGCGTACCGCAGAAAAAAAAAAAAAAAAAAAAAAAAAAATTAATGCCTGCTTATTTATGAAAAATTTTAAAAATGTTCTAAGGAAACCACTGGAGAAGTTCCTTATAGTTCTGTTTCCTGTATTAGTTTTATTTTTATATAGTTATTAACATGACGCACGTCCAGTTTGTATCCTTTGTCATACAGCATCGCATCAAAAACATATTCCATGCTATTACAGCAGTCTTCCTGGTCTTCCTTTTAATTGCTAGCTCTGTAATATGCTGCCCTAGTTTATGTAATCACTGTAGAATATTTAAGCTGTTTCTAATGTTTTGTTATTATAAATAAGGCTGTGATGAACATCTTTTCATATAAAGCTTTTATGGAAACTAGAATAATTTCCTTAGGATAGATTCAGAGGGGAATTACTTGGCAAAAGGAGATGTATTAAGGCCCTGGATACATTTTGCCAAATTGCATCCTGAAAGAGGAACCCATTTATTTGGCTCAGCAAGTTTGCATGTTGGGGTTAGAGTCTGTGGCAGTCTCACCCAGGCCGTTGAGGGTCCCCACGCTGTCCGCCATCCGGCGGCTGACCGTGTGGTTGGCCAGAGAGTCAAACATGCTGCTCAGAGCGCTGGCGCCGGCCGCGGTGCCAATCAGGTACTCCAGGATCAGGTTCCAGCCGATGAAAAACGCCACAAACTCCCCGACAGTGACATAGCTGTAGGTGTAGGCCGACCCAGTGGTCTTGGGGACGCGGACTCCAAACTCTGCATAGCAGACACCTGCATGGGACACACACATGGATGATGGATTTCAGGAGATGAGCTAAACTTCTGGTGGTTAACCATCTTGGGTAGAAAATACTGGAAATCTCTGGGATCTTAGAACAAATAGGCAAAGTTTTATATAAATGAATCAATTCAAAGTTCTAATGTGTTCCAGCTTCACTTCTGGAAAACTTTTTAACCTGAATGAATGCCAGAACTAATTCTAAGGAACTATTAGAAGCTGATCTTTTTCATTAGGAAAACTCCCGGTTATTGTATGTGTCTCTGTCATTGTTACTTAGGTGTCAAGATATCCCGAGTGAACATGGATCTAACTCATTATGACCCCACAATTGATGGCACCAGGGTTAGATTATGCTAGCATTCTTCTCTTTCATTTTTACCTGTTACAAAAGATGTTCCTCATTTGAGAGTGATGCCTCAAGCAACCCTCGAAAATCCTGTACTATACTGGCGGGTGGGTGGGTAATAACAATGCAAATATAAATAAATGACTAGTTATTAACTAGGAAATTTAGCACATACAAAAGATAATTTAATGAACACTTTTAGAGTGCCTACTGTGTGCTTGGGAAGGTGCCAAGTGCTGGGACTAAGAAAAGACAAGTAAGGCAGGGCCCTGCCTTCAAAGGGAGCTATCCCAGGAAATCAGCTTACATCGTAGGCTGTATAAGCTCAATAATCCAGAGACGTATAGGAACAAGGGGAGCAGAGATACGGCACGTGCCTCAGCTGGTTTTGAGGTGTACGGAGGAATTAATTGCACTCAGAAGGTAGAACATGAGGCAAAGACATGGTGGGGAGAGACAGTAGTATGAAGCTTTGGGTGGAGTGGGATGTGCCTGGGGAGGCTGGAGAGGCAAGCAGAAGTCATGTGTTTTCCAAAGTGGGTCAGGGCCGCCTTCCACCAGAGTCATCTGTTGAATTGTAGTTTTGGGAGATGGAGACCTGGAATCTGCATTTTAACAAGCTCCCCACTTATATTTGAGAAACACTGATATATTGCCTCATTTTTTTGTTTTATAGAATTAGAGATCAAATTAGAAAGAGACAGGGAATACACCAAACTTCTGGAAGTTGGGAGAATATTCTACATTGTACTAGGAACTCTGGATTTGGGGCCAATGGGTGGGGTACCAAGTGGAAGGACAGACATAAGACAGCTTGGAGGAAACACACCAGGAGTGGGATATAGGAGGAGGTAGAAGGGAATTCAAAGTAAACTTTACTTTCAGTCCCAATTTTGTTAAGAGCCAATCTTGAGGTTCTCTCATCACAAATCAGGGAAAAGTTGTCCACTCTTTTGTGACTAAAGAGAACAAGTTTCTTCTTTTTTTTTTTTTTTTTTTGGCGGTATGCGGGCCTCTCACTGTTGTGGCCTCTCCTGTTGCGGAGCACAGGCTCCGGACGCACAGGCTCAGTGGCCATGTGTGGGATCTTCCCGGACCGGGGCACGAACTCGTGTCCCCTGCATCAGCAGGCGGACTCTCAACCACTGCGCCACCAGGGAAGCCCTCTTCTCCTTTTGAAGGGAGTAAAATCAATGCAAGGAAGCAAAAAGAGAGATGTCAAAAACATGGACACAATGAATGATTAAATGTGATGCACTGTCTCTTTTCCTTCCACTCAGTGGCATCAGTGTCAGGGCGTCCATGTGGAAGAAGCACTGGACCAGCTGGGCTGCCCTCTTGTCTTGACTCTACCTTGAACCTGTGTACCCCTAAACGTTGTTTCCTTCCTTGTAAAGTAAAGGAATTAGGCTGGGATGCTGTCTTAAGTGTCTTTCTACTCTGACAATCTAAGATTCTATTGTTATATGGAATTTTGCTACAAAATATATTGAACATAATTTTCTTTTAGTTACTGTATTGTCCTGTATTATGGAGATGCTCTCAAGGCTAGCAAAGCTGTTTGTCCCTACCTTGAATGGCCTAGGCTGCTACTTATTTTGAATTTCTATGTCATCCCCCTTCCCTCCACATTGTAAAATAATTTTCATCCACTTCCTGGAGGTCAGACTCTCAGTTGTTTCTTCTTGTTGCTGTCGCAAGGCTTACATGGAGCAGTCTGACCTCCTCCTATTCTAAATTGCTGCTTCCAAACACCTGATGTTTAAATTCTTAGGGTGAGTCTAAAATTAAGAGGAAGTGGTGTCAGATGGAAGGCCTGAGGAACTCTATAAGGAAAGTATAGAATGTGTAAGTGCTGAGTGTGAGACCTGGTGATATTTTCTTGGATGCTTGGCAGACTTGTGTAACTTATGTGTTCTTTTCTCCTGAAGGGAGTTGAGTTTGCACATAGAGTAGGTTTCTTTTTAAGTGCAGTATAAGGAAGAGCTTAGGAGGTAACTAACTTACTCTCTGTAGTGCAGGATCCACATCTTTACCCAATAATTCTTTTTTTATGTTTATTTATTTATTTTTTTCTTATTAGTCATCCATTTTATACACATCAGTGTATACATGTCAATCCCAATATCCCATTCAGCACACCCCCGCCACCATCCCCGCCGCATTCCCCCCTTGGTGTCCATACGTTTGTTCTCTACATCTGTGTCTCTATTTCTGCCCTGCAAACTGGTTCATCAGTACCATTTTCTAGGTTCCACATATATGCGTTAATATACGATATTTATTTTTCTCTTTCGGACTTACTTCACTCTGTGTGACAGTCTCTAGATCCATCCACATCTCTACAAATGACCCAGTTTTGTTCCTTTTTATGGCTGAGTAATATTCCATTGTATATATGTAGCACATCTTCTTTATCCATTCGTCTGTCGATGGGCATTTAGGTTGCTTCCACGACCTGGCTATTGTAAATAGTGCTATTGGTTTCAGTGGTAAATGGGAGTGTTTCCTTGATTTCTGAGTTTTCATTGTTAGTGTATAGGAATGCAAGTGATTTCTGTGCATTAATTTTGTATCCTGAAACTTTACCATATTCATTGATTAGCTCTAGTAGTTTTCTGGTGACATCTTTAGGATTCTCTATGTATAGTATCATGTGATCTGCAAACAGTGACAGTTTTACTTCTTCTTTTCCAATTTGTGTTCCTTTTATTTCTTTTTCTTCTCTGATTGCTGTAGCTAGGACTTCCAAAACTATGTTGAATAACGGTGGTGAGCGTGAACAGCCTTGTCTTGTTCCTGATCTTAGAGGAAATGCTTTCAGTTTTTCATCATTGAGAATGATGTTTGCTGTGGGTTTGTTGTATATGGCCTTTATTATGTTGAAGTAGGTTCCCTCTATGCCCACTTTCTGGAGAGTTTTTATCATAAATGGGTGTTGAATTTTGTCAAAAGCTTTTTCTGCATCTATTGATATGATCATATGGTTTTTATTCTTCAGTTTGTTAATATGGTGTATCACATTGATTGATTTGCATATATTGAAGAATCCTTGCATCTCTGGGATAAATCCCACTTGATCATGGTGTATGATCCTTTTAATGTGTTGTTGGATTCTGTTTGCTAGTATTTTGTTGAGGATTTTTGCATCTATATTCATCAGTGATATTGGTCTGTAATTTTCTTTTTTTGTAGTATCACGGACTCTGGGAGGGCTTACCACAAGGAGTACTTCCCAGAACTTCTGCTGCCAGTGTCCTTGTCCCTTGGTGAGCCACAGCTGCCCCCTGCCTCTGCCGGAGACCCTCCAACGCTAGCAGGTAGATCTGGTTCAGTCTCCTATGGGGTCACTGCTCCTTCCTCTGGGTCCCGATATGCACACTACTTTGTGTGTGCCCTCCAAGAGTAGAGTCTCTGTTTGCACCAGTCCTGCCGAAGTCCCGCAGTCAAATCCCACTGGCCTTCAAAGTCTGGTTCTCTAGGAATTCCTCCTCCCATTGCCAGGCCCCCAGGTTGGGAAGCATGACGTGTGGCTCAGAACCTTCACTCCAGTGGGTGGACTTCTGTGGTCTAAGTGTTCTCCAGCTTGTGAGTCACCCACCCAGTGGTTATGGGATTTGATTTTATTGTGATAGTGCCCCTCCTACTGTCACACTACAGCTTCTCCTTTGTCTTTGCATGTAGGGTATCTTCTCTGGTGAGTTCCAGTGTCTTCCTGTCGATGATTGTTCAACAGTTAGTTGTGATTCCGGTGTTCTCGATAGAGGGAGTGAGAGCATGGTCTTCTACTCCACCATCTTGAACCGATCTCTGTATACCCAATAATTCTTATATTCTATGGGCTTCTTCTCTCCATCCTTCTTTACCACCTGATAATGTACAAGGCTTATAAGTAGAATTTGTGCAAGGAATGCTTTTGAAATGGGCATCAGTTTGATTGCAAATTTAATTTGGAGAGCCAGTATTATGAAGTTTGGGTAGTCAAAGTTCTCTCCTTAATATTTGATCTGACAAATTAAATTAAAAAGTGTCCAATTCACCATCAGAACCCACTGACCAAGGGTAATTAGCGAAGAGTCAAGTCTTCTTTAGGTCTTGTGAAGGGACCTGCCCCTTGATCTCCTGGATTAGAGGAAAAGGCCCTATGCTGTGCACGGTGCAGGAACGTATAGAATCTTAGTCACTCATTTCCCCAAACCTGATTGGATCCTGATGACTAGAGTTTGGGGAGAACAGTGGGACAATCAATTAGCCACTAACCATGTAAGACAATTTCTGCTACCATAAATCATTCTTTGGGACACATTCTCATTTTGAACACATTGTGAGGGGTTTTATTTTTGAAACCTTCTGATTCATTTGTATGCCGGAATCCAAGCTTTTGGTGGACACTAGAAAGTTTACAGCTTGTCATTGAAGCTCAGTGGTGAGGAATGAGTGATTTCAACCCCAAGTATCCTGGAAAAAAACTGGAAAATGTTGTCAGTCATTCATGTTTGTTTCAACTATCTCATGTGTAATAGAGACACATTCAAGGGTATCTTTCTAATTTCAATGAGAAATAAAAACAACAGAAAGGGAAGCCTTGTTTTTCATCCTAGATTATGTGGTAACCGAGTGTCCAAAGGCAAGTTACTTACCTCACATGGGTAAAACGAGGGGGTCAACTAGATGAGCTTCAGGCTACCTTCTCATGCTATTGTTCTTTGGTTTTACAGCTAGAAGCAACTCTTAATCATTTGGGTCAATGGGGGAAACCCTGTAGGAAATACTGCAAGCCAGTAGTCTCGGGAAATGTAGTACTGCCTCCTAGGGGAAATTTTGGAAATCTTTGAGGGTGTCTGTGGTTCACATGATTATTGTGGGTACTCATGGCATTAAATGGGTGGGAGCCTGGGCTGTTAGACATTCTGCAGTGTGTGGGACCGTCCCACCGAATGAGGCATTGTCCTGTGTCTTACATGATTCCGAAGGTCCCAGTGGACATTCATGTGAGACAAAACCTGTTTATGATTTCTGAGCTTGAATCTATCTTCATTTTACATATTAACACAAAGCATTTTTTTGGTATGGTTTTATATACATTGAATTTTCCTGGGATGTAACGACTGGGTAAACTGAGGGACAGTCATAATTTGTCTCAAAATTTACCAGGAGTTGCTCATCATTTGGGAAAACCACATCAGCAGCAGCTCAAGACTCATGGTCTTTGAGCACCAAACAGCACGCCTATGTGAAGGTACATTTGTAGCAGTTGCATTCATAGTGGTTCTACAAATGACGGCAGGCAACCGATGACTTTGTTGTGTCCCCTAATGTACTTATGCCCCAGGATTCACATGCTGATATATTATTTTTATCAGAAATTACTCTTCTTTCATTTGTCTTCTATACAGAGGACATGGTGACTTTTTTTTTTTAAAGTTAGTGTTTAGGAAGGTAGCATTATCTCTAGTTTGCTTTGCAGAACAGTAGAAAAAGAATTGCAGTGTATTTATCACCTAAAGTTGATTTGGTGTACTAGGATGGAGAATCACTGTTCTAAATGTGAGAGAAGTCTATAAACAATCTCTACTCAATTTAGTAAGGCATTTCAAAAATTTCTTGCCCCAGAGTTACCTTCCCAATCATATTTGCCTTATGCTATTATCAAAGTGACTTTGCATTCCTTGGCTATTCATCAAGTGGTTGGAGACGGAGAGGCATATTGATTCCAAAAGTATAACCGTGTAGGTGGAGAAAATCAATAGAGAGTACAACGTCGGGGTGCAGATGGCCATCAGCGAGTGGCAGCGTGCTGCAGAGAACATGATGGAAGTTTTCCCATTAGGGTTGTTCAGAGATGGCAAGTCCTCGAGCAGTATGGAGGATTCATTTCTGCAGGACTAGAGAGAATAGGAATGGTTCCTCATAGCCTGCAACTCTGATATCCTTTTCGGTTATCTACCTCTTAAGTATATTGTAAACATACCCCTGTTCTCATTTTGTAATATCCCTAGTGTTCTGTTTTATTTCCATACCTAGAACTACTTTTGCTTAAATTGAGTAATTCCCAGCCTGAAGAGCAGTCAAACTTAGGATTTACACATTGAAAAGTGGGTTGGGACAAGATACCAGAAGATTCCATATTTGAAACATTCTCGATCAGTCCCTTTGTGAGTACCCCAAATGTGTGATTTGAGGTTCAGAAAAGTTTGGTTCCTTTCAGTGTGAATTTCTTTTTAACTCCAAGAGTCTATGGTCCTATCATATATAGGTATAATAGGCCAGGTTAGATACTCCCAGGGAGCCTACGAACAATATTGAACTTTCTAAACTTGTACCTAAGACAGCGCTGCCCAAGGGTTAAGATGATCACTACATGTTCCTCCCTGTCTAATGTCATCCTGTCATTCACAGCCTGCCCACCCTGGTTCTCTAGTACCTTCTCAGGACCAGGAAGCAAAGATTCTCCACCCTAAGAGGGTGTAAAGGAGAGAGATCCCGCTGGCGGTAGGTGAAAGGTAGAGAAGGGTTTCTCCACTTGAGAAATACATTTCCCTCTTCCTTCCACCAAAGAAAGCCATCAGACAAATAAGTACTTTTTAAAAGTGTACTTGGGCCTGGGAAGATTAAATCTAGTGGTTATTTACACCTGAACACCAATTACTCTACTCAGATAAAGAGAGGTTTTCCCATTACCATGTAGTTTAACATATTGACTAATTCCCTAACTTACTTATCAGCGTATTTACTGATTTCCTGAATAACTTCGGACTTCCTAAATTTCCTTCCTTTAGTGCCTACTAAATCAGGCACTGTGGTGAGTATCAGAGACTTAAACGGAAAGTAAGGCAGGTCTCCTGACGTTGAAGCGTCTATATTCTAATCGGGAAAGACCTTAATAACCGGAAGATTCCACGCGGCTGGTACGTAACGTTGTAGGGTATTTATGAGGTGCTCTGGGAGCCCCGTGGGGCGAGTGTGGTTCTGAGGGAGCACGGTTCTCTGGTTGCCGGGGAAGTGGGGAAACGAAGTGGGGAGGCTATTGAGTTGCATCTTGAAGGGTGAGCTGGGCTTTCCCAGGCAGAACAAAATGGGAAAGGGGGGTCTCAGGCAGATGAAAGGACACAGCTGGAATGACGTATAGGCTGCTTTGGGGATTGAAGATGATGAGTCTGCAGAGATGGACTGGGGTCAAGTGTTGAGGGAGCGGGACCTGGTTAATAGGTTGGGGGAATCTAGCAGAAAAGGACCGTATGGTTCATCTACTATAGTCGTCAAGCTTTCTCTTGGTTGTAAAACCCACTCTGCCCACAAAGTCTTATTTGAGAGCTTAATACATAAATAAGTGAAAGCAGGGTGCTCTGTCTGAGGAGAGAGTAGGAGACCTGAGGCTGGTCTGCCCGCGATCTCCCGCACCCCACGCCTCCCCAGAGCTTTTGACTATCCTCTGAGGACCCACAGGCTGTACTGAGCGCATGGTGGGGGAGGGGTATCAGCTGCGCATCTGGGTGGTTTTCTTACTTGATAGAGGATGCAACCGAGCCCCAGACCTGAAGCTGCATATTCAGGTTATGACAGAGCAGGGGCTAGAATGGAAGTCTCCTGATAGCCAGTTCTAGGAGCTTTCCAATTCATTCATTCATTTATCTGAAACATTTATAAGGTGCCATCTTGATGCATCTATGTTAGATTTTAGGGACTTAAAGGTGAATAGGAAGAATACAGTTCCTTTTCCGTGGGTCTTATAGTCTAGTGGCGAGGACAGACCAGAAAAGCAACAATTACAAGAAAACAAGAAAGGAGATATTAGTTGTAGGGAGTGGGGGAAAGTGCATGGGCTGCTTTAAAGAACTGCAACCCTGAGTTCTGAAGTGAGGTGTTCAGAGAGCCAGAAGGACTGTCCATAGAGAAAAGGGCGTCAGGAGGTACGAGAAGGAGTGGAGAGGAGCGTCCAGGAAAACAATTAGCCAGCTCTGCAGTTTCATTCAGGCCTCTGGGATCAGTCCCAGCCTGTGTGTTGCTCAGAGGAGCCTGCCTGGGGTGACTGGCCACAGGCCACAGATGACAGGCCTGATTGGTTGTTTTGAACGTGTTGTATCGGTCAGCGATGCCTTGTCCATGAAGTCAGTTCCTCCTGAGTGCCAATTATCGTCTGTCTCACAGACCCAGGAAGGAGTCAGCTGTTGGATGACGCCAGTGCAACTCACCACTTAGACCCAAACACGTCTTTAAGGACGTCCTCACCAAAGACGGCATTTTGCTGAGATCGTTGTTACCCATTTCCTTCTCATTTTCTTAGTCTTCTTAAAATATCTCTGTTCCATTAATCAATTCACAGCAGGGCTATATGTGTTGTATATACTGATATCGTTGCTAGTACTGCTAGTAGGTTGGGAGTGGGGTATAAGGAGAAATCACAGGACCCTAGAGAGAAGTAGAGTGTGAGTTCTCTTGGAAACATTTGTGTTCTCTGCAGCACTGAATTCCAGATGGTGGTAATGAAGTATCCCCATCATCACTGTCCCCCTTGAGAAGCACGTTGCTGGATTCTGAGAAACATCTATTCAGCCCCCTGTGACCCTGCACCAATGTCCTCTTCCCAATGCTCTTGATCAGCCAAGAAAATTGTGGGTTTCTTTTTCAGGGAGTAATCCATCAGGCTCTCTCTCCCTCCCACTTCGACCGTCTCTTCTACCTGAGTAACCTTGGTCACTCCATCACCTGTCAGTGAAGCCCAGGCAATATTTACAAATGCATCTGGAAGAAAAGCAGTCTGTCTGGGAACGCCATAATTTTTCTGCCAAAGCGGGTCCCAGGTGGACAGTAAAAGCCTGTGTTTAGGGAATGGATGGCATCTTCAATCAGGGTGTGTGTGACACTATTACTTACTGAACCTGACAGGCCTCCAATTAAAGTTGGGTAGGAAGCAGAGAACTGGAAAGTTCCCCAACCTGCTGCACCAATATATCAACATATAAACAGGAAGGAAAGAAGCTGTCCTCATAGTCAGAGAAGTGACTCCCAAAATAGGTCAAGGAAGTTTATTAATTTACTTATGAAATAAGACCAGACTATGTGCTTACTCTCTTGTCTAGATCTCCCGTTTGAAAATATTTTAGAGGTTATTGGAAGGTACAGTTTTCATAACATGATGAATTCCAGTATCATATTGTCTGGTCATGCTATTGTTAATATCATCATTAGTATACATTAATTGTATTGCTTTATCAGTGATAATGAAGATGGTAATAATAATAATAAAGATCATATGGTTGCTTTCAACTGAAAAATTCACAGGGTTAGCTTTTCCTGAGTCCATCTTCTGGCCCAGGTTGGTCCCTCTTCATTGCTGAGATGGCAGGTGGGCTAGAACTGCCCTTTTTTCTGCTCATAACATTTTTATGTAGGTGACCTTGGGTTAACATCAAAGAGAGCCTTGCAGGGGAAAAGATGTTACAAAAGGGAAAGACACATGTGTTGGGGCATCTACCTATGGTAGGCCCGTTGTACATGGTTCCTCATCTGATGCTCAGGTAAGGTGCGAGGGAACGTTGGGGCCTCCATCAGCAGCCCCTCTTTGCTTTAGGAGAAGCCGTGAGGTGTCATAGAAGACACACAGCCTCTGGAGAGAGACCCAGAGAGTGCTTATAACAATTAAATGAGATAATGCACACAGATCACTTTGCCCAGTGCATCGCACAAAGTGAGTGCTTGGTAAATGGCAACTAGAACTATTACTAACTGTGGCTTTGAGCAACTCACCCAATTCACTGACCCTTAGTTTCTCCATCTGGAAACTGGCGATGGCGATGCCTACTGTGCAGGTTGTCACGGCCAGGCACTCCTCCAGCGGGAGTTATGGCTGTTACTGCAGTTGAGGAAAAGGATATCAGAGAGCTTTACTTAGCAGTAGCTTCTGGAGTGTCTATGCAGGAGCCTTTGCCTCGTAGATGGGATAAAAGAGATTAGAAACAAGTATTGTTGGCTGATGGTTTTAGAGACTCAGCATTGGCAGAGAAGTCATCTAGAATCTAGACCAAGCCCTATGTGTGCTTGATTCACTTCTAAGTCGAAACCTGGATAATTTTCTTTTTAGGTTCTTAATCTTTAATCTAGAAACATCTGTTCTTTTCCACAAATCCTGTTAGAAATTGTGAGGGTGAAGAGAAAGGTCCCAGTTTCTTGTTCAGCCTTTCTTTATGAGACCTACTGCCCCTCGTCCAGATGACTCTGATGACTGAGCCATAAAGGCTTTGTGCGGAAAGGCAAGGAGGGCAGGCACTGAAGTGACAGCCAGTCAAAGATTTTCCAGCTCATCTCTCCAGGAGTAGGCAGTGCCCCCGTTTCTGAAGCAGAGGAAAGTCGCACTGACAGAGCTGACAGTCCTAAGAAGCTTCTGTGAGGGGACCAGGCCATCACCCCCTTGCCCTGAGAATTTAGTGGGCAGGACTAAAAGAGAGTGCTAAGAGAACACACCTGAGCCCTTGTGTGGCCTCCTCAGCCTATTTGACAATCACGTGGGACCAGGTTCCCCTGGGACAGGCTGCGTTCTTGGCAGATGCCCGGGAGGGTGAGACCCAGAGAATCTCTCGTGGGCCTGGATCTGCTCTCAGTGGAGGACCTTCCCAGAGACATGAGAAACCCCTCCTAAAAGGGGTGCCGTCTTGACTTTTTTCCAAAATGGGCCAACATGCAGAGAGGGAGGACCGGAGACTCAGGATTCAGGAAGTTGTTAGAGAGAATCTTCTGGGTGTGGGGATTTGGTTACAGCTCCTAATTCTTTCTATTATAGTTCTCCTCCCTCCTGGGATACAAACATGTACCACTTTCACCTCCCTCCCTCTCCTTTGCCCTTTCTACTCTCCAGCCCACAAACTCTAGAAGAATTTGGCCTTCTGTAGGGCATAAGTATGAAGTTTGTATTTTAAGGAGTGAGTGTTGCTGCCTACTGGTCCATGAGGATGGAAGGATGGAGTGCATGGTAAACAGTACTGGGGCACAGCTGACCAGGATCTGGGGTAACTGTTTTTCCTAGATTCTCACCTAGATGGTCCTAATGGATTGCTTCCAACTGGACAGCCCCTACCAAATGCAATAGCAATGGTGGGATTTTAGCTGACTTTTCTACAAGACAACTCCGGTGAATGGAACAGTGAATCGCTTGGATGTGTTGGTGGCTTCTTGACAGAGGCATGCCCTCCAAGGAGAACACTGAGTGCTTTTGACATGATTTATTGTGTCGAGTGCTCTCATAAATAAAACATGCTTAGAGGTGTTTGCAAAGGAGCAGGCATTTGTATCTATGTTTTATACGTAAGAGAAATTCATTGCATTGTTTATTTTCTTTAAAAAGCCTCAGAAATTATAAACTGGGGTATTTGTAAATAGAGTCTCTAGATAAATAACCAAGGACTATCATTGAATTTATTACAGAATAGGAAATTCCTGAAGAGTTGATAGGATATAAAGATATATTTATGTGTGCATGTGTATACGTACATATTTATGTAAATGTATACATATATTTATATGTTTTCAACTACTTTGCAAGGGACTTTGAGGACCAGGTTATGTAAATGGCCAGTGGTGAAGTAGAGTATGAAATGTTTGTGATGCATGCTAGCAAATCATTGCTTTTCATGCACATACAGCTACCCATGGATACTCAATAAACACAGGCGCAGACTGTGTCTAGGATGAATGCATTTCTTGGGTTGTTAAATCAGAGTTTCACTTTACTGCTTGCCGTTCTGTCTTTTGCATGCCAGCTCTACCCTTTGTCTTACGGTGTTTGTCTATGCTGTACCCCAGAAATCGGCAGCTTCAGTCCACAGGCTGTCAACCCGAAAGGCCGTTTATCAGCGTCCCTGCCGCTTGGGACACCAGTGCCTACACCTTCTTCAGCTCCATGTGTAGGAATATATTCTTCCTTCAGTTTCACTCCTCCCCCTCTGCCTGCATTTTTCTTTCTCCATTATTGCTTTTGATCTCTCCATCTCCATCTGACTGTAGCCGTTTAACAAAGTTCTGCCCTTTGTTCTTTTCTCTTCATACCCCCTTTGCTTGGGTGACCTCACCCCCTTGCCAGGGCTGGTGGAATTTGCTGGGGTCGGGGCGGTGGCCTCCCTGATTCACTCGGCTGGCCATGGGCCCTTAGCACCAGCCTCTGTGACCTGGCAGTGTGAGGAGGGGCACCGAGTGGGGCAGGGTGTTCAGAGCTGATGGCTGGCGCATGCAGAGCTCCTGAGCTGCTGTAGCCAGCCAGTTAGACTCTGCACGTAGTCTGCCTTTCCCCAGAGCCCCAAGGGCAGGAGCTGGTGCTGGGAGTAACTCCTCTGTGAGTTTCCATGAGCACTCCTGTCTCAGATGCTTATCCTTGCTTGTGCCTGACTCACCTCTAGCCTCTGTTTTAGTGCACAGAATGGAGGCTGCTTAAATATCACTTGTTCAGAGAGAGAGAGTACTTTGCACTGGTACCCTGTTTAATTTCCATGGAGCCCTTACCACAATTTGTAATTCTCTTATGTGCTTATTTACTTGTTTTCTGAGGCACAGCTTTTTTGTATGTTTTGCGGCACAGCTTGTTTGAAGGGGACTGTCCCTGTAGAGATGAGAGTTCCTCTTGGGCAAATACCTTCAGGAACAAAAGTATGCTTTTTGCCCAAGGTTTATCTGGAGAAAGGGTGAGTAGGAGGCGGGTCTGAGTCTTTTACTAGGTGTGCGCTGAGGGGCTTCAGAATCTGAACCAAGGCCTGCTCATTTGCACTAAGAACGAACCTAGCCTTGTTAGGTTGGAGATCTGGCCAGCAGTAGTGGTAGTAGGGATAAAAATAAGAGCAAACGTTACTAAACATTTACTGTGTGCACCAGCTCTACTGAGCACTTTACATACTCGATCTTAATCTCACAAGATAGAAAGGATGCTGAGGCCATCATTATTCCATTTACAGAGAATGAGTCCAGGATCTAGACAGGTTCTCAGGACTTGCCAGTATTTTCCACTTGACAGAATACACCTAGAAGATGACGTTTGTACGGATGTGGGAAGGAGGTCACGTGTAAAGGGACGAGGCTGTTCACAGGTAGCGGTGAGTAGCCTTGGGCCTCTCCCACCTCCTGCTGCCCTGAGGGCTGAGGGAGCAGTACCTTGGCACACCTATAATTTTTGGCAACCTGCTTGGGAAGCTCTAGGTTAAGTACATTTTTCAAATTGCACAGGTAGTAAATGGCCGAGCAGGGCTTGAAGTGAGGTAGATCAGCTCTGGGACTAATTGCTCTGATGCTGCCTGGTGCTCCTCTGCTACGTGGTGTTGGGATGTGTGTGTGGGGAGTCGAGGCATTGGGCCTTTCTTTACAAATCTTTCCACTCCCTAAGTTCTACTTTTCACCCTAACTCACACAGGCAATCTAATCTGAACTCTTCATTGTGCATAGGAGGAAACTGAGGTCGAGAGACGTGAATGACTTGCTCCAGGGTCCTGAGCTGCTGAGGGACAGAGCTGGAACTAGATCCCAGGTGTCCTGACTCCTGACCCAGACCCTTTGTCTCTTGCAGCTCTCATGACTATTTCACGTGTGCCTGTCTTGTTTCTTTGCATCGATTGATGCCAAGCCCTTTGTCTTGGAGTTCTTTCCTGTCTTCTGCGGCACCCTGCCACGCTGAGCCCAGAGCCGGCGGCCAGTCCCTCTCACAGCTGTGCTGGGGGCTCTCGGTATGCACTGTCCACCCCAGCAAGTGCTGGAGAAGATATCAAAGAAGCCCAGTTTCTCCTGGGTTTGCCGGAGGAAACTCATTTTCACAATCAGCAATTTGAGAAACTTGCATATTTCTATTAAATTGTGCTCACCTTTTCTGAACTGGTAACTGACATCCTTCCTACAGGGCTGTCAATCCAGCCCCACATAGAAGCGCTACATGCACTTCACAACACCCTTCTCACGGCTGACAGGTGACAGAAAGCCGCTGAGCTTAGAAGTCATTTTCCTGACCTGGGTTACAGAAGTTTTGAGCTAGAAAAGTGCTCTCCTAATCAATGGAATAGAATGAGCTACAGGCTCTTTTGAAACCCTAATAAGAATGAGGGTTTCCTTGATTCATTCGATTCTCTCTGGCGAGTTTTTAAATTTTTTGAGGGGGTGTGTCTGCCTGGAGCAACATGGTGGTAACAGTCTCTGGAGCAGGCAGAATCGAATTTAGACTTGCCTTTTGCCGCTGACTGCTTCGTTGCCCCGGACAAGTCACCCATCCCCCGTAAGCCTCAGTTTTGTCATCTGCTAAATGGATCTGACAATGGTACTTATTTTGTAGGATTTGTTGAGAAGATTGTGCAACTGGTGTTCAGCTAGTGCCAGGCATGTTACCAGTGCTCAGTGGCTTAGCTATTATGATCGGGCATACTACAGGAAAGCTACTATCACCTACCAGGGAGGCTGAGAGGATTAAATGAGGTAGTATATGCATGGTGCCCAGGGCACAGAATTTGCCTAATGATAATAAAAACAATAGTAATAATAATAGTAATGACTAACATTTACTGAGTGTTTACTAACTTCTGTCTTAGAGACTTTAAAACATCAGGGGCAGGTGCTATCATTATTAAGATTTCAACCTACAGCTGTGTATTTAGACAGTATTTTGGAGAGCTAGTCTTCAATAAGCTTGGAGACTGCCCTGAATTTGTTCATCTTTGCATTTCCTCTCTACCCTCTCACCCACTTTGCATTTCTGCCTCTCCCACCCCACCAGTGTGGTTAAGAGCAGTTCTCAGATATATTTAAGGGAACAAATAAATGGAAGTTTGTGGAATGAATGAGTGATCTTAGGTCATTGAAAATAGGTTGCAGAAGGGCCAACCCTTCTGGTGGTCACCTCTCAGGTCTGGCTTCAATTTGGGGAGGGGAAAATGGTCTGTTCTGAAAAACAAAGAAACTCACCAGGCTATCTAAATAGATCCTAAATATTTAGCGATCTTCCTCGGCATGAAAATCCAACCTGAGATGAACACTGGAACGAGCAGACTCTGTTTAAACTTTGCGAAGGTCTGCAGAACGAGCCCAGGGAGGCGGTTGGAAGCCTCGTCGATGGGAAAGAGCTCTGTTCCCCTTACCGCCTCTCCAGGGACTCAGTTACCAGGGTTCACCTAATGTTGGTTGAGAAGATGCTAAAGAACAAGTGAGGGTGGCAGGAAACACAATGGTCAACCCTAGTGCTGAGCCATAAGCTTAGAGTGCCAAGAAACGTACGACTCGGTGTGATGGGCCTTTATTGCCTTTTAGACCGTTTCATCCATTGCAATTTATTAATCCCCATCTAATGCGAAAGAGTGTTTTGCTTTAAAGATATCAGAGGCAGCTTGCTGAAATGGAGGAGCGTGCGTTTTGGAGTCCTGCAATCTTAGATTTGAGTTCTGGCTCTGCCAGTAAATATATGCCTGCTTCTTGGGAAGTTACTTTAACCTCTGACCCCCTGGCTTCTCATCTGAGGGCAGAACTAAAATCACCCCGCCCTGCACTGGCTTGGTGGGGATGGAGAGGAGGCGCTACACTAGAGCACCGTATGCAGTGTTCTGAACACAAAGATTAGTTTACTGTACCTCGTGGTGTTCTGTGGCGGGGCTCTTTACTAGAGTTTTCTGTTTCTGCCTTCACTTTCTTTCACCAGGATGGTATTGTAAATCCATTGTTCAAATGACATTATCTCAAAAATGTTCTCATTTGTTATGTGCCTTTTCTCAGCTAGAAAGAGCATTTATCCTTCTCCCTCACCCTCCCTCATCCAGCCATGCCCCAATCCTCTTCTCCATTCCAGGCTTCCTCCATTTCAGGGCCTAGAGCCCCGTAGTCTCTTGCCTGTTCTGTACAATATGCACACAGCCAGATTCCCACCTCTGTCCTCTCCCCACTGTGTTACTAAAATACGGATCTCGTCACACCACTGAACTTCTCAATGACTACAGAATGATCTCTAACCTTCCTGCCCTGGCCCCCAAATCCCTCCTTCTAGAGCTCACTTTGTTTAAATGAATGATCCTGGTGGACCATTTTGGTTAGGGGATGATAGTCTTTGGAGAATGGCCAGGATGAACTTGGAGGGTGATAGAAAGATATGTAGACTGCTCTGGATAAGATACGAACAAGAGTTTTAGGGCTTGACAGCAAGCAGGTGAGGGAGCAGAAGGTCAGTTTAAAGGAGGAAGGCTGCCCATCAATGGGGCTGGAGGCTGAAGTCAAGAACAGAGGGTTTGTGGACATTCTCTAAAGCCAGGGAGAACTGGAGTAGCCTGTATTGCATCGTAAGCTTGCTGTCTGCTGGGACAGACTGCATTGTATCTCCTATCTCTGGCCCAAACTTGCCATAAAGTTCACTGCACATACAGCTTTACCTTGCTGTTACTTGGAGGACAGGAGGGGCTGGGGTATCATCTAGTTGGATGATGAAGTGAAGAAAAGGGAAGAAGCCAATGAAACATGGAGTGGAGACAGAGACTCTATGGAAGCAGAGATTCAGAGCTGGAAGAAGTAAGCTTCACAACTCTCTAGGTTTATTGAGGGAGACTCTAGATTTTCTGATTGTACATGACTGGGAATCAGAACAAATTTGATTTAAATGTTTCAGAACAACTTGACCTCAGCAAACTGGAGGGCTTAGGGGCTATACATCGATTATAGATGTGGCAGTGACAGCTAGTTTTCCTTTTCTTTACCACCAATAGAACCCCTATAATACTTGGGTGGGTAATGTACCCAGTCAGAAGACTACATTTCTCAATCTCACTTGCTGTATCTTAAGTGTTCAGGTTTTAAGCAATATAAATGGAAGTTAGAGGAAAGGATTTATGAGAAAGCTTCTTTAAAAAGGGACAGAAATGTGGGAAATGACCTGCCTCAACTTCCTGTTTCTTTCCTGCCTTCCAAAACTCAGACAAATTGACTGGAGCTACAGCAGCCATCGTGGATCTTGCAGTCACCTTGAGGATGGAAGCCAAGTATCCAGATGGTAGACCAGAAAGATCAAGGGGCCTGATTACCCATGACTGCAGAGCCGCAGTAGCGGCCTCCCTCCAGGCTTCTGTTGTACAAGAGAGAAGTGAAATTATCTTTCATTTTTAGTTTTCTGCTGTATCAACTGAACCTAATCCTAGTCTGCTAATACAGTAGCAGAGTGATTATGAGAGGGCTCTGGAGTCAGACTGCTTTCACTCTGTTCCTTGCTCTGTCACCTCTTAAACAAGAGCCTTAAACCAATTCCCAGAGGTTTCAGAAGCCTCCTTTTTCTCATCTGTAATATGAGGAAAATAACGCCACTTACACATGGGGTTGTTGTGAAGGTTGAGTAAAATAATGTGTAAAGCAATTAGAACTCTTTAGGTACACAGTAAGTGCTCAATAAATGGTAGCTGCTGCTATCATTATTATTATCATGACTATTATTGCCATAATTACTTATCAGGTTTAGCATTCATCTCCATTAATGGAGATGATGGGTCCTTTAGGGTAGAGACAATTTCTTTCTTTTTTTTTTAATTAATTAATTTATTTATTTTAGTTTTGTCTGTGTTGGGTCTTCCTTTCTGTGCAAGGGCTTTCTCCAGTTGCGGCGAGCAGGGGCCACTCTTCATCGTGGTGCGCGGGCCTCTCACTGTCGCGGCCTCTCTTGTTGCGGAGCACAGGCTCCAGACGCGCAGGCTCAGTAGTTGTGGCTCACGGGCCCAGTTGCTCCGCAGCATGTGAGATCCTCCCAGACCGGGGCTCGAACCCATGTCCCCTGCATTGGCAGGTGGGTTCTCAACCACTGCGCCACCAGGGAAGCCCCGACAATTTCTTATTTATTTTTGGTATTGCTCCAGGACTGGCATATGGTAGGTACCCAATACAGCTTTCCCAAACCATATCTTATTAGATTCTTGCTACTATTTCTCATGAGCAGATGATAAAAATTACTGATATAGTGTACCGGGCGGGGGACTGATACTATGCATGCTTACTGTCATTTAATCCTTACCAAAACCACCTGAGAAATGGGCTGAAAGGGTAGTTGTAGACAGTGCAAGAGCTTAGGAGTCATTCAGACCTACACTCTGTTTGAGGTTCAATTTTATTAATATTAAAAGAACTGGAAATAAGTTTTATTTCTCCACTCACGTTCCATTCATAGGAGCCTCTTGGGGCAGATTACTTTTAATGGCCAGGTGTCGCTGACACGGAGGCTTTGCTTTGTGTTTTATCCCAAGCCGGTGAACTAGAGAACCTCTATAAACTACCCACCTTCCATCCCTCATCTTGCAACAAAGCTGTCAGTGGGAACCAGGAAGAAAAACTATTTCCCCTATCTGGTTTATACAGTCTGGTATATACAAAAGGGTTTTAAGGTTTGGCATGGGCACAGGGTCTGGTTGTGGGCTGCTGAGCTATTTAAGAGTAGATAAGACCTTTTGGACAAGGGTAAAGGTTACAGCACAAGCTGCTTCCTCTGATAAATTTCCCTCCACCTGTGATAGGGCTGTGGGCAGTTATGGTGTTGGGGCAGGAACAGTAGGAGGAGCCTGGGAAGGTTTTTTTCTTTTTTAAATTTTATTTATTTTTGGCTGCATTGGGTCTTTGTTGCTGCATGCAGGCTTTTCTCTAGTTGTGGCAAGCGGGGGCTACTCTTTGTTTCAGTGCACGGGCTTCTCATTGCGGTGGCTCCTCTTGTTGTGGAGCACGGGCTCTAGGCGCGTGGGCTTCAGTGGTTGTGGCACACAGGCTCTAGAGCACAGAGCTCAGTTTTTGTGGTACATGGGGCTTAGTTGCTTTGCGGCATGTGGGATCTTCCCGGACCAGGGATTGAACCCGTGTTCCCTGCATTCGTAGGCAGATTCTTAACCATTGCGCCACCAGGGAAGTCCCTGGGAAGTTTTTGTAACTTTGGGTCTTGTCAAATTATAGAGAAAGTGGCTCTCTCTCTTAGATTTGTTTCATGTTATAAGCTGGTTTGCATCTCATGGGAGATGATGCCACAAGGGCAAAAGTCTCTTAAGAATCTGCTGGCCAAGAAGACCTAAATAGACATTTCTCCAAAGAAGATATACAGACTGCCAACAAACACATGAAAGAATGCAGCCAAATAGTTCCTATCTTAACATACATTTCCTCTTCTTGTAGGTCATGGCTATTCCAGAGGTAGCTCCTGGTTCCTATGGTGGAGTAGTCCTTAACCCTGGCTGCACATTAGAATTCCCTGGGGAATTTTTTAAAAATGCCAGTTTCTGGGCTCTACCCCAGTCCAACTGAATTAGAATCTCTAGGGCATAGAGCCTGAGCATCAGTATTTTAAAAAAGAAATAAACAGAAATTAAAAAAATTTTAAAATGAGTCACAAACTGAGAGAAAATATTTGCAAAACCATATATCTAATAAAGAACTTGTATCCGAAATATATAAAGAAGTCTTAAAAGTTAATAAGAAAATGAAGACTCCAATTAAATAATGAGAAAAATATTTGAACACGTTACCAAAAAATATATTTGCATGGCAAATAAATACATAAAAAGATGCTCAAAATATTTGTAATTAGGGAAATGCAAATTTCAACCGTACTGAAATATCACCATACACTGTCCAAAATGGCAAACAAACAAATAAAACAACCACAAAAAAACACACCTGACAATTCTTAGTGCTGGCAAAGAACAGAGCAACTGGAACTCTCATGTATAGCTGGTGAGAATCAAAAATAAGATAGCTACTTTGGGAAAATGTCTGGCAGTTCATTATAAAGTTAAACATATACTTGCCACAAAACCCAGCAATTCCACTCCTAGGTATTACTCAAGAGAAATGACAACTTGTGTTCACACAAAAACCTGTACACAGATATTTATAATGGCTTAATTCATAATGGTCCCAGACTGGATCAACCCAGTTGTCCTTCAACTAGTAAATGAATAAACTGTGTGGGGCTTCCCTGGTGGCGCAGTGGTTAAGAATCCACCTGCCAATGCAGGGGACACAGGTTTGATCCCTGGTCTGGGAAGATCCCACATGCCGTGGAGCAACTAAGCCTGTGCGCTGCAACTACTGAGCCTACGCTCTAGAGCCCGCCAGCCACAACTACTGAGCCCGCCTGCCACAACTACTGAAGCCCACCTGCCTAGAGCCCCTGCTCTGCAACAAGAGAAGCCACCACAATGAGAAGCCCGCGCACAGCAACAAAGAGTAGCCGTCGCTCACGGCAACTAGAAAAAGCCTGTGCGCAGCAACGAAGACCCAACAGAACCAGAAAATAAAAATAAAAAATAAAATAAATTGAAAAGAAAAAAACAAACTGTGGAATATCCATATGGTGGGATACTACTCAGAAATAAAGTGTAATGTCTCATTGATAACACACAACATGAATGAATCTTAGATGCACCATACTAAGTGAAAGAAACTGAACTCAAAAGGTTACCTGCTGAATGAGTCCATTTATATAACATTCTGGAAAAGGCGAAAGTACAGAGACAGAAAACGTCTCTGGTTGCCTGGGGTTCGGGGTGGCAGGAGGGGAAAATCACAAAGAGGTAACATGAAGGAATTATTTGGGGAGTGATGGAACTCTTCTGTGTCTTGATTGTAGTGGAGGTTACACAATTGTATGTATTGGTCAAAACTCATAGAATTGTATATTTAAAAGGGTCACCTTTACTGTATGTACTTATAACTCAGTAAAGCTGAGCCTCCCTTCCCCAATCCATTGTTCAGAAGCAAATTCCCCAATTTAAATTCATAGTCAGGGTTGAGAGATATTGCTGGCGTAATAAATTCAAATCTAGTTTCTGTTATTTAAACTTCAGTTTCCTCATATGTAAAACTGGAGATAATAAAACCTACTTTGAAGAGATATTATGAATCTTAAACGTGATGATGTATGGCAAACTCCTAATATAGGGTTTGGCACAAAATAATAATAACCACTTAATAGGTGCTACGTGCCAGGTGTTGTATGGGCATTTTACAGATATCTCATTTAGTCTTTACAACAGCTCTATGAAGTAGGTATTATTGTCACCATTTTCAGGGTGGAGAGACTGAGGCTCAGAGAAGTTACGGAACTTGCTCAGAGTCTCACAGCTGGTCAGTGGCTGAGGCAGGTTCCAAGTCTAAACTTATCGTTACTGATTACTTTACCACTCTGAAATCTTAATTTCAAGCATCCTGCTCTTCAGCTTCACTTCTATCTTCTAGTTCACTTTCTCGGTGTTTTTACTTCAGTGATTTCCTGACCTCATTGAGAACACCAGTCTTCATCGATCCTACCACTTCTCGTAAATCACCACTACCTTCATGTTCTCACTTCCTTTCTCATCCAACCTAAGTTGTGTGGTCCAGCAGTATTTCCTCTTCCTTTTCTAGTATTCCTAGTATCATGGCTTTTTTCCCCCTCTCTCTCTGCCTAGGAAAAGCTAAATCTAGTCAATCCCAACTTTTTCTTTATTCTGCTCTTGCAACCAAGCAGCAGTTATTGCTGGAGATAGATGCAGATATGGAGAAGCAGTGGGAAGTTGGGTCCAGAGAGAAGCTATATGGAGATAATGGTGTGGGAGTGGAAAGAAGAGGGTGGAGGGAGACTTTCCTTGGTTTAATGGCAAAGGATCATAGAGTGAGAGGCCTGGTTGAAGAAACCTGATATAAAAATGCTAACTTTGGCACAGTTATTTTGGTCCTGTCCCTGGCTGGGGGCTCTAGGAGGATTCTGGCTGGCCTCAGCTGGGAGATGTCAGTTACAAAGTGTAGAGAAGCGTTATGGACGAGGCCATGTGCAGAGAAGGGCATCACTACTGGGACAGAAGCAGGGCTTTCTTTTGGTGCCTGGTGCCATGGTGAAGGCATCAATTACTGGCCAGTACCAGAGCCTTCGGTGGAGCTGGTTCAGTGATGTGCTGGTAAATGTTTAACAACTCACTCTCTGAAAACAAACAGCAAACAGACAAACTCTGACTTGTAGCATTTGCAAATTTCTGTGGTGTAAATACTCCCTCCATAGCCCCAGTCTAGGTTACACAGCGCCCATGAGCACAACGTCAGGGGGACAGGCTACCAGAATGTGACTGGGCCTTGTTCTATTTTCTAAATGTAATGAAGCACCTTGAAGGATAAGAAGGAAGGATTCATTTGTGGGAATTGTCATGGTTTGGGGGACTGGGCCTTAATAGGATGGGATCTAGAGGAGACTGTGCAGTCTGCATTGACCAGGCAGGACTCTGAACCGTCTGCCCTACGTCCTCTGTAGGACTCCCTGGTAACATGCCTCCCTTTTGTCTTACCACTGCTCTTCTGTTCTATGTGCTAACATTTTTAGATTTATAAATTTATGGTGAGTAATAATCTGGCACCTTCCCCCAAATAATTTCCTTGCCAAACAAGTTTGAAAATGATTGCAATCAGGTTAATATTAATAGAATTTCAAGCATCCACAGAATTTATTCATATATAAGGAAGAAATCCTCTATTCTGCAGGAATCTCAAATATTAGGATATTCATGCATATTAGAGAATGACTTCAGGAAAAGATAGTGGTAAGACCAACAAGGATATAAGCCATGACAGGAGATAAATCAAATCGGTCCTGGAAATATTTTCCTCATCACATTAAAACGATGTCAGATATAAACCAGTGCACTTTCTGATGGCATTTCCCTAGTCTGTGCATCCCACATGGATGGAGACTGTTTAGTCTGGATGTACGATACTAATGTAGAACTCTTCTTGTGATGGTGTGCATTAGTACACAGAACTCCCAGTGTAGGTTAGCATCTTTACTTCTCCAGAAACATTTGAAGAGGCCACAACATTCACTGCCAAGACATGAGTTGACCCACGTGATCTGCCAATCCCAAACCCAGCAAAGCCACATGATTTTGCAGTATAACCATCAAGAAGCAGTAAGTTTTCCTTTTCTTTCTTTTTCAAGGTGTCCATTGACCCATCCCCAGCATCTGGGAAGATACTGTGGATTCCAACTCAAGAGGAGGAAAGAGGAAAAGGAAATAGAGCTATTTCACAAACTATCAACATGTAAGTCCTGGTACTTCATTAAAAAAAGCAAACGCGTTTTATGATTCTTTCTCAAGGAGAGAGAAGGCGCTAGCTGAGCTACCTCTGCAGAACATCAGTCTGTTGAAGTGCTGTGGCAGATGGTGCTTTGTGATTCTCACGATGGTTTTATTTCCTAACTTGCTTTCCTCCTGCTTGGAGATCAGTGCTATGAGGCTCATAAAATCCCAATCATATCAGATTTACTGACTTGTCATTTTGCTACTCTGCCGATCCAGTATTTATTATTTATATCCTGGCTATATCCACCCCCCACGAAAGAACTGACCTTTCTTCTCCTGAAAGGGAGACAGAATAAAAATAGAGCCATTAGGACATGACAGGGAATGAGAAGTTGGGCAATGGCTAGGCACCAGAATATTTATTTGGATCGAAAAACCAAAGAAAAAGGAAGCTACTACAATGAGCCCAAACCTAGCACTGAACTCCCTGATAGTCAAGGCAAAAAGGGGGCATGATGACCACTTTGCTCATCTCACCACTAAATACTCTAGGAGAGTGGGACGAACAGTAACAGGCCGGCAGGCACGCTCTCCACAGGCCTGCGCCTGCACAAGTTGCGTACCTGACAGTATGGATGCAACGGCTGCAATGATGAAGGACACAATGACGCCGGGTCCCGCCATTTCCTTGGCCACCAGGCCAGACACCACGTACATCCCAGTGCCCACGCAGCTGCCAACTCCGAGTGAGATGAGGTCCACGGTGGTGAGCACCTGGGCTAGCTTGGTGCCATGTGCTGTGGTGGCCCCAGTTCCCTCTAGCATGGACTCCACCGGTTTGGTGCGCAGGATCCTGGAGTGCATGGCGTACCAGGCAGCCCCCCACTGCACTCGCCGGGGGTCCAGGGAGGCGAGGAAGCCACTCATCCTGAGCGAGATGGGTTGTGGTGAAGGTCAACTGATAGCAGAGGGCTGCAGAAGCCTTAGTGGATGCTTCTGGAACTCATCTAGTGACCAGGGATCTCCCTTTTAGGAAAGGTCGAGAGGTCCCCAGGGCAGACTTCTCCTGGGAATGAATGTCTGCAGGAAAAACACAAGAAAAAGGTAGATGAGACCAAGTGCGAAACAAACTATGGCTTGAAGGCATTGATGGAGGTCAGTGTACTGAACTGGTAGAACTGATCTAACCTGTGTATTTATAATGCAGGAGGGTTGCATTTCCCCCTTTGTCTTGCCTCCAGTCCTAAATGACAGTCCGTAGTTTGCACTGTGTGGCATAGTTGTTATGAAGAGGGTGGTCTGAGTCAGGGCTCTGCTACTTACGGTTCTGGGAACTTAGAAACGTTACTTCATGTCTCTGTGCTTCAGTTTCTACTGCATAGTGGGGATAATCAAGCCTCCTGCCTTGTGTCGATGTGAGAATTAAATTAGTGTTTGTCTAAAAAGAGCTTAAGACAATGCCTGGCCTGTGGAGAATGCTCTTCTGTCAAACTCTAAGTGCTTCTTACCTGGCTCTGCCAAGACTTGGTCTGTGATTCTTGGGCATAATCTCTGGGGACACAAGTCCTCATTTTTTATATAAGGATGTAAAATTGGATCTATGACTCTCAAGAGGGGCAGTGCCACCCCACGGGATTGTCTTCGAACTTTGTTCTCAAATGAAATGAAAATGTTTTGAGAGATTTTTTGCTCTCAGAGGTTGGGGTAGGGGGAGTGTTCATGGCATTTTGTTGGTGGGCCCCAGAGATGTTAAACGCGTGGGATGGTGTCATACCATTTTCAGATATTGGACATTTATTTTTTAGTTAATTAATTTTATTTTTGGCTGCATTGGATCTTCGTTGCTGCGCATAGGCTTTTCTCTGGTTGTGGTGAGCGGGGGCTACTCTTCATTGCGGTGCATGGGCTTCTCATTGCAGTGGCTTCTCTTGTTGCGGAGCACGGGCTCTAGGCACGCAGGCTTCAGTAGTTGTGGCGCACGCGCTTAGTCGCTCCGCGGCATGTGGGATCTTCCCGGACCAGAGATCGAACCCGTGTCCCCTGCATTGGCAGGCAGATTCTTAACCACTGTGCCGCCAGGGAAGCCCTGGACATTCTTGTAGGTGAAAATTCTGGTTATGATGATCTGAAGCTAAAACCTAACTCTGTTTTACATATAAGCACATGAGATTATTTTGGATGGTTTTAATAGACAAGTACCTTGACTTTTCCAGGAAGGCAATTATAGAATAAATTGAAGGAAGATTGTAAATTCTTTAGTTTTGAACTTAAGTGGAGTTCATCACTGTTTTAGAAAACGAAGGCACCCTTTCAGTGCAGCCTATGGTGCTGCATCACCCATTCAGCACACCTGTAACAGCCTGCCGTTTGAAACTGGCACGTTTACAGTACTTTTTCATATAGTGCAAGCATCTCATGATGACAGCTGTACTTGCCTGAGTGTTTAAATACTGAAATATGTTATATACAGGCAGGTTACCCATGAATTTTGCTTTAGGATATTAAAGAGGGGTGTATCAAGATATGTATTACAAAAAAGAGATGCTGGGTCTGATAGACTTGAGAATTATTGTACTAGATGATTTCTAAAGTTTTGTCAAGTTAGAAAATGCCAAGATTATATGAAGTTACTTTCTTTGGAAGCCAGAAGCTTCATAAAATTCTATAAAGAATTTTTAAAGTACATCTGGAACATTGATTCCAAGTACTGTGCTGATAAGCCTAGGACATTTACATTTACAGCAAGTTCCAGCCCGTGTAATCTACCCATATTATTAATTAATACGACTTAGCACTTAATGTAACACTTGTCCACTTCTAAAAGTTTTGTAGATACAACCTAATTAGAAGAATCAGGTGAAATGTAGCAGTTTGGCTCACAGGGGTTGGGTGATGGACCTACTGGTTTAATTTCCTCCTAAATTTGGCAGCGTTGCTTCATGCTGTGTGTTAATTCTTGACATCTTAGATATCAGTACATTTAGATAGTGCCACTGTATATACCAGAGTCATTCAAAAGCCTAGAGTGCCAGCATTTTTTTTTTTAAGATTTCCAGATTTGTGAGAAAATGTATACCAGGAAGGCTGCAAGAACAACTGCTCTACTGGAGCTCTTGAGCTCTTGTGGGGAAATCAATGTACACATCTATTTAATTTCAACCCAGCCAGCATGTACTGAGCATCCGTTATGTGCCAGGCATAATGTTAGGCTCAGGGATGCAAAGACACGGTCCCTGCTCTCGTGGAGTTTCCAGTCTAGAACTGGAGATGATGGTCACCCAAATCACAATGCGAGGGAGAAGGTTTTTTGTTTTTTTTTTTCTGAAAACCTTGTCTTTACTTATTTTTCATATTACAAATGTATATAGCATGGCCATTGCAGAAAAATCAGACAGTATCAATAATAACATTCAGTGAAGATAGATAAGACAATTCAACACACAGATAGAAAAATAAAAACCAGATCATTCTAGAGAGGGATAAGGGGTATGTTGTAGTGTCCCCCCAAAATTTATATGTTGAAGCTCTAATCCTCAGTACCTCAGAACGTGACCTTATTTGGAAATAGAGTCGTTGCAGATGTACTGAATAATTAACTAAGATGAAGTCACATTGCAGTAGGATGGGGCCCTAACCCAATACAACTGGTGTCCTTATAAAAAGAGGAAATTTGGACACAGAGCCACACACACAGGGAGAACGAGCTGTGAAGGTGAAGGCAGAGATCAGGGTGATGCGTCTGCAAGCTAGGGAACACCAAGGGTTGCCAGCAAACCACCAGAAGCTAGGAAAGAGCCCTGGAACAGATCCTTCCTCACAGCCTCAGAAGGGACCAACCCTGCTGACACCTTGATCTCAGACTTCCAGAACTGTGAGACAATAAATTTCTGTTATTTAAGCCTTGCAGTTTGTGATACTTTGTTATAGCAGCCCATGCAAATGAATACAGGCTATAAAGGAAGTCAGACAGGGTGATGAAGGGGCGAGAGGGTCTCTGTGGTCACAGCATTGGCTCCTGAGTGACGGGAAGCAGCCGGTCATGCCAGGTGTCAGGGGAGAGCGTCTTGCAGAGCTGGGCCAGAGGGGAGACGGGGTGGCCTGCTCTGGGAACTGAGTGACACTGGGACAGTGTGACGAGGAGGATTCAGGTACCACGTGAGAGCTTTACATGTGTCAACTAGTTAAATCTGCATTTACAGGTGAGGCAGAGAAGGCCGGGGAGGTCCAGTAACGTCTCCAAAGTCATGGAGCCCATAAGTGCAGAGCTGGGCCTTGGCTCCACTTGCCAAGCTGTTATTCCTGGCTTTCCTGCCTGAGGGGCACAGGGTCAGACTGCTGAGCGTCTCTCAAGCCAAGGCAAGGGGTTTGTGTTTACTCTAAGAGCCATGAGAAGCCATGGGAGCGTTTTATTCAGGTGGGCAACATGATATGATTTACATTTTTAAAAGCTCATTGTAGCTGCTGTGCAGTTAACTGAAGACTCGTGCCCGATGATGAGTCAGTGCCAGGACAGATGTGTCAGTACAGAGGGGAGTGAGGTGTGGACCTGCTGCTGAGGGCAGCCGTGGTTCTCCAACTTGGCTGCACAGGGGAATTACCTGGGGGTCTTTCAGGAGCAATGGTGCCTGGCCTCAGCCCCAGAAATCCCAATTTAATGGGTCTGAGGTGTGGCATAGATATAGGGATTCCTTAGATCCTTAGAGCTCCCCAGGTGATTCTAGCACAGCAGGGTTAGGGTCCACTGCCCTGTGAGTAATGACTAACGTGCTGGTGTAGAAAACCAGATACTGCCTGTGATGGTTAATTTTACTTGTCAACCTGACTGGGCTAAGTGATGCCAAATAGCTGGTCAAACATTATTTCTGGGTGTGTCTGTGAGAGTGTCTCTGGAAGAGATTAGCATCTGAATCGGTGGACTGAGTAGAGAAGATCCCCTCATCAGCATGGGTGGGCATCATCTGATCCCTTGAGGGCCTGAATAGAACAAAAAGGCAGAGGAAGAGTGAATTCACTGATTCTGCTTGAGCTGAGATACCCATCTTCTCCTCTCCTCGGACACTGGTGCTTCTGGTTCTTGAGCTTTCAGACCCAAACCGGGACTCACACCACCTGCCCCTCCCGATTTTCAGGCCTTCTGACTCAGACTGAATGATACCATCAGCTTTCCTGGTTCTCCAGGTTGCAGACAGCTGATCATGGGACTTCTTACCCTCCATAACATGTGAGCCAATTCCTCATGTAAGAAATTCCCTCATATGTATCTGTATAAATCCTGTTGGTTCTCTTTCTCTGGAGAACTTTGACTGACCCATTGCCATTTTCCACGTGGGGTCCCAAGGCCGACAGGTACTTCCTGTTTCTCTTCCTGGGCAGGTAACTGGGCCTTTCAGCAGCAGTCTTCTGCAGGCGGTGACTGTGGATCTGGAGATACCCTTTGGGATATTTGTCCTGATCAGCCCTTCATCAGAAACTGTCACAGAGACACTGAGAAAAGAACCAGGCTGGTTAGGGACGTGACAGTTTCACTTTGGTAGATAATCAGAAATCATGGTGAAAACATAGAGAATCAACTAGAATAAAAGTTGAAGGTGGTAGAATTCCTTCCTGGCTCCATTCCCTCCATGTAATTCCTCTGAGTGCTTGCTTTATTGATGCAAACAGGGGTTTGGGGCATTTCCTTTCTTGGTTGGAAATTTACTGGAGAGAACAAAATGTACAAAAGAAAACATGCTTCTAAGTGACTATTGACAATATCCATATTCATTACCTCCAGATTATGTTAATCAAAGAGAGTTTTGGAAGCTTATTGCTCTTGTCTTTCCAAGATGAGCAATAAATGTGTGTTGTGCTTTCTCTAGCACTTTAATTCAAGTTTCTCAAAATACTTCACAGCTATAGCTAAGGAAGGCTTGCAGGGCCCCTGGGAGAAGGAAGTCATCATTGTGGTGTTTGCCGACATGCTTGAGGGTTCAGTGGGCTCCAAGTATAATGACAGAAAGAGCAGGTTTGTGTGAGGATGAAAATAATTTTATGGCTTGGAAGTTCACCGACTAGGTAGAATTGTTGAATTAGGTTGGAGCCTGCGTTCGGAGGTGAAGAGAGGAAGGAAACGAAGGCTAACAAAACAGTAAACAGCCTCAAATCATTCCTGCCTGATTTTGCAAATACGCTAAGGGATTACAAAAATCCCTTCCCGACACTTCCTGTGAGCTGGTGTCCAGCCTTTGCTGGAACATCTGGAGCAGCAGGAACATTGGCTGGTAGAAGCTGCCCCTTCACGTGGTTGAACAGTTAGGATTGCAACAAAATTCTTCTAGTCAACGTCCCCAAGCAAAAGGAGGTTGCAGTTGAAAGTGCCAGGTTTGATGAGTCCTTCCAGGTGACTGCAGGATCTGAAGGAGCCTTCTGAGGCCCCGCCCCCAACTCCTGTACGCTGGGTCGTGTGCTTGCCCTCCTTCCCACCAGCCCTGCTGCTTCTCCTCTGGGCTGAGCTCCTGGCTCCTCGTTAAGAACCTAATTCAGGAGCCAGGTCCCCTGGGTTCAAAGTCTGGCTCTGCCCTTACTCGCTAAGAGCCTCTCCATGCTTCAGTTTTGCCATCTATAAAATGGGATAATAAGGGCGCTAACTAGCTCACAGGGCTAGTTAGGAGTGAAGGAGTTAACGTGTGTGGAGCTTTTAGCACAGTGTCTGGCATACATGACTGCCAGGAAGTGGCAGCCTGCTAGCATCACCCTCCTCTGGCCGATGACCAGGTCTTTTTGTCCCTGACTGCTGACACCCCCTCCCACCTCCCTAGGCAGCTCTTAGAGGGTCCTTGGCCTACTGCCCAGCCCTTACCCAGGGCTCTTCTCTGCTGAAGCTCCCCTGGATCCTATGGCTGCAGACTGTACACCCTGGTATTTCACTCGTAGGTGTTCATGCTTGCCTTTTTCATGCTTTTAGGGAAGGGCTTTCTCCTTTCCGGTGTTTTGTTATCTAAAGGGGTATCCTCAGCCGATTTGCTTGGACCTTTGGATGTTATATCTGCTCTCATTCCTTTACACCCTTGACTTTTCTGCCCCAAATGCACACACACAAAGGTGGCTAGGGTATGGTGGATTCACCTGTAGTCACCACCCTATCCCTGAAAGCACGACCTCCTTTTGACTTTCTTGCTTGTGGCTTACGGTGGCTCACTTAGCCGGAGCCTTTGATGGCAGATTCTCTGCTGAGGTCCTGGCTTCTGTTGCTCTTCTGTTTCTTCCAAACTTGCCAGTTATGGCTCTAAGTTCGTCTCCCAACTGTGGAGTCACTTGCCTGTGAGTCACTATGATTTTACACGAGGCGGCCAGACACAGGTCAGATATATGTGAATCCCAGGGTCTGCGGCGTCCGAACAGAACACCCTAGTAAATTGAATTGAGATCTATGTCCTGGTAAATTTCTCCTGTTGTCCCCAGTTTTGTTCTCTGTATCTGTACTGATTAATAGGGCTAATCTGTTTATAGGAAAGTCTTCAAGTTTTTGAAGGCAACTAACATATCTCTTGGAGTCTTATCTTCCCCAGACTAAACATCTTCAATTTCTTCAGTGATCAGCAGTGTCTCACATGGTATGGCTTCTAGATCAATCACGTTCTGATTTGTACTTCTTGGGCAGGCTGCAGTTTATCATGGTGACATTTTTGAACCATAAAAGAGTGGTAAGGGAGATGTTTTTGATCAGTCTGGCCCTGTGTGAGTGTGTGTGTGTGTGTGAGTGTGAGTGTGTGTGTGTGTGAGTGTGCGCGCGCACACGCATGAACCTCCTAAATCATGCAATGCTGGTGCCTGACAAACTCACTCAGATGTACAGCTGGCTTTAAAACCAGCGTTCCTGATTTTCAGATTGCCAACCTTCCCAATATGTCTTTGCTAAGTGTTTGATTGAGATCTCAGACACAGCTGGCTTTGTTTTGCTTGGAATGTTTTTTAAAGGAGAGTTTGAATCTATGACAACTGAATAGCTATGCAAAAGAGGTGGTACCATTTCGGCTTCCTTTACAAAGCTTGCTATTTCTTTTTCTGTTTCTAAAAAGTTATTGACTGTGTTAATCAGCTTTTGCTGCAGTAATAAGCAGTCTTAAATTTCAATATGTTAAAACAATGACATCTATCTTTTTTCTGATACATGTTTTAAAATATATATTTATTCTTTTAAATTGATTTACAACGTTGTGTTAGTTTCAGGTGTACAGCAAAGTGATTCAGTTGTACATATATATATATATATGTATATATATATATGTCACTTTCTCCTCCAACACCCAGGCAGGGAGGATATCCCCACCTGACATCATCTTCCCCTCCTTCCTCCCCCTGACGTCACGCCAGTGCTCTTCCTACTGCTCCATATTTAAGAAGGTGGACAGAGCTGCCTCCATTTTCTTTGTATGATATCACAGTCATGCCAGGCTTGGGGTGATCCCCAAAGGAAAGCGAGGCATTTACCTAGCTGTCTATGTGGTAATGTTCCTTTAAAGGAGCTGAGGGTGTTTAATGTTCCTGAAAACTTTTCCTATTGACTTGGCTTCAGTGGGAATTTCTTCATCCTAATTTGGAGAAGCAAGAGTCTTGTAGGAGTCTAATCAACACTTTTCTTTATTAACCAGCTGGCTTCCTCAGTATCGCTCAGGAAAATCCTTAAGTAGATACATCCCTGCAGCTTCTCTTCCTGCATATGCTAAATAGAGTTGCCCATAGGAGAAGCTCCCTCACAAATCCATAACTGCAATTTGGATGCCTTTGTGCCTATGGGTTTGGAGCCCATATTTGAAACTCCTTTTGTGTTCCCTATTCACTGTGTCTTAACCCATAGCCAGGCCTCTTTGTACTTTGATTCAGTTATTCTGTAGATTCTTGTCTCTGAGATTCCTTCCAGTGCCCCCAAAGGAAATTTCTACTATTCTAAAGAGTCTGCATTTTAAGTCAGATAATTTCAAGCAGATCCTTCAAATCTTGATAATGGCCGCTTGTATGTGATAGAACAATAAACAGACAAGTGGACAGATCTTAATTTTATCGATGTAGGTTATTATACACGCCTCATGAACTTTCGGTTCTCAGCAAAGCCTGACGCCACATACCCAACCCCTCTTTACTCTGGGTTTGTACTGTCTTCAATACACATCATCTGCTTTAATGGGTTCAGAGCACCTACTAAATGTCTGGCATCGTGTGTGCAAGATGCAGAGACAGAAAGAGGAGGAAGATGCCCCCCTTGTTCTCGGAGCTCCCAGGCTGGCCAGGAAGACAGGCCTGACGACGAAGTAAAACACTGACTACCAAGATTTTACTTCTTAGCCTTTGCTTCTTTCCCCGTCTTTGCCTCCCCAAAGCTATCCATATTTTCATGTTCTTTTGGCACTCAGCTCATATCTCATCTGTCATTAAACGTATGTTAACCACCTGGGGCTCCTCTTCTCTGATTTCCCCCAACTCAGCATATGTTAAGTTGTGTCTTGCCACAGATTGTTATACACCTGAAGGCTTGGATCTCTTTAAAGCCCCCCAGATGGTTTTGTCTTCGAAAGAAAATAAAATCCAAGTTCCTTACAATGGCCTATAGGGCCGTAAGCGGCCTGGTGTCTACTTCCTCTCAGAGTTCATTGCCTGCCACCCTCCCTTTTGGTCCACTGACCTCCTCTCCGTTCTTGAAACACACTAAATTCTCTGTTGCTTCAGGGCCTTTGCACTTATTTCCCCTACCTGGAATTTCCTATCTCAGGTCTTTGCATGGCTTTCTTTTTCTCCAGATTCCAGTCTTAGCTGAAATGTCACCTCTGCAGAGAGAAGCCCTCCAGCATCATCTGGGCTAAAAGTAGCCCTGTTCTTTCAGACTCTTTCTCAAAAGTTCTATCGTCTATCTCTCTATCTGTCTTTCTGTCCTCTACTTATGTATTTATCCATCCATTTATTTTTGAGTAATTTAACCCTACTTGACATTTATTTAGTTATGTTTTCATTGTCTGTATCCTTTCTCTAGACTGTAAACCCCTTGAAGGTATGGACTTGTCTGTGTAGTTCTTTCTCGAATCCCCAGGGACCATAGCAGGGACTGGCAAACAGTAGGTAATCAACAGTTGTTTGTAGAATGAAGATTTTTCCACAGCTAAAAAGAATATTTGGCATAAAATATTGCTTTATAAAAGATATAATTTACAATAGGAGTTTGTAATAATCCGTGTTCTCTTGAGACATCTCTTACAGTGTAAGATGACTTCCTTTGTTGAGTACCCTTTGTGCATAACATCAAAGAACACAAAACCTCAGAAACCATTTAATTCAAGTCTCAGATTTTACAAATGATTAAACTCATTGACTGCCTTCACAAATCCCTTTGGAAAACCAAATTATCTATATTACCTAGTTATAAATAAATTATATTTCTGTGTTTTTGATCCTTTAATATTAATTAAGTCAAGGGAAGACTGAATTAAAAATCCACAATATTATAATATTAAAATATTTAACATGGGCTTCCCTGGTGGCACAGTGGTTGAGAGTCCGCCTGCCGATGCAGGGGACACAGGTTTGTGCCCCGGTCTGGGAAGATCCCACATGCCGCGGAGAGGCTGGGCCCGTGAGCCATGGCCGCTGAGCCTGTGTGTCCGGAGCCTGTGCTCCGCAACGGGAGAGGCCACAACAGTGAGAGGCCTGTGTACCGCAAAAAAAAAAAAAAAAAAAAAAAAATTTAACATTAACGTCTAGTTAAGGTTACAGTTGTACTTTTTGGTATAGATGGTTCATGTACAATAGCTCCTTGGAGACTTCAAACAGTCTTTTACCCAGTCAGAGGAGTAAATATCTCATACATTATAGAGTATGCACCATAGAAGAGAAGGTATAATTTTTAGTTTGCTTCATTGCTTTTTTTTTTTTTTTTCCTTCATCTGGGAGGAAAATAGTTGAGCACTTTGACAGCCTGGAATTTAATGTTTTTGAAAAATGGAGATCACTTTGCCCTGTGGGTATACTGTTCATTTCTAGCTTCTGAGTCTACTTGGAAGATAGCACCCACTCAGGGTTCGTGGCTCTGCAGGCCCTTGGGGCATACTCTGGATCCACAGCCCAGAGACCTCCTCTCTGGAGGCAGGTTTCTTTCCTGTCAGCACGTCTGTTCATTAGGGAGAGCACATTTCAATGCCAACAGCACTTAACTCACAGAGGAGTGCCAGATTCCATTTGGGGACTTTTAAATGAATTTACAACCTACAAGCTATTTGACTTAAAAGTGCTTGCTTCCAAGCTGTTGAGTTAAAATTTTTGTAAACTGCAAGTTCTTGAATTCAAATGTATTCCTCATAGAGCACATTAAGTAGCAACTGTTAATGCACATACAAATATTCAATAATATGGATCAAAGAAATGATACTTCAGTACACTGACGGTGGGAGTGTGAACTGACATAAATGTTTTTGGAAAATAAATCTATCATGTGAAAATAACCAGGTGCAAAAAAGTTTTTTTTTTTTTTTTTTTAAGGGCCATTGCAATATCATTTATAGTGGTAAAAATTGGAAACAATGTAAATGCCAAAAATAGGGACAGAGTTAAATGGATTATGAGGCATTCAAAGAATAAAATTTTAAGCATCCAATAAAATATTGTTCTAAAATAATATTTAATGACGTAACAAATTACTCAGAATATATTAATTTAAAACAACTATAACAATAATAAAGGATATAAACTGTACAGTGTACGATTTAATTTCATTCTCTTCTGAAGGCAGAGTGTTAAAATGTTAAAAGGAGGGATCAGTAGGTGGTAGAATTAGGAATGATTTCTATTTTCATCTTTTCTGTGGTCAGCATGTATCTTCTTTTTAAATCAGGGAAAAATGTTTAATTGAAAATCAAAACAGCCTGCTCCTGTTCCTGGCAATGAAGATATATCCTTGGTTTTTGTAGTTATGTCTCCATGCGTCTCCATTATGGGGAACTGTTTTAGGATCTGTTTCCCTCATGGAATTAGATTAGCCAATATTATCATTATCACTCTTTTCACTTTGGAGATGGAATTTTCAGAGAATTTCCAAGGAAAGCTCCGACTTGGTTACAGAATCATCCTTACACAGCAGATTGGAATTACCAGGAGCCTGGGGTCAGGATTCTCCCAGTTGCTACACAAAGCTCAGGCCAATACAGGAAGATAGAATCTGCCCCCAAAGCAAATACCTCAGTCCTGTGACCCTGGCTTCTCTTAGATTGGTTTTCTTTCTTTCCAGGTTGACTATCCCCCATCCCCCAAAGGCAGCTAATTCTGATAATTTCTTGGACTGTTCTAAGAATTCGAATTATTCTCGATAGTTTCATCTTACAAAAGAAACAAAAACACCCCTCCTCCCCCAAACTGCCGTGCCCTCTTTAGGTATTGCCACACTTCAGCTATTGTCCTCCAGGCTGTCCCCACTTCTTCATACCTTGTCAGTCGTTGGCCTTCTCTGTTCTGCCTTCTGTGTGTTCCCTGCCACCAAAAGTGCATTGCTGAAATAATCAGTGGCTTCTGTGTTGCTAAATCCAATGGACATATTCTAGCCCTCATCTCCCTCCCTTGGCCTGTCAGAGGCCTTCAGCACTGTTGTTCACGTCCTCCTCAAACACTCTTGTTTCATCTTATAGCAGTGAGAGCCATGGGTTGAGTGTAGTAGTGTGCAAGCTTGATGGTGACCTCCTATTAGGAATAAGCTGTTGTGATTTTCTTCTTCTTCAGTGTAATGGGATTTTAAAAGGAAGAACGCATCCTCTAGAAGATCTTCACTGCTGGTACATTTTTAGTCCTTAATATGGGGTCTACTGTTAAATGGAATCATAGAATGATATTTACAAGTAACCATGTATTGGTCAGTGTGAGTCAACATCAAGAAACCATTATGCCATGCTGCTGGAATGTCTTGGCTGAAAGAATGATTTAGAAGGGGAAAAGACACCCTTTCATTCAACATGACAAAGAAATGGGAGAATCTACTTAACAAATATAAACAAGAATAAAAATATTCCTTGAGGTAGAGGATTAGATGGTTTACAAACTTTCAGGTCCATCTGGGCTATTGGTCATCCATGCACCTTGACCTGTACTTGGAACTGATGTGTCTGAGACTGTTGCCCTCTCTGAGATCTGAAGCTTGGTAGAAAGTGTAAAGTCCCTTTTCCAAGCTAGGCTGGTGGACCTGCTGCCCTGGAGCCTTTGACCTCCCCCCTTTCCCCGGAAGACGTCAGCCCAGATGTGACCTGCTCTTCTCTGTCTACCCCAGAAGAGAAGGCCATGGTGTCTGGTGTTCAGACCCAGCCCCAGAAGACCCATTTCACTATATTCTGAATCAATGAGATGCATAAAGAATTACAGTCTCTCTAGCACCAAGCTGGGTAGGGTGGGTCAAACTCTGTGTCATATTTTGACAGCTGATGAGTATCCCAACAAATGAGCCTCTGTGTTCAGAGCCAGGTATTGAGAACACTTAATTGGTCTCACCTGTCATAGGCAAGGGCTGAGAGTGTAATTCCTTCCTGTCTGTGGTTTGCATCTGACTAGGACCCCATTCTATTTAGTTAGTGAAAATCTCCAAGTAAAAAGGGGTGAGCTCCCCTTGGGGCACATAAAAGGATTAAAACAGCCCCCTTGTTATTTTGAACTCTGGATTTCATTCTGTTGCAAATAGATATAGGGTAAAATAGACAAAAAAGAGAGTCTTTTATTGTGAGGCTAAAAACGGGGAGGTCATATGGTTATATGTCTAAAATGCAAGTCATAGTGCTTAAAAAAGAGGGTCTTCCCTCTCTGCTTTTTCTGTTCATCACATGTCAGGTAGAAATATTTGCCCATCTCCTTCTATGTGCCAGATGCTGCCCATATCCTATCTTGGGTAACAATTCACTTATAGAATAGCACCATTTATATGATGCTTACTATGTACCAGGCACAATTGTAACTGATTTATATATATATGTATGTATATATATATATATATATATATATATGTATATATTATTCTTACAACAGCCCTGTGAGGGAGATTTATTTTTAACCATCTCTAAATGAAAGATGAGGAAACTGAGGTACAGAACAGTTAAGGCATTTATTCAAAGTGACACAGCTACTAAGTGGCAGTTATGGGATTTGAACCCAGGATTTGTATCTCCAGAGCAGTGGCCCATCTAGAGCAGCAATGTCCAGCAGAGTCCTGTGGTGGTGAAGTGTTCTTTGTGATGTCCGGTAGGGTAGCTATAACCTCACGTGGCTATTGGGCGTTTGAAATGTGGCTAGTACAGCTGAAGAACTGAATTTAAATTTTTATTTCATTTTAATGATTTAAATTTAGATAGCCACATGTGGTTAGTGGCCATTATACTGGAAAACATAGCTGTAGAGCCTGTGTTTAATAACTTCCAAAAAACATCAGAAAGGTGGTGGTATCCTTTCCAGAAGAGGACAGTGAGTGTCAGTAAAGCTGAGGATTTATCCGAGGTTCTGAAGCTGGAACGTGGACGAGCCAGGCCGCCAGCCTCTAAAACCACGTGCTGCGGTCAGCAGAGATACACCCCCGCCTCTGACCCCCATCCACTCTCCTGGCTCTTCATCTCTTTCCAAACCGGATCAGAAAGCCTATCTTTCTTCCTCCACCCTTATCAAAGAGTCTCTCTTTCCCTTCCTTCATTATTAATGCCGTAACAGTAGAACGGCACTTTGAGACAGAACATCATGCTACGTGCTTGGGGGATGTGGCATGGCCCTGTAGAGTTTCATTGACTAAACTGGAACAGCTTGGTAATAAGTAGTGTACCCATTCTTAACATTCGTAAGGACTTACCTCAAATTACTATTTTGTTGTCTCTTTCTTCTTGGTTATTCCTCCTTTCAACCCACCCTAATTCTTTTACCATTGGTAACAAAATATATGCCCCTAAACCAAAACAGCCTTTGGTTAAAAGTACTAAAGTTATATTAACCTCCAGCTTTGCTCTTTAATTTGAACTCCTCACCCACCCATGAAGAAAAACACCCCAAAACAAAACAGAACAAAAACTTCTTTCGATTAGGTTCCCATTAGCTAATAGTATTATTAAAGAAAAGATAGACAATCATGTATGGTTTGGGAGACAGTCATGTTTCTAAAGCATAGTTTTGAATAAACCAACTTTATGTTGACCCATGGTGAGCCAAGCACCGTGTCTTGTACCCAGTAACCTCTCAATAACTAATAACATTTCATTGATTTGCCTTCCTCTATGTTACTTTAGTGACTTAGGACTTATGTGAATAGGAAACCCCACTTTAACTATTGGGCATGAACAGAGAAAACAGAACTCTATTCAATAAAGAAAGCCCAAATTCGAACACTAGTGCACCCAGGTCTCAAGCACCCAGGCAATCCTTTCTGGCACCAGAAGAGAAGAAATGCTGTGACTTCTTCAGATAACAGTCTGCCCATCTGATCACAAAATGCGATCGCTGTCTTATCTGGAGACAAGACTCATCCAACTCCCAGACAGGAGGCAGAATCTAATGTTTCCTGGTGGGGAGGGGCAAGCCAGTATTTCCAGTGACCTGGAAAGTAGGACTTCGTTGGAAAGCAGCTTGAGAAGAGACTGAGGAGGACTCTTTTAGGACATTGAGGTACGGGGAGGAAGGGCATCTGTGTTTGAGCCTCCTTGATGCTTCCTGTTCCCCTGTGACATACCCTGGACTCGGTGGATCTCAAATGATGACTGAGTTATGCAACTACAGCCAACCTGATGGTACTTAAAAATTCAGAGCAATGACGTCAATTAGTGTCCTCATTTCCACTGACTTCTTTAGAGGGAACAAATTCACGTGGTAGTACAAATAGAGAAGGAGAAAGGGATAAGGCATTTTATAACTTCTCAAGATATGAAATCTAGCATTGTACTTTGAAACAGAAGCTTTTTCTATTCCCAGTCACACCTCCAAGCCACCTCCGGGAGCAATTCCACTGTCAAACCATGCTGTTTCCTGGTGTGTCCACCAATAAAGCAATCAGAGGGGGGCCCCCTCACACTGATACTCAGCAATCAGAGGGGGGCCCCCTCACACTGATACTCAGCTGGCTCTAGAAGGTGATTTGGTTCAGGCTTTTACTTGTCAAATCATTTTTTTCTGCCTAAAGGCTGGACTTGAACTAGTATTGTTGGTGAGAGCTGTAGCACCATGAATAATACCACATGCAGGTGGATGATACACAGATCTCCCTGGCCTTTCATGTTAGACCCCCAGACATTCTCAGCCTTAGAATCTTTTAGAACAATTTGAGTCACCTGGGGAGCTTCAAAAACTAACAATAGCCAGTTCCAACTCCCAAGAGATTTCTATTTAATTGGTCTGAGTTGGGAGCCTGGCATCAGTGATATGGGGGGATCCCTGGTTATTCCAATGCACTAAGACCCTGGATGGAGCAACTAGCAACCTCAGGACATCAGAACCCTGTCCTGCTCCTCCTTCTATCTCCTGCGGTGACTCAACAAGCCAGATAGAGTCGGTTCCACTTTCTGAAGTGGAGAGTTTTGTTTTCTTTTACGAACGTGATAATATTTTCCATCTCCTGGAAACAAAACAATATATACCTATTATAATTTCAATTTAGAGAGATCTAAAAAAGAAAGTTAAAACTACTACTATTTCTTTTTAACCACACACACATGCATGCACACATATGTATATATTTTTACAAAATTGAGACACTATTTTATGATCTTCTTTCACTTAGTGTATCAGAGATATCGAGACGGTTAATGTAGATGTACATCATTTTAAAGAGCTGCAAAGATTTGCTCATTTTATGTGTACAGACATTCCCCAACTTACAATGGTTTGACTTATGATGGTGTGAAAGCGATACACGTTCAGTAGAAATCATACTTCAACTTTAGAATTTTGATCTTTTCCTGGGTTCGCGGTATGTGGTACAACGCTGTCTCTTGATGCTGGGCAGTGGCAGTCAGCCGCTGTGTAAACAGCTGATACACTTACAACCATTCTGAACCCACACAACCATTCTATTTTTCACTTTTAGTACAGTACTCAATAAATTACATGAGATATTCAACACTTTATAACAAACTAGGCTTTGTGTTAGATGATTTTGCCCAACTGTAGGCTAATATAAGGGTTCTGAGCACTTTTTTTTTTTTTTTTTTTTTGGCTGCGTTGGGTCTTCGTTGCTGCATACGGGCTTTCCCTAGTTGTGGTGAGTGGGGGTTACTCTTCGTTGAGGTGTGCGGGCTTCTCATTGTGGTGGCTCCTCTTGTTGCAGAGCATGGGATCTAGGCGCGCGGGCTTCAGTAGTTGTGGCTCGCGGGCTCTAGAGCGCAGGCTCAGTAGTTGTGGCGCACAGGCTTAGTTGCTCTGCGGCATGTGGGATCTTCCCGGACCAGGGCACGAACCCGTGTTCCCTGCACTGGCAGGCGGATTCTTAACCACCGTGCCACCAGGGAAGTCCAGTGTTCTGAGCACATTTAAGCTATGCTAGGCTAAGCTGTGATTTTTGGTAGGTTAGGTGTATTAAATGCATTTTTGACTATGATGGGTTTCTTGGGATGTAATTCCATCATAGAGGAACATCTATATTCAACAATTAGTTTAATCTTCTTTTAATAGAAATTGAAGCTCTTCTCATTATTTTCCTCTCATAAGCAATGCCACAGTGGACATATATTTTGCAGACATTTCCATATAATCCCTTACCCTAAGTTCCTAGAAGTGGAGTTGCCAAGTTAATTAGGTATGCATCTTTTACGTTCTGGTGCCTTTGCCAGATTGTCCTTTCAAAAGATTGTGGCACTTTACACACTCTTCAGTATCGTATGCCTGTACCTATTTCCCGCCAGTATTAACAGCTTCTGAAATTGGCAGTTCCCATAAAATAAAAATTTGCATCAGTAAAACTTGATTCAGGCTGCATTTACAGAGTGTCTAATGTGTACTGGGTGCTAACAATATACCAAGATATATAAGCCAGAGTTCTTGCCTTCTCCTACCCAGTGCTCCTGGGTACATACATGTATGTAAATATCACCTGGGCATCTTGTTAAAATGCAGTTTCTGCCTCGGTAGGTCTGAGATGGGGCCCGAGATTCTGCATTTCTTGGAAGCTTTCAGAAAATGCCTCTGCCTATGCAGTTGGTCTGCATCTAGCAGCAAGACTCAGTCCCACCTCTGGGCCTTTGCAGTAGCTGTTCTATTTACCTGCTTTGATCCTCCCCACTCTTTGCTGAGGTCAGTTGTTCCCACATCTGGCTGCACGTGAGAAATCATCCAGGAAACTCAAAAAACCAAAAGCACAAACATAGCTCCTCAGGCTTTTCCACATCTCTGGGAGTAGGGTCTAAGAATCCGTATTTTAAACAAAATCACAGACCAGACTCGAAACTTCTGGTTAGGTTGCTCCTACTGACCCCCAGGCCTCACCTGAGCATCATTTCTGATCTATGAATGAGTTTGGTACTATCCCCTACCTCTATAAGCTGTTATAGCACCCCACACTTCTCCTTTTGAACACTCCATGGAATAAATGAATTAATTGTGTCATTATTCATTAGAGTTTGTCCCTTTTAGTCTCTGAGTTCCATGAAGGCAGAGCTGTGTCTGTCTTGGGCACTGTAGTGTCCCCAGCACCAAGCCAGGACTTCTGGCAACACAGGAATGGATACATGAGTTGACATTCCTTGCAAAACACTTTGTAAATATTTTCACATTCAATTGTCGTAAGTCCGTAAGGCAGGAAGTAAGGCATTAATATCCCTAAACTAAAAATGAAAAAAAGAGGTTTAGAGACATAAAGTGACTTGTTAATGATGACACAGCTTAGGTCCAGATTTGGACATTGGCTTTCTGTCCCTTCTCTGCCTCTCCAGGCTGTTCCTCTACAGGTTTTTTTATACTCAGCCAGAGCTGAGGAAATTTGTTTAAATGTCCCCAGTGTGACACTTATTTAGGATCTCAGAAATTAAGAATACTAACAGTTATCCCCACCTGACATCCTACAAAGGGGCACTTGGCTTGAACTTGGCATGAAGATTGCATCCTTTGAGAATAAACAATGGTGCCTGTGGTCACTTCCACACTATACTTTAAAACATGAGCAGGGGAGAAAGCATATGTAGATCAATCAGGAAAAATCACCTTACCCCAAACCCACGGAGGCATGGGGAGTCTGAATGAGAGCAAAGATAGAAAAGCAATTTAAGCTTTTTGCAGGAAATCTTTTAATTGCAAGGGCAGAGGCCTAATGGGTGAAGGCTTCAATGAAGAAAAGAGGAAGATCTTGGGTTATAATTAAATGATGGTTGTGACTGGGTATGTGTGTAATGAGGGGTTGATTTGAAAATAGGTCAAGGTCCTCAATTCTATTAGCCTCAGTGCCAGCTTTTTTATAGCACACATTACATTATTAATGTGATGGGGAATCATACCCATTCCTATACTGACATGAAATTCATAGGTAATATAATTAACCCACAAACATTATTTAAGAAAAATCAATATAATGCCCTCGTAGTATGAAGAACTAGAAGGCAATTAATTTATAATAAAAATGCTCTTCAAACTGTAAATGCTCAAGCACAATATAATGAAGTATTCAAACTTGCATCTATGCCCAGGGGTGATCTCAGCAGCCACAAGTAACAAAGTTGTGGGCTGTTGGTGATCCAAATACTACCGATGAGGGTTTGTGAGTGAAGTGATTTTCTGAAAACTTCCAAATCAAACCTAATACCACTTGCCCTTGATTTGTATGTTAGTTGCCTTTCTGAAAAATTCAGCACATATAAATTTTAAAAATTGAGGTATAACTCACCTGTCATACAATTCATTTTTAAAATGTATGATTCAGTGGTTTTTAGTTGTATACCCATCACAGTTGTCTAATTTCAGAACATTTTATCACCCCCAAAAGAAACACATACCCATGAGCAGTAACTCCTCATTGCCTCTTCCCCCAACTCCTGGAAACCACGAATCTACCTTCTGTCTCTATGGATTTGCCTTTTTCAAGTATTTCATATAAATGCAATAATATATGTGGCCTTTTGTGTCATAAATTTCACTTATAATGTTTTCAGAGTTCATCCATGTTGTATCATGTATTAGACCTTCATTTATTTTTGTGGTTGAATAATAGTCCATGGTATGGATATACCACATTTTGTTTATCCACTTATTGGTTGATGCTGTTTTGGTTGTTTACACTTTTTTGCTATTATGAATAATGTTGCTGTGAACATTTGTGCACAAATTTTTGTCTGGACATATGCTTTCAAGTCTGTTGGGTATATACTAGGAGTGGAATTGCTGGGTCATATGGCAACTCTATGTTTAACATTTTGAGGAACTGCCAGACTGTGTTCCAAGGCAGCAGCAGCATTCTACTTTCCCACCAGCACATAGGAAGTTTCCAGTTTCTCCACATCTTCATCAGTACTTGTTATCGTCCATTTTTTTTTTTTTTTTTTTTTTTTTTTTCAGCCACCAGGGAAGCCCCTGTCCATCTTTTTTACTACCACCATCCTAGCGAGTATAAATTGATATTTCACTGTGGTTTTGATTTGCATTTCCTTAATAACTAATGCACATCTTTTCATGTGCTTATTATCTGTTTGCATATCTCCTTTAGAGAAATGTCTACTCAAATCCTTTGTCCATTTTAAAATTGAATATTTGTCTTTTTATTATTGAGACCTAAGAGTTCTTTATATATTCTGATTACTAGATCTTTATCAGATATATAATTTGCAAATATTTCCTCCTATCCTGTGGACTGTCCTTTTACTTTCTTGATGGTATCATTTACAATGCAAAAGTTTTTGGGTTTGATGTAGTCTAATTTACCTATTTTTCTTTTATTGCTTATGCTTTTGGTGTCATATCTAAGAAACTATTGCCTAATCCAGGGTCATGAACATTTATACTTGTGTTTTTGTCTAAGACTTTTATAGTCTTAACTCTTACATTTAGGTCTTTTTTTGATCCATTCTGAGTTAATTTTTGTATATGGTTTGAGATAAGATTCTTTTGTATACGGATATCCAGCTGCCCCGGCACGATTTGTTGAAAAGACTATACTTTCCTCATTGAGTTGTCTTGATACCCTTGTCAAAATCATTTGCCCATAAATGTAAGGGTTTAATTCTGGGCTCTCAATTCTGTTCCATTGATCTGTATGCCTGTCTTTATGGCATATTATAAAATTTATGCATAGTATCTGCATGTAAAGTGGTATTATGTTCTGGGCTCAGACAATTGTCAACAGGTTTTTCACCTGTATGTTTGTCCAGTGGGGCATTTGAAAGTCATGTGAGAAGCAGGACAATTCTTCCTTCTGTGAGACTATGCTGCCCATTGCAGTACATCTAGCATTATTAGCCCCTGCCAACTACATGCCAGTGTGCCCTCCAGTCACTTTGACAGTTAAAATGTCTCATAACTTTCTAGAGTATCCCTCAGGAAGCAATATTCCCATTGAGAACCACTTCTCTAAAGGCACCTTCTGTACCTTCAGCCTTTTTCCTTCTCTGCCTCTCCAGCCTATCTCCCACATGGCTAAAATATGAGTCTTTCCAGGTTATTCCTTGCTCAAAAGCTTTTAATAGCTCCTTATGCTCTGTGAAATGAAGCTCAAGCCTTCCAGCATAGCTCATCAGCTCGATTACCCTCCAGATCCCTGTCCTGCATGCCACCTGGCCTACGGAACCGGCCTTGCCACTACTCGCTGCCCCTCCGTTGCGCACACTGACAGCTCTTAGGAAATCACATTCATTTTCCAGAACCAGCTCTCTCAGCTCCTCTGGAAGCCTTGTGGGTCCCCTCTCCAGCTGGTGGTGCCCTTCCTTGAGTTCCCAAGGAACATGCTCAGACTTTGGGCTTTGTTCATCTTGGCATCTCTGGTTCCACTTCAGTCTGAAGCACACTGCCTGGTACACTGTTGGGATCAGTGAATTTTGTTGCAAGGGTGAATCCTCAGTACTCCCATAAGTTCTTTTATTTTTTTTTTACATCTTTATTGGAGTATGATTGCTTTACAATGGTGTGTTAGTTTCTGCTTTATACCAAAGTGAATCAGCTATACATATACATATGTCCCCATATCTCCTCCCTCTTGCGTCTCCCTCCCACCCTCCCGCCCCCCAATCCCACCCCTCTAGGTGGTCACAGAGCACCGAGCTGATCTCCCTGTGCTATGCGGCTGCTTCCCACTAGCTATCTGTTTTACATTTGGTAGTTTATATGTGTCCATGCCACTCTCTCACTTCATCCCAGCTTACCCTTCCCCCTCCCCGTGTCCTCAAGGCCATTCTCTAGTAGGTCTGTGTCTTGCCCCTAGGTTCTTCATGACCTTTTTTTTGTTTTTTCTTTCTTAGATTCCATATATATGTGTTAGCATACGGTATTTGTTTTTCTCTTTCTGACTTAACTTCACTCTGTATGACAGAGTCTAGGTCCATCCACCTCACTACAAAT
>NW_020185321.1:8631485-8645016 GCF_003031525.2 Neophocaena asiaeorientalis asiaeorientalis
CATATGGTATTTGTCTTTCTTTTTTTGAGTTACTTCACTCTGTATGACAGACTCTAGGTCCATCCACCTCACTACAAATAACTCAGTTTCATTTCTTTTTATGGCTGAGTAATATTCCATTGTATATATGTGCCACATCTTCTTTATCCATTCATCTGTCAGTGGACACTTAGGTTGCTTCCATGTCCTGGCTATTGTAAATAGAGCTGCAATGAACATTTTGGTACATGACTCTTTTTGAATTATGGTTTTCTCAGGGTACTCCCCTAAGTTCTTATTCCTCAGGAAACTAACTGCTCTGTTTCTCCTGAGGCATTGATTAGCTTTGCAGCTCATAAAGATTTATTATCACTTATTTGCACATATACCTTTATTTGAGAAGACAGACAGGGGTCTGTATGTGTAATTCAAGAGAGTAAGGAAAGGAAGCTTCCAGGTAAAAATATCAACTTCATCATCATCATCATCATCATCATCAACAAGAACAACAATAGAAAGTCTTCCAAATGCTAGAAATTCTATGATGGGGCAAAGCCTTTTTGTTGCGTTAGGAAAGAGGCGGTTTAATACCCAAATGCCCCATGTGATATATTCAAGGAAAGTGGAAATGTCTGATGGAAAATAATTAGAGGCTATGGAGAGATGAGGAAGCTCTGGGGAACTAAAAGCAGCCAGAGGGCAGGGAACAGTTGGAAGAATAAGTTTGTCTGAAGTGGCAGCTGCTGTGTTTAAATTACTTATTTGCAAACATTGGAACTAGAGTCAACCCTGGACACCAATTCTCCTGCTACTGCTCTGATGCCCAAGCCACTGATAAAAGTTTTTTTGCATGATTTGACATTTTTAAATGAGTTTTTTCATTCCAAAATTAATACACACTAGTTGGAAAAATCATAAGAAATATGGTTAAATAAAAAGCAACAACATCCATCACCATGAATTCCACTGCCTACAGACGGCACTGTGAACATTCTGGTGCACATGCTTCCAGTAACTTTCCCTCCGGTGTTTTTAACCCCTCTGTGGTGTGACTTTGATAGTCAGTCATTGGGGAGAACTGCAGATTTCAGAGCTAAAAAAGAAAAAAAAAAAAGAGGACAAGAGCAAGAAGAGGATAAACTCTTCTCCTCTGTCCAAGGACTGGGCTGGGCATGGCTAGGAGTGATTAGAGTATTGATTGTATTACATGTTGCACTGCACAGCCGTGACGTCAGTAACACAATTCAGAATGACCAGAACGAAATTAACCATGAGTCAGATGGCAGCTCCTGGCTTTTTAAGCTAAGGAGAAATGATTTTTGTCGGGGTTTATTGATTCGGTATTTTCTCTTCTATGCCTGTGTTTCATTTGTTTAGTACGAAGTCCAAAGGACCATGTTGAAACCGCATTTTAACTGACATTCAGCATTTTCCTCGCCACAAACGGGCAGCACTAAGCCTGTGCGATGTCTCTGGCACAGCTCCCCTCCTTCCCACAATCCTCATGCACTTCAGCCTTCATGAGCTACAGCTGCCCTAACCACTTCTGACAGCCGACTGGCTTCTGCTTTCAATTCTTTCCTCTCTATCTTCTGCCCCATGGCAGATGCCGCTCCTAAAGCCCAGCCCTAGTTATTACCTTTTTGCTCAGAAACCTTTAACAGGGTCCTGATGCAAAAGGAATGAAGTTCAGGCCCGTAGCAGGTTATTTGCCCAAGTCTGCCTTTCCAGCCTACTATTCTGTTACTCTCAGATGGCTCCAGCGGAAAGTAATCTTGGAAGAGGCTGCCAAGCACTTTGAAAAAATATTGCTTGCTTAGCTAATTATGAAAGTAATACCTGCTCATTGTAGACAATTTTGAAAATGTAAGGAATAAAGAGGAAAATAATCATTGCCCATATCCCACTGCCTAGAATTAGCCACTGTTAACATTTTGGTGCAAAATGGTCCAAGTTATGCTCAAACTGTACATACAATATAGGATTCTGCTGTTTTCACCTCTTATTATGTTACGGGCATTTGCTCAGATCATTAAATAGCCTTATAAAATATGATTTGAATGGTTATTCAGTGCTTCATGATATAGTTGTGCCATAATTAACATAATCATTCATCTGGTGTTGGTACTGTTAGGCATTTAGGTTTCTATCAAGTTTTTACTATTATAAATAATGCAAAATGAACTTGCTTGCATATACATTTTTGACCACAATTTTTATATTTGCTTAGAAGAGATTCCTAGAGGATGGCAACTTATAACTCTTCTGCCTATTATTTTAATAATTGGCATATTTGTTTTATCTCCTTTACTAACGTGTCTACCCTGTGCGAGCTGGCACAAAGTTCTGCTGAAGTGGGTGTACTATAACTGTTGGTTGAATCAAAAGACAGTTCACCTCCCTGGACCTCAGTTTCTTCATTTGTAAAATGGAAGCATTGAATTATATTACCTTTTAAGGCATGCCATTCGAAAGTTTTTGTACCTTCAGACTTTAGCTAATATATATTTAAGATATGATATTCATACATAGTTGGGATCACAGCCCATTTCTCATATAGATAACTAATGTCCCATGGGGCTCAGGATGGCCTGCAGCCTGTATAAGGACTGGGGTTAGATGCCGGGAGCCAGTATGGCAAGTTGGGAAGTCCGCAGGATTGAATTCCCTTAGTTCTGGTTTCCATTGCTCCTCTGTGTGCCCTTGGGCAAAGCACCTTTGCCTCTCTGGATTTCAGAACTTCTTTTGTAAACACTATTAATCATCCCTACTTGGATGTGAGGACCAAAAGGGATAATGTATGTAGGGCTCCTTGTGGGGGTGGGTTTTAATTGTCCTGCTATTTTTGTAATACACATTTCAGTGAATCACTTAGTGCCCTGGATGATGCCACACAAGTTTGATATAACAGGGATGCTCTTCAAGGAAGATATTAACCCTCTTTTTCAACATCAGCACAGTAAATGGTGAGTCACCACATGGGAAAAAATAGTCAAAATGGCTGGATTAACACATATTTTATATTTATAGTAGAAAAGTGCACACTTTGGGATGAAACATTTCTGTGTTAAAAGTTTGTCTCTACCCCATACTAGTGCATGGTCTTGGGCAAGTTACTCCAGCCCGCCAAGCTGTGAAAACTGGGGATAATCACAGCACCTACGTTACAAGGTTGTTGTTATGAGCAATTCTATAAAATGACGTACGTGAAGTGCTTAGTACAGTCCAGGCACATTGGAAGTACTAAAGAAACAAACCCAGGGACTTCCCTGGTGGCGCAGTGGTTAAGAATGCACCTGCCAATGCAGGGGACACAGGTTCGAGCTCTCCTCTGGGAAGATCCCACATGCCGCGGAGCAACTCTCCACAACTAGAGAAAGCCCGCACGCAGCAACGAAAACCCAGTGCAGCCAAAAATAAATAAATAAATAAATTTAAAAAGAAAAAAAAAGAAGAAACAAACCCACAAACCAAACCTTTTATGATTTATCATATCATGGCTTCAGGCCAGGAAGTTTTCAATCAGCCTTAATTTGTCACTGTTCCTGAGTTATGTAATTCTATATTGATTTTAAGAACAGTGCCTCTGGAGTTGCCTAATTGTGTTACCTAGAATAGTTCAATCCTATTTATCAAACTCTAACCAAGCGCCGATTCTGTGTCAGACTCCGTGCTGGGTTCTGAGGCCGGAAATGAAGCGGTGGGACCCCTTTGAGCCCGTGTAGTGGAAGTGGCCTTGGGTTGGGAGACATAGGTGGGAAGGAAGTAGTAAGACCTAGTGGATAAGAGTGGAGACCTGGCATCTGACCACCTCCATTCAAATCCCAGCTCTGTCACTGATCAGCTGTGTGACCTTGTAACTTGAGCTCTCCACATCTCAGTTTGAGTTTTTCCTTTTGTAATATGGGGGTAATAATAGCATCTTCCCTAAAAGTGCTATTGTAGGGATTAGATAAGATGCTCCATGGAACTTGCTTAGAAAATGCAGGACTTACAGTAAGCATCAGTAAATGTTGTTTAATTACTATCTGTTGAGAGTCAAGAGTGAATTCTGAATTCTTGTCCTCTCTTTCCCACTGAATAGTTTTATAATCTTGGGTAATATTCATGTCTCTGAATCAAAAGGGAAGGAAGGGGGTTACTGTGTTGGCTGGGCTGATTGGTCCTGACAGCCAAGGGGAAATTGGGTTGTACTACACAATGGGGGCAAGAAGGATAAGTCTGGAATACAGGGAGGAGCTCCCCTAGGGCATCTCATATTACCTTGTCCTGTGTTCAAGTCACTGGGAAACTGCACCAACCCAATTCAGGCAGAACTGCTGGGAACCTTGGTATTCTCAATTTAGAAAATAAAAAGGCAGGGTGGGAGGGATTAACTACTTACATTCCCTTTCAGGTTTACAATTCTCAAGTTCTAAATCCCCATTCTACTTCTAACTTGCTGTGTTTTGTACACTGAGGTATCTGGGCAAATAGCCAGTTTTATTTTCAGATCACCGTGGTAGATGTGAGTAGCTCAGTAATAAGACTGTGTGGCTGAAATTCATATAGGGAACACACCCACTTGGTATGGAAAATGTCAAATGACAGAGTTAAACATGATGTTTTTCTTATAATGTCATTCTCAATGGAGAATTACAAAGTTGGATTTCAATGACTGGGCTTGTTCACTGGCTATAAATATAAGGTTATAGTATAAGAAAGGCTTGTTTAATCTTCTCCTTACACCTAAGCAGAAGGGGTGGCCATTCCTTCCTTTTATAATAGTGCTTAGTCCTGAGATAAATAGTTCTCCCTGTGTGTGGCCCTGTTCAGCTAAAGGATGTGAGCTGTTGATTTTCTTTTTTATTGGGGTATCGTTGTTTTACAGTGCTGTGTTAGTTTCTACTGTACAGCGAAGTGAACTAGAGTTCCCTGTGCTATACAGCAGGTTCTCATTAGTTACCTATCTTATACATATTAGTATATATATGTCAATCCCAATCTCCCAATTCATCCCACTCCCCCTTTCCCCCCTTGGTGTCCATATGTTTGTTCTCTACGTCTGTGTCTCTATTTCTGCCTTGCAAACAGGTTCATCTGTACCATTTTTCGAGATTCCACATATATGCATTAATATGTGATATTTGTTTTTCTCTTTCTGACTGACTTCATTCTGTATGACAGTCTCTAGGTCCGTCCACATCTCTACAAATGACCCAATTTTGTTCCTTTTTATGGCTGAGTAGTATTCCATTGTATATATGTACCACATCTTCTTTATCCATTCATCTGTCAGTGGGCATTTGGGTTGCTTCCATGACCTGGCTATTGTAAATAGTGCTGCAGTGAACATTGGGGTGCATGTGTTTTTTTGAATTATGTTTTTCTCTGGGGAACTGTTGATTTTCATGCTAGTAACTGCCTGGCTAAATGACGGCCCTGGGAGGTTTATGTAGGAGTCTAGTTGCATGAAAGTCTGTTTCGTAAAAACCACAAGTGACATATAGTGCTTTCTAAACTTGTACCTCACAAAATTACTAATTAATGTGTTCCTACCAATTGCTAGTATTAATTCTGATAAAGGGCCTGTTGAAACAGAACATTAGTGATTTCACAGGGTTGTTCCAGTTTTTAAATTTGTTCAGGGGGAGAAGATAGAATGCAATTCTTTTCTCTTTTAGAAAGGTGGAATGTCATTAATTCAAATTGATTTCTTAAGTGATTGTAAGATTCTCTTCCGGGTACCAGGAAAGATCTATTTCTCTCAATCAGTAGAAATACAGTAGAACTGTATTTCTGATTTCAGAAATACAATGTTACTCTTTTTTTCTTAAAAACTTTGTTACTATAAAATTGATAACTATCATTGTAAAGAATTTAGAAAGTAGGAAGAAGATTATAGTCTGCCACCTTAACATGCCTACCATTATACCAGTTTAAAAATTGTTTTCATGTAAGGGATGTAGCATTCACAGAGTAATTTTTTGTTCCTTCCTTTTCTCTAGCAAAAAATTTTTCACCCCTGAGCACTCATTAGGTTGCTTGACTCAAGAATGGGATATTGATTAATCCCTGTTCTAGCTGAATGCCACAGATTATTTTTTAAAAATTTCTAATTCTAATACCTGGGCTATAAAACAAGCAAATAGTTTCAACTGACACATGCGGAGTTTCTCCCCCTGTCCCCCCTCCCCTCTTGAATTTGGGAGGCCAGACTATGGTTGGCTTTATTAGGTGAGATTCCAGTCTCACACAGTGTGTAATTAACAACCAAATCGAACTGAACCCTTTCAGTCCACTGGCATTTCAGAGGTGAGAAGCACCAGCTCAGTCTCTGCCAACGTTCTGGCCAGGCTGAGTCATTCACTGGGACCAGGAGCTTCCTTCCATGGCACAGCACCTGTGGCTGTAGCTGCTGGAATCTCCAGTCTCTGAAGAAACAAACACGGATCGGACTGGGCTAGTCAAGGTGTGCGAGAGCCCTGCCTGGGGTACCTGATGGTCTCATCCCTCATCTCTCTCTGTAGGACTGTGACCTCCAAAATTCCACTCTCTCTTTTTTTAAAAATTATTTTCTCTTGGGACTTGAGAATTCTTTTCTCTGACAATGGCCGCACTGCGGGGCATGCAGGATCTTATTTCCCCGACCAGGGATTGAACCTGTACCCCCTGAATTGGAAGTGCAGGGTCCTAACCACTGGACCTCCAGGGAGTTCCCCCTCCACTCTCTCATGAATTGTTAGGAAGACTTTTCTCAAATCCCCCAACCTCAGTGAGGCCATCTTGCTGCTCTGATACGGGACTAGGCACAGTGCCTCAAATTTTAAAACAAAACATAAAAATTTTAAATTATGAAATATTTCAGACATATGTAAAAGTATAGAAAGCAATATGATAGCCACTCCTATTTAACAGATTTTACCAATTTTGCTATAGATCTCTCTTTCTGAAAATAAATCAAAGGTACCAGTTAATAGCTAAGACTCTCCTATTTCATCTCTTCCCTCTTTCTCCATAGAGGTAACTACTATCCTGGAGATAGTACACATCATTCCCATGGATGTTTTAAACATTTTTTTTTTTAACCACGTAAGTTGTATTCTTATAGATTATTGTGTTTTCTGTGTCCGAAATGTTTAAAAATTGTATCAACTGGCTTTTTCACTTAAATTTTTAATTTTGAGGTTGATCTGTCTCTAGGTCTAGGTAATCTATTTTCACTCAGGTGTAATAATCTTACTGTACAAATCTACTATTTATTTACTCATTCTCCTAATGCTGGCAGTTTAGTTGCTCCTCTTTTTTCACGAATGCAAACCATGCTGCAGGGAACATCCTTTCAGTGTGTGTCTCCTTCCATGTGTGTGGTTGGGTTGCTGGGTATAAAGTGGGGGGACCTTTAACTTTACTAGTTACTAGCGAGCCACCAAACTGCTCTCTGAAATGGCTGCAGAAATTGGTACTTCCATCAGAAACGTGCAAGACTTCTTGTTTCTGCACATCCTCACCGACACCTAGTGTTATCAGGCTTTAAAATTGTTGCTTGTATGATAGGTTTGAAAAGCCTTCAGTGGGTTTAATGGGTTCAGCATTTCTCTGATTATTCAATTTGTTAAGTAGGTCTTTTCATGGTTTTTGTTTGTTTGTTTGTTTTACCGCATGGGTTTCCTTTTCTGTGAATTGCTTGTTCCTGATCATTGCCCATTTTCTACTGTGCTGTTGTTTCTTTTCTTATACATCTGTAGGAATTTTAAAATACATGTGATTTATACTAATTCTTTGATAGTTAAATGCATTGACTGTATCTTCTGTAGGTCTGTGGCTTTCCTTTCTTTTCTTTTTTGTTAAAAGTTCATTTTATCCTGGTGTCAAGGAGACTTACAGCTGTTGCATTTCTTTTGCTGACAGAATCCTCAAATTAAACAGAGATTTTTCTTTCCAGTGAAGCATGGTTTTCAGAATCTAAAATGGAAGGTGCTAAAATATCATGGCAAATGTAGACCTCCTGTGATGTTTCTCTCCACCTCTGATAGCTAACGTAAAATTTGCTTCAAAAGCGAATTTAGTTGGAATAATGCTTTAAGTCTCCCAATTCCTGTGAAAATACTGAGGAGAGAAATTTTACCCAAAAAAAAGGAGCAATGGGGATTGGGTTTTCTTTTTTTTCTTTTTTTTTTTTTTTTTGGGTTTTCTTTATCCAGTACTGCTGTGCTCTTCAAGAATTTTTTGGTTAAAACAACTTCTATGTTAAAAAACCAAAAGAAGTCAACTAACTGGGAGATGAGCCTCTTCCCTGAGAAACAAAACAAGCATTGCCTCTCCACAGAGCCCCTCATAATCTGCACATGATGGACCAAAGTTTTGGTTTATGGAAAACCATACCAAGAGCAGGGAGTGGCCTAGCATTTGCAGCTCTTCTCCGTAACAGAAGGAAATCCTGAGCATAGCTGGATGGTGTTTTTAATTTCCAGTGAAATATTATATTCAGTTAATCTGTTTGACTTATTTTATTTAGCCTATACATTGATATTGCCTGAGTCACATATATAACCACTTTCACCATGTGTCTAGAACAACACGTAACAGAAAAGACACACACACATACCCATACACATTTAACTGTGTAGTATTGACCTGTAAAAAACAGTACCAGCCAGTTCCCTAAGACTTAACATCTTTTCTATCTTAACATTCACTCTGCATTCTAATATGTCATATGTAGCTCATAATGCTATAATGACTCTGTGACTTGTCTTTTTCTAAATAGTGTCTTTTGTACAGAAGTCTTTAATGTTAATGTAGTCAGTTTATCAGTATTTTCCCTTATGATCTGCTGTGTGTGTGTGTGTGTGATTTATGTAAGAAATCTTTCCTTACTCTGACACAATATTTTATTTTATATGTTTATCTAAACATTATTTTTCAAAACAAATAATTTTTTATGGAAGTACTGTTGATTTACTATGTTACACCTAAAAATTTTTAATAGCTTTTCCCGTTTGGGAATTTTATGTATTTGATAACTTTTGCTTTATATATTTTGAAGTTATATTGTTAGGGGTATACAGGTTCAGAATTATTATATATTACTGATAAGTTTTTCCTTTTGTCATTATGTTACAAATGACATGTCCTTTTGTCAATATGTTAGTATATATTTTATACTAAAATTATTTTGTATGATACTAACAGAGCTATAATATCCTCTTTTGGTTAGTATTTCAATATTTGAAATATTGATTATATTTTTCTATCCCTAAATGTTAGACCTTTCTATGTCTTTAGTTTTTCAAGTATATCCCTTAAATAAAATATTAAAAATCCACCCTAGAACCTTAAAGTTACTCATTTAATATGTTGATATTTTTGGATTACTGGAATATTTAGATTTATTTCCCCTATATTATTTTGTCTTATGTATTTACCATGTCTTTTTTTTGCTCTCCACTTTACCCCTTTTTTAATCAAATGAATAAAAAATACATTTTCCTTTTTATTCATTTGATTATATACCGTCTATTATTTTTGTTAGTTACCCTTAATTTATTGACCTAAAATATGAAGCTAGTCAATATCTTTCCCTACTTTCTCTACATGAAACAAGTGCCTTTAACTCCTTTTGCTCTTATTAATTTCCTTCACTCTTCAGTGTTATTGTTGGCTACTATTATATTCCTACCTTGTTTTTAAGTCCACACTGCCTTGGCCATTATCCTTTATTGTTGTTTATTTATTTATTTATTTATTTATTTATTTTGCGGTACGTGAGCCTCTCACTGGTGTGGAGGTGTTTCTTTAGGTTTACCCAAGTTTCCAGTTTCTTTCTTTGCTCATTATTCCTCTGGTCTCAATATTCTTCCTCTAGAAGAATATCTTTTTTTAATTAATTAATTTTATTTTTGGCTGCGTTGGGTCTCCGTTGCTGCACACAGGCTTTCTCTAGTTGCAGTGAGCGGGGGCTACTCTTGGTTGTGGTGCGCAGGCTTCTCATTGCGGTGGCTTCTCTTGTTGAAGAGCATGGGCTCTAGGCACGCGGGCTTCATTAGTTGTGGCTCACGGGCTCTAGAGCACAGGCTCAGTAATTGTGGCACACGGGCTTAGTCGCTCCACGGCATGTAGGGTCTTCCCAGACCAGGGCTCGAACCCGAGTGCCCTGCATTGGCAGGTGGATTCTTAACCACTGCACCACCAGGGAAGCCCTAGAAGAATATTCTTAGTTGTTCTTTTATTGAAGGTCTCTGAGTGACTAAGTATCCTAATATTTGTTGGAAAATGTCTTTATTTCAGCCTTACTCTACAAGGGTATAGAATACTAATTGACAGTTATTTTCCCTCAGCATTTTGAACATATTATTCTGCTGTCTTCTGGTCTCTATTGTTGCTATTGAAAAGTACGCTTAGATTCCACTGTTTTCTTTTCTATGTAATCTTTTTATGCTTGCTGTGTACATTTAGGATTTTTTTGTCTTGTCTTTGGCATTCTGAAGTTTATTACATGTATCTAGGTATGGGTTTATTTTTATTTGCCCTGCTCAGAACTGGTGGCTATCCTTATACCTGAGAATTCATATCTTTATGAAATTCTGGAAAATTCCCAGGCATTATATTTTGAAACATTGTTGCCTACACATTTTTTTTTTCTGATTTCTCTTTCTGAAATGCCTACTTGATAAATGCTTGGCCTTCTCATTTCATTCTTCTTATCTCTAATGGTGTTTTCGTATATCCAGCTCTTTTATCTTTCTCTACTGCATCCTGTGCAGTTGCCTAAAATCTTTCAATTCACCGATTCTCTCTCCAGCTATGTGTTATCTCTTTGTTAGGCTTTAAATTTCAGTGACCATATTTTCACTTCTAAAAATTCAATTGGTTCTTTTTCAAATTCATTTATTTTTTTTCTCATGACATCTTGTTCTTTCTTTGTGGTCCCCTCCCCACTTCCTTTTGGTTTTAAATTTATTTTAAACACATTTATTTCAGTCTCCTTCAGATTTTCTATTATCTTAGGTTCTTGAGTAAACACAGCTCTCTGTGTTTACTCATTCTGACTCATGGGGGAGTATTTCTTTATCTGTTTTTAAATTTTTGATTGTGAGCAAACTTCAGTGGAGCTTGTTTTATCTAGGATATCCTGTCTGGCCTGGGTTGTGGGAGTATCCTTCCAGAGTTGTTTTGCATTTTTCTTCTGCCAGGTGCCTCATGGGTATTTGTGGCCCAATTTTTATGTTAAATTCCCAGCCTTGGGATTCTCGTACTGAGTGAGCAGTGAGAATCTGGACTCCACCCTTGTGTGGAAAGGCTGAGGTTTTGATTTCTCAGGCAAGACTTTTTTTGTTCTCTATTCAGAGCTCTGGGCAGAGACAAGCTCCCTTGATGATCATTGATGGAGTGGGTAGGATTTTTCTTGTCTCTCCTTTCACTGAGAATGAGGTACTTTGAAGGTCCTAGATCTGTGTAGGGGTCTCAGTTTCAAGTCCCCTCTTCCAGAGGGCCTAAATCTACAGTCCTTCCTGCGTGTGACTTCAAAGCCAAGTCCTTAAGCGTTAGTGCCCTGTCTTGGGTCTTATAACCCTTCTTCCCCTCACTCTCTTTTTTTCTTCTGACTCAGCTCTTCATTCTCTGAGCCTTAATTGATGCTAATATTACTTCTGATAATACATCTTGTGGCTTCAAGTCCCTTCACAGTCTAGGTGCCACAGCTGTCAGCTCACTGAGGACATGACCTATGTTTTAGTCTTTTTCAGGGTTAATATACAACCTAGCAAACTTCTTGCCACAAATATTTGTTAATTGATTCACAAACTTCCCAGTGTGAGAAGTTGCTATGTCTGCACCTTCACACAAAATATATAAGCTGTTTTCCACTTAAACTGATATAGTTGGGGGTGCCCCAAGCCTCAGATCTTATTGGGGTATTGTGGAGAGAGCCCTAGACTGAGTCAGAAGTCTAGGGTATTAGACTAATCTGTTGCAGAAAACTTGTGTGTCTGTAGACAAGTCATTCTACCTTTCTGAACCTCAGTGTCTTTGTCTACAAAATGAAGATAGTATATTCACTCTGTGTACCCTGCAGGGTTGTGAAGAGGATTAAATAAGAAATGCCATGTGGAAAAGTGATATAAACTTTAAAAGGCTGTCCACGGTGTGTTGTTGATAATGTATTGTTGTTTGTAGGTCAGGACATGGTAAACCACAGAGGCAGTAATAAGATTTCCTGATTCCTCCTGGGAAATATTGTTTATTTTGGCATTGTCTGGTTGCTGGCCTTGCTACAAGAAATATTGTTTTTGCTTGTCAGACTCTCTTTAATGGTTAACATGTTGACCAAAGGAGCCCTATTAATATTCTAGATGGCTTAGATGAAGCTTCATTTTTGGTTATTTAACTCAAAGAATTGCACCATATATCATCCTCTCTTCTAGCAACATCCTTCCAGTTTTTTTAAAAGTCAGTGCAATATTTACTGCCATGATGCCTTTCTAAGTAGAAAAATGGGGCTCTGTCACATCTTACCTCCACTTTCCATTCTCCTTTCCTCACCCCGCTGCATAGATTCATACCTGTGGGGCTCCTGCCATACAAAATGTACTCTCACATCAGTTCAGCAAATACTGGTTCCTAATGGCTGTGTGTAAAGCAAAGTTTTGCAAACAGGATATCTTATTTTCACATTAAATAACACGCGTTCCCACTTTGGTTTTCATCTGCATTCAGTCAGCATTGGATTTAGTATCTATCACTCCATCAAGTTCAGTCTCTGACAGACTGTAAACATACACTATTTAGGAATCCTGGTGATTCCTTTTATTAAATGAAGACTCCTTGCTAGTAAATAACCCCAGCTCTACCTACCATTAACATGTTCTCGTAATGGGTTTTCACATAAGAGGTACGTGTGGATTGTAATATGGATCTTTTACCCTGTTTCATTTTTGAGTCACTATCCCCTTTAACACATGGGTGACAAAAAACGGAGCACAGATCCTCTCTCCAATGTCATCAGAATGCCGTGGAGTGGAATGCTGGTGGAATAAACAGCGCTGAATGTTACCTAGGCTGGCCCTGATCAGTGGGTAATCACAGTCATAAATTATAGGTTCTCTTTGGAGAACGGAATGATTTTCTGAGTCATTTCCAGAGCCTCTGAAGTGGCACTTCCTGTTGTTAGAGATCTATTGTGCTGAGATGATTTTAGCTGCTGGCTCCTGTGAAAGAGACATGCAGGGACTAGAAAGTACACTCCCAGGTGCTGGAGCTGGAAGAAATAATTGGATCCGAAACTCATTTCATAGACAAGGAAAGTGTAACCTAAAAGATGTGCCCAGGGTCACACTGCTGGTTACAGGCAGTAGTCCCAGGACCCAGGAGGTCTGTCTCCAGTTCACTGGCTTTGGTTTTATTTCATCAAGTTTAAGTTTTAGCAGTTTATCCTTTTGCAAAAGTGATAGGCTATAGTCTTTGAAGTCAGACAGATTTGTGTTAGAGTCTCTGCCTCACCTGTTAAAGTTTATAGTCTTTCTGAGCCTTGGTTTCTTTTTCTTTTCTTTCTTTTTTTTTTTTTTTTTTTTTT
>NW_020185321.1:8645186-8660533 GCF_003031525.2 Neophocaena asiaeorientalis asiaeorientalis
TTTTTTTTTTTTTTTTTTTTTTTTTTTTTTTTTTTTTTTTTGCTGCAGTGTTCGGCATGAGGGATCTTAGTTCCCCGACCAGGGATGGGGCCCGTGCCCCCTGCATTGGGAGTGCGGAGTCTTAACCACTGGACCGCCAGGGAAGTCCCTGAGCCTTGGTTTCTTTATCTAAAAAATGCACATAGAAATGCCTACCTTATAGGATTATTGTGCTAACTCATGTTAATGTAGTCAATATATGAAGTGCCTGGTACGTACTGGATTAAAATACAGATATTATTGTTATTACTCTAGGAGACAGGGCTGGACCAGCTGCCTCCTCTAATTCTAATAGTAACTTATACTTCCCATAGAACTTTTTTGGCAACTAAATCTTTCCTTATCTCTCCAGCTTTGGGCCCTATGTAGATCCACATAGGCCTTTCTTGGGTATCAAGTTGTTATGTTTAAAATATTTCTAGCCACCCAGTAATCTGGTTCTCATTGCAGACTCCTGGGTTGTTAGGAGGAAATCTCTAGTCTCCTTAGCCTATGAGGAGCAGAACCATCCTGGTTCTCTTTCTTTTGAGATAACGAAGTTGCCCTTGGAATATCAGCCAGACTGGTATAGGAGGTGAGACACCGAAGTAGTGGGTTGGAAGCCCTGGGCTGGGGGTGGGAGTGAGGTAGAGGAGCAAAACAGGGGAGACCCTAGCTGAGCTCAACTTCAGTTGAACTGAGCAAGACAAAGAGCTGATGCCTCTCAAATGCAATAGTAGCTCAAGCAACTAAAAGACAAGTGACTAATTTAGTGTCCGGTCCTTTGGAAGTGAGGCCTCCATGGCCCTGCTGACTGGCTGGATTTGAGGAAGCCAAGCTTAAACAGAGGCAGCTGCGGATAGGAGGCTGGACGGTGTGTGTACACATGCATGTGCATAAGACTTGTATAAAACGCCCCTCTCTTTATTACTTTTCCTAGGGTAAAGGGGCTGACAACCATCACCTTGCTTGGCTTGCAGGCAGTGAGGGAGAGAGTTGCCTAGAACATCTGGAAGCCTGCAGCTTGGCGGAGAAAGCAGTGATAAAAAATAAGTCAGAAGGGAGGGTGAGTTCAACTTCCCCTTCTTGCTGGTGCTGGGCTGAGGGTCACCAGCAGAATGATGTGGAAAAGAGCTGGCTGGTTAGGCCCTGGCTTCTCCTTGTCTTGTCAATACACAGATGATCTCAGTTTCTTGTCTCATTGAAACAGCCCCTTCCCTGCTGCCACCAGAAAATGAAGAAACAAATGGAACAGGGGAAAAATACTCTATCAGAAAAATAATGGAAAAATACAAGAAACAGAGGGAGAAAAAATAAACAGAGGAAATCAAGCCCTTTGGAGCTTTGGCATTTTGTACAGTGGTCCACGCTGGAATTGAATTGAATTGAATGTGGTCCGTGAAATGCATCTTTTTTTTTTTTTTTTTTTTTTGTGGTACGCGGGCCTCTCACTGTTGCGGCCTCTCCCGTTGCGGAGCACAGGCTCCAGACGCGCAGGCTCAGCGGCCATGGCTCACGGGCCCAGCCCCTCTGCGGTATGTGGGATCTTCCCGGACCGGGGCACGAACCCATGTGCCCTGCATCGGCATGCGGACTCTCAACCACTGCGCCACCAGGGAAGCCCTGAAATGCATCTTTAATAATATGCTGCTGGTGTTATAAATTTTCAAGCTGGAAAGAACCATGATAATCATCCATGGCAGACTTTCTGTCTTACAGATAAGGCATCTCAGGCCCAGAAAAGCAAAGAGACCTGTGCAAGCTGAGGCCCAGGCAGCCGGAGAGAGGCAGACTTGAAACCACCGGCCCTGCTTCACTTCCTCATGGTGCCTCCTTGGCGCCATTTTGGTTCCAGGCAGGCAAAGCTTATCTGGTGTTCCCCCTCTTTGTACTTCTGCCCATTCCCACCAACCCTTTCACCACAAGTGTAGAGGGGCTCCTGTCAGCTGAGAGAAAGGGGGGCCACAAGTCAGGTGTGACGCCTAGGAGAGAGGGTGCTCTCTCTCCCCAGTCCTGGGAGCTGTGCTCATATCAAGATCCAGATGACATGGTTCCACACCAGCCAAGAAGTAGCAACAATGGCCCCTGATTCTACAGCTATGAAATGCGCTTTTTCTTGTACATTTTTCACAGTTTAATATCCTGACTTGACTTTTCTATTTCCACCCTCTCTCTGTCTCACTCATCTATCCCACTCACTGTTGCCAGAACCTTCTTCACTCTTCTGGTCACAACTTCACTGTACGAAAACCTTGGGGGGCTCCCACTGCTTGTGACTTAAAGCCTAATCTTAGCTCAGCATTCAAGGTCCGGGACAGATGAGTTTTACTGATCTTATAGCCATCGAGCTTGTAATGAAACACTTCTCGAAAAAACTCCAAGCAGCTGAGCAACAAACAAATTCTGGTGAGGACCACCTTATAGTTCACTAAAAAAAAAACAGCAAAAAGCTAACCCTGAAACCTTTGCTTTAACATTTAAAGCAAAGTTAAAATGGATCACCCATACTGTTGTGATGCAGTCAAGCCATAAGTTACATTTTAACATTCCACTCACAAACTGGTATTACCCTACTTTTTGACTAGAAACTGGCCCTGTAGACACACTAAGCTGTGAGATTAGGCTGGCAAATTTACTTTATTTTCTTTTTTTTCTTAAATTAATTAATTAATATTTATTTTTTGGCTGCATTGGGTCTTCGTTGCTGTGTGCGGGCTTTCTCTAGTTGCGGAGAGCGGGGGCTGCTCTTCGTTGCGGTGCATGGGCTTCACATTGCGGTGGCTTCTCTTGTTGCGAAGCATGGGCTCTAGGCGCGTGGGCTTCAGTAGTTGTGGCATGCGGGCTCAGTAGTTGTGGCGCACAGGCTTAGTTGCTCCGCAGCATGTGGGATCATCCGGGACCAGGGCTTGAACGTGTGTCCCCTGCATTGGCACGTGGATTCTTAACCACTGCGCCACCAGGGAAGTCCAAATTTACTTCATTTTCTAATGACTGTGATTCTCCCTTGATTTTTGAGTTTGTGTTTGTTTTGTTTTGGTTATGTGCTGGGAAAGGCTTGATGTCCCTTGTCTTAAGAGGAGAAAATTACCTTAAAAGTCCAAATAGTTTCCTGTATATAAATTAGGCTTCTAAGCTTAGTGAATTGGGGATCATTAGTTAATGGCTTCATGACGATGCCTTTTGCAAGTGACTTCTGAAAAATGGGGGCAAATTGAGTGATTCAGAACTGAGAAAGACCCATCTGCTTACTTGTGTGAGATATACCTCTTACCCTCAAGCCTGGGACACTGGTAAAGACTTTGACGGGGGGAAGGGAAATGCATCTCACTTCTTACTGCCCAGCAAATGCCCCTGTGCCTCCGACCCCAGTTTTTCCTTTGAAGGGAAAGTACTTTAGGAAGAATGCGATTTCTTTCCCCTCCATTTTTTGGGTTGACTTACGTTTCTTTTTTACTCTCTCATTTAACATTTTCTTAATATCCTCTAGTCCATCAGCAAGATTAAACTTTAGAATTTTCTTAAACTGAACAACAAAATGGCCTTTCAAATTACTTCCCTTTCTTTCAAATCCCCCATCCTGTTTTGCTTAATAAATATCCCTTTTGCCATCAGTTCTCCCATTACAGCTTATTAGTCTTCCTGTTTTGGGGTAATCACATAATCTCAGCCTTCACTGAAAGAAATGAGTTCCTGTAGGCAAATGAAAATGCACTTTGAAGTTCTACAGTATTAATTCCTTTTAAGTCTAGAGATGTATTGTGCATCACTGACTGTTTAGGACAAATTGGTCTTCAGAAACCATTTACAGGAACCTTGAGAATGCAGGCCATTGTTTTTGTAAGTAGAAACTTGCATTACATTGGTCAGTTGGGCCTGTAATTTTGTTTAGTTGACAGTTACATGAGAAGAATTCAAATCACTTTGCTGATTAAGAAACGAACGCCAATCAATCAATCCTGAATGCAATCCTCTACATACCCTAGGTACTTGGGACTTAGTATTGTTTTAATTTTAGCAACAGTAGTCTGAACAGGGGTTCCTTTTTTTTTTTTGCGGTACGCGGGCCTCTCACTGTTGTGGTCTCTCCCGTTGCGGAGCCCAGGCTCCGGACACGCAGGCTCAGCGGCCATGGCTCACGGGCCCAGCCGCTCCGTGGCATGTGGAATCTTCCCGGACCGGGGCACGAACCCGTGTCCCCTGCATCGGCAGGCAGACTCTCAACCACTGTGCCACCAGGGAAGCCCAGGGGTTCCTATTTTTATTAACAGCTCCTAGTCTGTGTTTTTCTCCTTTGTAGCTTCAGTTTTTAGTATATTTTGCTGAATGAGTGAATAACTAAATGAATAAAGAGCCATTATTTTTCTCTTTCTTAGATGGAGTGACTGAGGCCTAGAAAAGGTATGACTTGCCCAAGGTTCCACACTAAGTCTTTGGACCTCTGGGTCTAATCCTCTGATAAGGCCATGAAGTTACAGCTGCAAACTCATTCTTATCATCCATGCACTCATGTAAGATATATTAGGATTAGTCTGTTTCAGAGAGAATTTTAAAATTGTGGATGAGTAATGCGAATGGGGAAGATCTTGGTGTCAGAGGGCACAGTGTTTGAATCTGGCTGTGAGACCTTGGGCAAGTCATTTAAATTCAATAATTCTCATATGTAGAATTGGGATAATAATGCTTATATCATAGGATTAAATGAGTAAATGTGAGCAGTTATTACTATTATCAGCAGTATTATGATGTAGCCATGTAATTATTCTTGACTTTAAGAAGAACACTCAGTAACTTGCCATATTGGAATCACATGTATAAAGAGATAACATCACAAAGCTCAACTGACAGGTTCTCCCCAGATTCCTAATGTACTGTGTTGGCACCATAGTATTTATTTACAACTGTAGTTTGGAATAGTCTTGGGGGCAGAAAAGAAGAACACAGGCTAGTCATGAAGACATTATTGAGATAGAGAAGTCTTGTTTCTATTTTGACATTAAGTTCTACGGTGGCATGTTTTAGTCGTCTGTGTTAGGAATTTATTTTGGCACGACAGTCTATACTCATTCAGATATTGTCTTCCTCTGTGTTCTGATGCTGGAATAGAGAGTGTGTCAAAAGTCTGTGTGACTAGGAAAGAACTTAAGATGAATCCCAAACAGTCTGCTGTAGTTTGTGCCTGCTTGGAACTAGGATAACTAGTCTGCTCAAGGGGAGAATAAAAATAGTTAAAATGGTTGTCGGACCTCTGTCAGAGGTAACCATGGTGTCTGATTTTTAAAAAAACATTTTGAGAGTTGATTCCTTTGGCATTTTGTGGATGAGTCATAGTCACCCCATGAATGTTTTCTGTGTTGAGAGTGACTAATGAGTACAGTTTCAAATGTCAGGGTCCACACATGAAGATTACTGACAAGGATAAACCAGATCTGGTGCTCTCAGAGCAAGGTCAGATCATGGCACCCTCTGGAGAGGGATAAACAGTATCAGCACAAAGTACAAGGGTTTTGCCCGTTACAGAAATAACCCAACCACTAGTATGGCTTATTCATGACTGGTGGTTAAACTGGGGCACCTACCAGAACTCCCTAAGGAAGACTAGCCTGTAACAAATATAAGATAGATTATGAGTTAGGAAGTTATAACGTGGATGAAATAATATCCTAACAGAAGATGGGGGATGCATGGAGACTAGATAAAGTCTCTACCTTCTGCTGAAATAATTTCCCCAAGTTTCTCTAACACTAGGGAAAGGGGAAACAAGACCCTTTATTTGAAGGGCCCAACATTCCAGTAACCTGAAAGGTGTTCTTGGGTGGAATTTGGAAGAATTCTCTAGTCCTTGTTGCAGCCTGGATGGCAAATTTCATGAGACTGCCTGTCCAACTCCATTGATCCTGATGTGCTCACGAGTCATCTCATTTGGGTTTTCTGCTATCCTAATACCAGGATGGGAATGACCTGGGTAACACTCACAAGCATCCTGCATTGCAAGTGACTTATACTGGCATCTAGTTAACACATCAGCCTCTTGGGATTTGGGGATTATGGCTTGATTCTTCAGAGCTAGAAGACTTTTGATAGAACTGATAAAATCAAGTTTCTCTACGTGATAAGGCTGGTCAGACTGTGAGACAGTCATGGCCCTATGAAACCCGACCTGAGAAGCCAGTTCTTAGATTTCTTCCCTCATTCTCTTTTCAACACAATTTTTACTGAAACACCACCTGTTTTTGTCTTTAAATGATTTCTCAGAATGAATTTATATAGAAAATATGAGTTTCATTGATTTTCTAAAAAAGAAAAACCCTATCATTGTAAGCCTTGTGTACATTAAATTAAATGTACCGTGCTGATCCATTTGGGCAAAGCACCTTGCCCCTGAAGCAGAAATGGTTTGGGAGTTCTCTTTTTTTACTTTCTTACTCTTTTTTAACCAATCTTGCTTAAATCTATCCATTTACCCAATTACCTGGTCCCTGGGATTATGAATCTAATAACCTGCCATTTACAATGAATTTGGGATGAACTTTGCTCCATTATCAAATGATGGGAGCCATGGACCCTGCCCTCTTTTTTCTTGGGCACACTGTTTTCTGTGGTGATCTCTACCTTAATGGCATTAATTGTATATAGCCTCTAGACTAGAAAGTGTCCTGCCTCCATAACCAGCTTCTTAATATGATAGATGGATCAATACAATGTGGGCGATAATAAGTTGTGGGTATTCTAAACAAGGTCTTGGAATGAGCATCTGAGCACAGTGCAGTCAGTCATTTCCATCCATCCTTATGGGGTTGGTCAACGAATGGGGGGTGTGGAGAGTGGGAAGATGCTCTGTTACCTACTGTTGGAAAGCAGCGGCCTGGTGTGGAGGGAAAAGCCTGGGACTGGGAGCCAGAGAATCTAGTCTGTTCACAGTGCTGCTTTTAGCTGTGCAACCTTGAGCAAGTGGCTTCACCTCTCTGGCTCTCAGAGAGAGTTTCTTCTCTTGTAAGTTGAGTGGATTGGTTTAGATGATCTCTATTGGATGTATATTGGATGACAGGTGGCCAGAGAAAGGAACGTGGGAAATAAGCAATCTCAGAACCTAAATATGCACAGACTAACTTGACTATGAGGTGAAATTTAAGACCATAAGCCTGGATAAATTATTAGGAGTGTGCAGATGGGTGAAAAATTTAACCCTGCTACAAAGAGGGATGGTGCTCTGGAGCCTGAAATCCTCTCTCTGACATGCTCTGTGTGCAGGCAACTTCATCTTTCTGAAGGCTCCCTCATCTAGGAAATAGAGAGGCTGTGATTATTTATATGCAAGCATGAGCAGCATATTATTTACAGAATCACCAGAGATTAAGATGCCTTCTGTTCAGGCTGTGCCTCTATAATCTCTGGCAGTTTGAAATGAAGAGGCGGGGAGTGTGTGTGAGGTGGGGGAAGAATGCCATGCCCATGTGTTGGCTATGCTGCTTGTCTGCATTTCTGAAGAGAATATTCTCATGTAGAAGCAGCCCAGGATCTGATCTCTCACTTGGTTGTTATGAAGGAACCATATCTTAATAGTGAGCTATGGAAAACTTGGAGCTTCATAAATACTTAATAATCACATTGTGTGTTATATTGGATTATGTGCCAATGATGAATAAAATTCCTGAAGGCAGTACAGAGCAGGGAAAAATGTTATGAACTAAGAGGATAGACTAGGCTCTAGTCTTTATCCTGTCTCCTGTCACTAATTTGCTGGCTGACCTTGAGCAAGTCACTTAATGTCTCTGGGCTTTAATTACTTCAACTGTAAAACATAGGGAAGGGAGAAGGCTGGCTAGGATGATTTCTGAGGTTCCTTCCAGCTGTGAGATTAGATTTCATGATTCTGATATCTGCCATGAACCAGCCCTGAATTCAATGATATTCCCAAAATATTCATAAAAAACCCTGTTCAAAGGATAAACTCCAGGCTGGATAAATACATCCACTCAGCTGTATTAAAGTTTCTTCAGAGTCTTTCTAGTATAACCTTTCACCATTCTTAGCCAGGTCTCTACTTAACCACATCAGTCTGCACATATATCATTTTCATTCATACTTCTAGAATTTGCTTATGCTATTCCCATTTCTACAATAGCCTTTCCTCTCATTTATCCACATGAGAAAATATTATATATCATTCAAAGTATGGTTCAATTGTAATTTCTCTATGGAAGTGAATCGTTCCCTTGTCTCTTTTTTGGAGGCTCCTTCATAACATGTTATAGCATATGTCACATTGCACAGATAATTAGGGGAGTTTACATGTCTGACTGCTGGAGTGTTGGTGACTTGAGGGCAGGGATTGTGCCAGTGCTTAGCTAGATCCATGCTTCTCATAAAGTAAGAGCATAACCCTGTGTTTCTCCAGTGAACCGCAAAGGTGGTGTTTTTCAGAACTGTATTCGCTAATTTTGGGTCCTCAAATGCCAGCCTTTAGTCTGGGCCTTGCAATATGGGCATATTACCCTACTGGGACTTCTTGCACCTGCAGAAGTTGGAAGGGGCTTCTTATATAAACTTCTCAGGGCCAGTTTGAAAACCACTGATCTCTGACCTTATATTTTACTTCTCGATAAAATTACTGGAATCCCAGTAATGCTTCTGAGCTGTTGTAGACTTCACATGAGTATGGCTGGATTTCACCTGGGGAAGGATACCAAAAGTAAACTCTCTCTGTATCAATTGGGGAACTAGGAAGCACGAACAGCATCTCCCCTTGAGCACTGTTTCTCAGTGGAAGACGAGAAATGCTATGGGCATTAAAGGTAGGATTCTTTTTTGCTGTGCGGGGTTGTCCTGTCTAGTGCAGGATATTCAGCATTCCTGATCCCGGTCCACCAAAGCCAGTAGTAACACCCACCCCCAGTGTATGTAACAATAAACAAAATACCCTTTAGGGAGATAGCACCTGAGGTTGAGAACCTTTGATTTGAGAAGAAACCAGGAGCCCTCCCGTATGGTAAATCCCATTTTCTAGACATGCAGCTTAGATCTAAGATCTTCTTAACCCTAAAGACTTTGATTTAGCCGTCAACGCTAGTTCAGGACCGTATATCAGCAACTTGAGAGTTATTTTTGACTGAGAAGAACTGAAAGGACGAAAACTCTGTTCCTTTCTTTTGTAAAGACTTTATGGTTTATAAGGAGTTTTTAAAAGTGCTGTCTCATTGGCCCTTCTTGTAATATGAGGAGCAGATTTAGTGCACATTAAAATCCACAGTGAGATAGGTAGATGCTGTGATATATTCTGTTTGACTAATTTGGTGAGGTAGGGTTAATGAGAAGAAAATGAATTTCACACATGATTTTGAAAATTTTAGTCTTACTTTTGACCGAAGCCCACCACCAGGAAATGGCACTCGGGAAACTCTCCGTCTCTGTCTTAAAAGCTGTCTAGATTGTCACTCTGAGTAAAAAACCTAGAGGCAAATCCAGAAAACTCTACCGAACAGTGAAGATGTGACAGGCTGACATTTGTAGCCATAGAAGGTGCTGAATCCTACACCAACATTCACTCATTTCTGGCAATGCAGGCAATTCATACATTCTGGGGAAAGCATCATGCAAAGCCCAACATTCAGTACTGAACCACTGAAACAATGGATTAACTTGGTAAAGGACAAGAGCCGTCTTGCAGAAAGACAACGCAGATCCCTATATAGTTTCATCAGAACCAGAGACCTGAAGTGCTATTTACCCTCTTGATTGCTATTCTAGCCAGAAAATGTAGGTAAAGTAAAAATTCCCCAGAGAAGGGGCTTGTGTGTTAAGTGGCCTAAAAATGATGCACATCGGTTATCTGAGAGACCGGTTGTCTGGTTTTCAAAGACGCTGTGTCGCATGGCGCTTAAAAGCACAAACTTGTTAGCTGGATGAATTTGGGCAGGTTATTTAGCTACTTGGGGATCCAGTTTTCTCATCTGTAAAAAGGGGATAATAACCTTACGAACATTTAGGGTCGGAGTGAGCGTAATGAGTATTAGCTATCATGATCATCATCGTTGTTATGATTGTTGTTACTTTGTGAAGTACTAGCATGAAATGCCAGAGCTTCCAATAAATAATGATGTAAAAATAAGAATCTTCATTTATTTTTGATTATTTGGGCTGAATGAGGTAGTATATTCAAGTCTTTGGCCTCATTTCACAGAACCATAGAATGTTATAGCTGGAAGGACCTGAAACACTATTTAATTCAAAATTCTTGGTTTAGAGATGGAGACGATGAAGGTAAGAGGAGTTAAATTCTTGCAACAAAGATTCTGAGGTTTTGAATGCTTTTCTTCTCGTTCATAGTTCTACCCATGAAATTTCTACCTGTTGATTATCCTTGACTAGTAGTTCACCTGGGGGTGCAAGGAAAATAATCTGAAATCCAAATACCTTCACTTTCCTACTCTTAGCAGCTCTGGTAAAAGTTTGGTGGCTAAACTCATTGATAAAAAAAAAATTTTCATGACTAATGAAAAGATGCATGATGTTAAAAGATGCAAAGAGCAGTGGATTGAGAGAGAAGGCTCAAGTCTTGCTTCTGCCTCTGCTGTTAACTTGGATGACCATTCTCAGCCTCGATTTCTCTGTTTGCAAAATAAGAAAGTTGGGCTGTGTGATTGTTACAAAATATTGGCACAATAATATATTGTATAAATATTTTCTCTGATGAACAGTCAAGTCTTTACAATTATGAGAAACATTTTGTCATCAGAATGTTCAAACACCTGGATGCAATTGTTTTTTAATTTGCTAATTATTTGAAAAACAAACAAAGGGAAAAAAACAATTTAAAAAATGAACAGGCCATGGAAACCAGCTTGCTCATTTGTAGGACAGTTTATTGGGCTGGAATATTTTGCCTTTGGCAAATGAGAATCAGTTAATTCCAGGCATTTGCTTATTGGCTTGCTGGAATAGAATGATCTATTTTTATTTCATTTTTGTCAGTAATCACCAGTTAAAACTTTTAAAGGGAGGCCCAGTTATTCCTGGAAAAGGATAATATTCTATGACCTGCCAGACTGTGATGGTCATCAGTTCTCCTCTGATCAATATATGTGTTTTCATTTTAAGCTAAGCTCCCTATGAATTTAGTAATAAGAGTAATTGCCTGCAACAATCATGAAGGCCAATCAAATACTTTCTCAAGGAAATAAATATCTCTTTAAGGTAAAAGTGAAAAATAACATACACAATTCCATTGAAGCATTAAGTTTCTGAAATTGTCTCATCATAGTGAAATGCAAGGCCTTTGGGCTGATGTGTCCCTTGTTCCCTGGAAGAGGACAGCAAGGCACAATTCTCAGTAGCAGTCTGTCTTGGCCATCACTACCTGTGACCCTAGAGGGGCTAGGAGGGTGGTTGTCAGGGTAAGATTTGATGTTCTGTGTTTGTCTCCTGTTTTATTTGCTGAAGGAAAATGCCGCAGGGAATACTCATTTCTTGGCTAGATGAGTATATGGCATGAACAATGTGCCAGGCTATAGGCGTTGCAACACCTTTGACCACAGCATTTCTGTGCTAATATAGGACACTCCTCAATTACTTTATTGATTAAGTGAATGATTGTATACTACCAGCATGAGTTTCAAAGCTACATTGTCAGTTCTATTTACTTCTTGGGTTGTAAAATCAGTTAAATCCCTCAAGCTAAAAACAGTGAAAATTAAACTCTTTTCAGCTCCAAGGTAAAATATTTTCTCCCTTGCAAAATCCAAGCCCTTTCAAGAGATACACAGTTCCCATGAAATGAATAAGCCATGGTTCCTCCCAAAATGGTATTTATAATTAAAGCCAGCATGATCTGCTAGAGACCAGAGTTGACAATCTCCCTAAGTTCCCGTTTAGTGATAAAAATTACATATGCAACAACTGGCTGAGAGTGGCATGCTTGACCAGCATCAGGCCAAGAGTATATCTCAGCTATTTCTCTGGCAGAGTATCTTACAAGTTACCATTCCTTTGTTAAGACTTTGTTGAGATCTATTTATCTATCTATCTTAAGACAAATATATACATATATCATATATAAGATATATATATATATAAAGTTTATATAAATTTGAATTTTGAATAAGAACCACTCGGTTATTTCTAAGTTGGAATTCAGGAAACCAGTAAGACAGTAAAATGGAACGTTTTACTTTACTTTATGGTAAAATGGAATCTATGTGAAGCAAACTCCAGAGGTCACCAGCTCCTTCAGTGACACGTGTTCTCCTTGCTAGCCTTATTGTCTTGAGCATCTTTGGGCTTTGGGAGATATCCTAGGCACAAGTAGCTTTTTCTTCTCTCATGGCAAATGTTTCAAAACAGAGTCCCAAATCCTTATTCCCAATTTCACGTTCTCAGTTGCTGTGAGGATGTTTTCAGCACTTTCCAAAGCAACACTGTCCAACAGAGCTCTCTGCAGTGTTCTGTGTCTGCGCTGTCCAATAAGGCAGTCATTAGCCACATATGGTTTTACTGAGCACTTGAAATACGGCTATTGTGATTAAGGAACTGAATTTTTAATGTGTAAATTTTAACTAACTAAAATGTAAATAACTTCATGTGGCTAATGACTCCCATATTGGATAGAGTGGTTCTAGACAGTGTAAGCTTATGGTTCATGGGGCCGAGCAACCCAGCAACAGCACCCTTGCAGGATCGCCCAGTGAGGGTATAATAGAAGTTATGCATTTAATTATGAGTTATGCCTTAATTGCTTCTATAGGGGGTTTGAAGCAGAATGTCAGTAATAGCACTAGGAAGACATAAAGGGATCTCTAAGTAAAGGATAACAAATGGGAGGAATATGTTGTGGTAAATATTAACAGATTAAACAGCAGGACAGTGCCATTTGAATTGAATTTGAAGTTCTAAATTCTACATATTGGAGCAGGATAGAACTATCCAATTCAATATAAAAGTTACATTTTGCCGGTGTGATTACTAGGGCTATAAAAATCCAATTAATGAAGGTGAGCTTTTACTGTGGGCTGAAAGAGAAGCAAGCAAAAATGAATAGAGTATCAGGCCCACTGTATGTTAGAGTAGACTAGAACTCTAGGACCGTCTCTAATGAAACTATCTACTTGACTGAATTGTGAAAATTCAATGAAATGATTTATGAAAGGACTTAGCATAGGGGCTAGCATTTGATAGATATCAGCACTTATGATGATCAGTTATTTCTGCCTAGATCTTTTTGAGGTCTCTTCCAAGTACCTTTGAGAACATAGGAAGATGCTAAGGGTAACTGATTTTGGCAGAATTATTTGTTGAGAATAGATCATAGAAGAGGAAATATAGACAACATAAAGGCAAGCGAAGAAATGCCACACCATCTTCCCCATTTGCAATTTGTTGCTATAGGGAGAACAGTTACTGAGGAGGGTGGTATAGGAAGGTGGTATAAGGTATCTCAGTTATGCTGGGTCAGACAACACTGGAATAGTGAGACCAAAGGGGAAAGAATAGGTAGAAAAAGTAGGAATGAGGACTTCTTGTATTTTAAGTGTTTATAATTACTGAATATAGTTCACTCATGCTGATGTTCTTGTCAAAGATAATCAAAGAAGGCATGGAAGAATATTTGAGGCACCATGGGGGTAGTGGAAAGGGCACCGGCCTCGGAGTCAGGTCAACTGGATTCCAATCCTAACCTTTCAGTTTTCTGACTTAGACTAATAACCATCTTGTGGTTCCCAAATTCTCCTTTTTGTAAAACAGTGATGCTTAATGATTTTGAAGATTATTCCAGCCCTCTAACTCAAGGGTGTAATTCTAAATATGAAAGCACAAGTGGGCTCTAATCCTCCAGATTCCCCAAAGCCCTGCTGTTCTTTCAGGAAAGCCTGCTGTTTTAGTCCTCTAATGTGTTTCTGTTATCCTGAAGCCCAAGTTGTGTGAACAGTGGTGTCTCAAGCAGCATGCACAAAAGCAGTTGGTATGGTGGGAGTGAGTGACAGTGGGTGGGTGAACAGATTAAAGAGGAAAGGGTTGGAAGAGAGAGTAGTGTGTGTGAAAAAAAAAAAAAAAAAAAAAAAAAAAAAAAAAAAAGCAGGCCTTCTACCTTTGACAGACTCTTGCTGTATTCTCCAGTAACAGCTATCCAAAGCCAAATGCCAAAATGAAGGCATGAAAATAGCTTGCACTTCAGAGTTAAGCAGACTTGAATTTGAATCCAAGCTCTGGATTTGAGATACGTAACTTCAGTTTTCTTAACTTGGTGAAACTTATGGTTAGCAGCTATTGTAAAGCTTAAATGAGATAATATGATTCAGCAGATAGTAGGTTTTTAGTAAATATTCTCTTATCGTGGCCTCCCTAAATTGGCTTAGTTTCTTGCTCATCTAGCCCATAATGTAAAAGACTCATCAAAGAAACACACTGGGCTGCTTAGAGATCTATATCTAGAAGCTGTAAATAACGTGTGGTGGGGAGAGAAGGGTGCTGAAGACAGAAAAATCTTTGGCCAGGAATAGAAAGTCCGGTCTCTCCATTGATGAAGCCTCTTCCTTTGTGCTGCCTCACAGTTCTCTGGTTCTTGAAAGCCACAGAAGTGTTTACCAGAACAGCAACCCTAACTGTGTTTCCAACGCTTTACCAACAGGAAGATTCACAGCGCAGGCAGAGAAAACAGAACGAGGCGCCACATTCCTTCCCATTCGAAGACAGCAAAGCTGGATCCTGGAGTGATAGCCGCTCCTTGCTCCTCTAGCCAGGAGTGGGGAAAATCTCCTTCCAGGCGGAGTCCGGGGGAAGGCAGAGAACCAGGGAATGCATAGCACCTTTACCCATCTCTCTAGGTCGCTTGCCCCACCTGCCCCCCTTTACGTAGTTCTAACGCAGTTTCTGCTTTGGAGAAATGTTGGCAAGCGGTGAGCCGCCAGTCCCCTGGCAGGATTATCTCCCTGTCTCGGAGAACTTTCAGCACCGCGGACAGCGCCCCTCCCCGCCATCCTCTCTGTGGTCCAGGCTCCTGACTGGTGCTATCCTGCCGCTTGGCGTTCTCCCGGACCCCTTCCTGGAGGGGGCTCCGGTCGGAGTGGGTGGAGGGGGGAGAGGAGGTGGGTTATCATTCTGTGTTTCTTGGTCAACTCTGGCCAGTGACCGGCCCCACCACTTCGGTGAGAATCCCTCCCAAGAGCCGGTTCCTTTGCGCCTCTCAGTTCAAGACCTCAATGAACCGAGTCTGGCACAGGTGGTGGGGTGGGGAGTGCCAGGAACAGGCGAGAGCTCTACTGTTCCAGCATTCCCGCATCTTTCCTCCGCCTTCACTTCACTTCGCTTCTAGTCATTTGGCGACTTCTATCTTACTGTTC
>NW_020185321.1:8660613-8674874 GCF_003031525.2 Neophocaena asiaeorientalis asiaeorientalis
GGAGGGGGTGACTCAAGAGCGAGAAGGAGGTTGGGGGCTGCGTCCCGCAAGGCCACACTGCCCTACTCTGGCCCTCTGGATTCGTAGGACACTGATGTGCTTTGGCATGGGGGAAGAGAGGAGTCTTACGTGCAGGTGACAATCCTCTCCCCAGGGTTGCCCCCTCTGGCCAGGGAGCTTCCCTGGACACTTCACCCATCACGTCCTCCTCGTCGCTCCTGGCATGTCACCGCTCTCTGGGGACAGATGCTCCTGAGAGCGCACTGGCCTGGTCAGGTCACCGGGCTCAGCTAGAGTCCCTTTGAAGAGTTTGCTCTCTGGTAAAAGGGCAGACGTTGTTTGTCCCCGCTCTCCCCTCGGGCTTCGGCCGGAAAAGCGTCTCTTCCTCTCCATGGACTCTTTCCGAGGCCGAGAACCGAGGTGTGCGAGCCCGGTGTGTGCAAGGCATGGGGGGACAGGACGAGCCCGGCGTCGGTGGAGACCCGGGGGGCCCGGACGCAGCTCGCGGCTCCCTCCTTCGCCTCTATCTCCCGCCGCGCCGGAGCTGCATTCGTCCCAGCCCTGCCTGGTAGCCCTGCGAGTTGGAGCCCGGCGTCCCCCTACCCTGCATGCTGTCCAGGTCACATTCCGGGCCAGAGCCGGAGAGACCCCGACTCGCTTCCTTCCTTCTTACAGGAGACCCCTTCCCGGAGGGCGCGCCTCAGCCTCCGCGCCATGTTCCTGCTTCCCCCCTCCCGGTGGCTCTGGCTCCCTGGTTCATTCAACCAGAGGCAATCATTCCCATGCGCGGGGGTCCAGCTGGGATGCAGAGGGCACGGAGGCGGACATACCGCGGCGAACGGGGACGTTCACTCACCGGAGGGCTGGAGGCGATGACCTGGATGCCGGGGTTGATGGCTGGCCGTCCGCACTTACAGCGCCCGGCCCTGCCTCCTGTGATGCTGGCTGGTGGCGCCAAAGGAAGGCAGCAGGCAGCCGCTGCTGCGGAACAGCTCCTCGGTTATGCAGATTGCCCTGTCTACCCCGCACCCTCCCCGCGGCCTGTCAGTCCTCCCTCCAGCTAGCTGGTCTCCGCCCTCCTGGAGTCACGTGGGCTGCCCAACCCCTTACGTTATTGAGCCGAAGCCTCTCACCAGACGGCCCCCCACCCCGCAAACAAACACACACACACACACACACGCGCGCGCGCTCTCTCTCTGTCAACTCCTGCCTGGCCTACTGATCCTCCAGGTGCCCCTTCCAGTATCTCAGGCTATATGAGGCCGAGGGGCAAGAGATGCAAGCAGCTCTCTGTCCGGGGAAAGGACCAGGCAGGACTCTGCAGTATCGGTGTGTTGCGAATGCACAGACTCTGCCAGAAGCTCCACCTCTGCTGGACCTGGCATTGGACAAAGCTGGCTACCCAGCCCTGCTTCCTGCCCTCTGAAAGCTTCCCGCCTTCTTCACGGAGCCCTTGCTGCTCTTAAACTTCTTCCACCTCCCTTAGCATTACTGAAAAGAAAGGATGGGAGAGATTGATTTCCCCTCCCTTCCTAAAAAAGGCAAGACCTTTCCTCCTTCTCCAAAGTTCAAGTAGGCCAAGTTTATCTTTGGATTCTCAACATCTTATGAGTAGAAAGATCGAGGATTTGAGATTTGAAGACTGACCAGGAATTTCGGTCTATTGTGACCTTGGGGGTATCTAACTTCTACTAACCTTTCTTCTCTCATCTGTGAAATGACCTCCTCACAGAACTATTATGAGAATTTAAAAATGATCATATTCTTAAAATTGCCTATCTCAGGGCTAGACACATATTTAGAAGTCAATAAATGAGAGTCCTTCCCCTGTCTCTGTTAAAAAATAAATTTCGGAAAACAAGGAGATTGTGATTTGTGCCAGTAGAAAGGAAGTATCTTTTGTAAACTTAGAAGGGAGTATCTGTGCATTCAGGCTAGACAGATAACGTGTGAGTGGGGACAAGATATACACGGGGCTTATATTTTTTCATTGGCTCTGTTAGGATGAGAACTATGTTATGTCTCAAAAGGATGAGGTATAGATGGTACAAACCCAGGCATGTTTGGCCTCATCAGAGAATGAATTATTTAACATGCCTTGAATAGACTGATTTAGATGGAAAATACCTACATGAATTCTTGCATCTTTGGTCCAAGCCCTCAAAATACATGGGATCTAATGAGATGTAACTCTTCATCCTTGGAAACAAATTCACTGGGCTTCTGTTTGGGAAGAATACTGGCTGTCTGACACTTCCCTCCTAGGATGGAGCAGTTCAAGTGTACCTTTAGGTTGTGTGTTCTAGCTCAGAGGACCTGGGTTCTCTCCAAAAATGTGACTAATCAATGCCAGGACAGTCTGGGAAAGTCCACCTAGCTTAAGCTTATTATTGCCTTGGACCAGCATCCAGGTCTGAAGTCTTGAGACATAATTTGAGCTTATGAGAGTTCTGCAGGGTATATCAGATCTCCTGGGATACCCAAGAAGCTATGAAACATTTCAGGACAGGCATAGAGTTAAAGAACCTGAAGTTTGAAGCCTTAATGCAGTCTCTGCCAGTTGCTTATTGTATGATCTTAGACAAGTCACTCAAACTCTCAGAGTCTCAGCTTTACAATGGGAATAGAACATCTGTCTGCCTTCTCCATGAGCTTGTTGTAATGTTCAAATGGGATAAAGTATGAGAAGCCATACTGTGAAAGGTAAAGAGCGAATAAATGCAAGCTATTAACATTATAGACTGAAGAAAACCCTGAATTTATTCTAGTCCAGATGCATTACAGTCATGAAGAGATAGGAAGTTGGGATTTGTCATGGAATGGGCAGCTACTAAAGTGTCAGTGTTTTTCTGTAAGTCTGTGTGTGTGCATGTAATTCAAGGGGTGTGGTGTTTCAAGCACTGTGTTTTCATTTTTGCTGTCTTCTTTGATGGATTTCTGGATTAAATCTCACTTTTTCCTGGCTTTTCATTATTAGAACAACACCAGCCACAATCACAGTGGTTATGAGTATTTAATATCTGAGATAAGTTTGTGCCTGTATTTCAGGACAGAGGGTTTACACTTTTCTGACTTTCGCAGGTAAAACTGATTTGGGTTAGAAATTCAAAATGGGTTTGATTTCAAAGAAAACAATATTTAGCATCCAGGAGCAATTTCTGGTTAATCATCAGCACCTTGAATGGTGATACGAGTCTCCAGTCCACTGCCAGTAAACCCAATGAAATCTTCACACAAACCAGGAACTCCTGAGGAGCTCTCCCACCTGTAAGCAGATTCACTTTCCTTTTAATATTCTTCAGAAAGTGTCAGTCTGGACCTCTTTATATTTAGGGACACCAAAAGACCAGAAGGCGCCACCTCATGCTCCTATTCATATCATTTAAAAAAATTGTCCAGGGTTGGTAAGATGCTGACTCTGACTCCTACCTACCTCTGTGTTGTCATGAGGAAACATGAGAAACGGAAGAATAAGCATGAAATAATTTAAGTTTGCCTCAAAAATTGTGCCTTTATGAGCAGTTACTTGGATAAGCATAAATTTCAGAAAAATTTGGACAGTTTCACCAGAAGTTACTCTGGGACTCTGAATAATTTTTTCAAACAAGTTTTCAATGTCCAATTCACCTTTTCCAGCACAGGGCAGAAAAAGGAGCTTAGGGAACAGATCTTGCATAGATTGCAATAGAAAGTTACACCTTAACAACGATTTCTTGATAAGGTTTCCCTTGGGTCCTACTCCTTTACTTACAAGCGCTTATCTTTTGCCTGTTGACTGCCTCCTTTATGAGACATTGCAGACACTTTCCAGCTGTAGACAGAGCATTAATGAACCAATGGATAGAAATGCAGTAGATAAAAATGTAGTGGAGCATTTAGAGCCACACACAGCAGGAGCAATTAATGTGTATCTCAGTTCCAGGGTTGAGCAATGATACTGCAGAGTGATTGCTAATTAGATCTTGAAAGTACACATCCTAGTTTTCTTTTTCCAACAGTTGGAATGTGGGACTTTTGATTCATTTATTCAGTGTATTCTAGACACATGAGATACAGCCATGAACAACCCAGAAATGGTTCCTGCTCTCCTTGAGCTTACAGTCTAGCGGAGGGAGTCAGACCCTAATCAAGTAAACAGAAAAGTGGAGATAAGTACCATGATGAAAACAAAATAGAGCGATATAACAAGGAGCGAAGGGCGCCACTTTAGTTGAGTGGTGGAGAACTGACAAAAGCAAATGCAGGGGCCGAGACACACAAGTTATTACTTTCCAAGGAAGGGGCAGTGCCCTCTTACCCAAGACCTTTTGCCAAAAGTCTACATTATTAGCAGGGTAATCATAAAATCCTTCATGATTGACCCACATGGGTGGATTATGGTTAGGCCACCCGGAGATTGGCCAGATGCCTTAACGACCATTACCTGTTTTTGTTTCATGATTCATGACGATGACTACCTGATGCTTTCTTATAGCAGGATCCCAAGCTCATCAATGCCCCTGACTTTTGCCTCTAAGCAGATTCAGAAGCTGAGAAACCAAAAATACCACTGTGACAGCCTGGCCAGAGGCTGGTCAAGAGCCTCTAAATGGAGAGGTTGCTTCTGGGCAGCAAAAGGAGAAGAAAGGACAGAACCAGAACCCAGTATATCACAGGCACACAGTAAAGGTATAGTAAATAAATAACCTGCTGCTAGGATTCTAACAATTGGGCTGGGAATTTATAAGCAAATTATCTATGAGTAACTATCCTCTGCGTATTTAAATTCCAAGAGGAAGAAGGGGGATGCTGACCTGAGCATGTTCTTTTCATTCCTCCCAAATTTACAGAGAGGTATAGCAGCTCTCCTCACCCCGACACCCCGCAGCACGAGTAAAGTTCCTTAATGATGAAGCTGTGGAAAGAAGTCAGGAGTGTCAAACCAGTGGAGTTCCCTGACATGAAAGGAAACACTAAAGCAAACACTTCTTCCCACTTGTTGTACATTTTCTTTAAATACACTCACTTTTCCACTTAATTTATTTTAAAGATGTTGCTATCACTACTTTAAAGAGGAAACTGGCAACAGTTGCCATATAGACAAGATCATCATTTAAATAAGAACAGTGAAAATAAAACACTGCTCCTGTGATTAAGCCAAATACTATTGCCTGCCCAGGAACCTGAGGCTTGCTTTCTCTTTATGAAAAGAAGAAAATTAGGGGACTTCCCTGGTGGCTCAGTGGATAAGACTCTGCACTCCCAGTGCAGGGTCCCGGGTTCGATCCCTGGTCAGGGAGCTTATATCCCACGTGCATGCCGCAACTAAGGAGCCCACGTGCTGCAACTAAGACCCGGTGTAACCAAATAAATAAATAAATGAATATTTTTTTAAAAAAGAAGAAAATTAGCAACTGTTAAAGAGGTGTTAAAGATATATTCGCATCAAACTGAGACTTTCTCCATGAAGGAATCAGAAACGTTGAAAGACAAGTGGAAAAGGATAACTTTTTCACTGTGTGATTATAGGTCATTTAGTGCTGAATCCTAGTACTATTTATTTTATTTATTTATTTATTTATTTATTTATTTTTGCGGTACGCGGGCCTCTCACTGTTGTGGCCTCTCCCGTTGCGGAGCACAGGCTCTGGACGTGCAGGCCCAGTGGCCATGGCTCACGGGCCCAGCCGCTCCGCTTCATGTGGTATCTTCCCGGACCGGGGCACGAACCCGTGTCCCCTGCATCGGCAGACGGACTCTCAAGCACTGCGCCACCAGGGAAGCCCTCTAGTACTATTTAAATCAGTATTTCTCCCAATTTTAACGTGCATAGGAATCATATGGGGATCTTGTTAAAAATGCAGAATTGGATTCAGTAGGTCTGGGGTGGGACCCAAGGAGTTGCATTTCTAACACAATCTCAGTGATGCTGGTGCTGCCGGTTGTTGGATCACTTGGTGAGTAGCAAGGATCCAAAGTACCAGTGATGGTATGTGTCCCACATTCTGGGATATGCCAACTCTTATTTTACAGATGAGAAAAGTGAGGACTTGGGGGTTGTAAATAACCTACAGTTATTTAGGTTCTCTTCCAAAAGGTCTGTATGGTCACTGCCTTGCTGCTAGGGCCCTCAGAAACCGTTTTTCAAGGGGCTATGACATGAAAGTCAAGGTTCAGACTGCTGTGTTCTACAGGTTATTCTGTGGTAACAGACGCACCCAAACTCTCGGTAGCTTAAAATAATAATACTTATTGTTCACATGATGTCTCCACCGTGGATGACTCTGGGTTCTGCTCCATGTGAATCACTTTATACCATGTTATGATGCCCCATCTCAACCTGATACTTCAGAGTTGACCTTGGCCGGCAGGACCAAAGCTGGAGGACCTTGTACCATCAACTAAATGCTCTGGCTTGGAAGTCATGCATGTCACTATCGCCCACAACCCATTGGCCAGAACATGGCACCACTCAACGGTAGTTACAGGCAGGGAGTGGAGAAGAAGGATACTTCCATCTTCCTGGAATAAGAGTAGAATCAGTTACAGTGAACACTAAAAATCTCTACCAAATAAACAGTTTTTCTGTCACTAACAATCCTTGATTCTGTTATCACAGTCTTTTCTCTCTTCTCAGGATCTCCCATATCCAATGTTCCCAGGCCATGGGGCCACTGTTAGCCCACGTCCCCCCGCCCCCTAGTCCTTCCTTCTGTATCATACAGAAGGAAAAGGCAGTATAATGGCAGAGGGAATGCAGGATGCCAGGAGACTTTGGTGATAGCAGGGGCATCAAAAGAGGCCAAGTCAGGGAAAGTGACCATGGTGACTGGGAGTGTTCCCAGGCCATGGGGCCACTGTTAGCCCACGTCCCCCTGCCCCCTAGTCCTTCTGTATCATACAGAAGGAAAAGGCAGTATAATGGCAGAGGGAATGCAGGATGCCAGGAGACTTTGGTGATAGCAGGGGCATCAAAAGAGGCCAAGTCAGGGAAAGTGACCATGGTGACTGGGAGAGAGAGAGGAGTAGAGAAAAAGGGGAGCAATGGAAAGGAGATGAAACAACCATTTCTTTAGGGCCTACTAAATGTTAGGCCCTGTATTAGGATATTTATATGATTTTGTCCTCATAACATTCAGGTTGTTATTGGCCTGTTTGACACTCAAAGAAACAGAGGCTCAGAGGGCTTATATAACTTGTCATGGTCAACACAGAGTGTAAACTAGGATCGATGCCAGACTGTAAGCCTAGAATCTCCCAGGAAGTCTAAGAAAGTCACTCTCACAGAGCAAGGCCGGACTGGTCCTGAAGAATGGACTCTACCTGTTCACACTGACATTGGAATTCCTTGGTTGTAGTGGACACGTGCACACAAACAGCCGAGACATCCTGATTCCATAGTGGCTACTGTGTGCGGTTATATAGCACGCCTGGGAGACCAAGCTTCTGAAGCCCTTGAGGGGAGGATGTAATAGTTAAGGTCAGTGTGGGTGTTGGGAGGTCTTGCTCTGGAGCCTGAGAGTGATGGGGCCTAGAATTGTCCCATGTACTGTTCAAATCAAGGTAGGAAGGAGCAGAGGCTCTGGAGTCAGACAGACCTAGGTTTGTGTCCAAACTCAACCGCTTATTAGTGATGTGGTATTTGGCAAACCATTCAAGTTCTCTGAGACTTGGTATTCCAACCTGTAAAAGGGGATAAGAATGCCTAACTGCAGAGTTGTGGTGAAAACTGGAAATAGCATATAGTGCCCACCACATGTAGTTGCTCAATGTAAATGTCTAGTCTTAGTGTTATTAGCGATGAGAAGATCCCTCTACCTACCTGAGTGAGTTCAGCCATGGCAGGTTCCGGTTCTGAGCCTCCATTTGTTCTTCAGAAACATGAGGGAATGGGAGCATAGTTCCCCTAAGAGCTCTTCCAGAGACTCAAGTCAATGCACCAGGAGTCATGGGGTTCTCCTGGTGACAGCTGGGGAGCGGGCCCACTGAGCAGCCGTACCCAGTGCAGCACTGAGAAGGGGAACAGCTTATGCTGAATGAAGAGTCCCTGGGCCCACCGGCAGGGTTCCCAAACCCCAGACAGTAGCAGACTTCATTTTGTTGCCATTGCCACCAACCAATGACCCAGTAAGACAATAGGTAATGTAGGGATGATTGTGGGTCCAGGGGTGGTCTTTTTAGCCACCCTTGCGCATAGCAAGGACCACGTTGCTAACAGAAGCAGTGCCTGCCAAGGCAGCAGCTCCAGCAGCAGCTCTGAATACAGAACAAAAATGTCAATAAGCACCAGAGAGAATTGGAGGGAGAGGAATGGCGCTCACACTAATGGGATTGTTAGCTTACTCCAGTCTCAACAGGTCATGCTATTGCCACCAAGTGGAGAATGGATTATACTGGTAGTGTATAATCAATTATGTCCACAGCAGATTCCCTTCGTGAGATGGGCAGGCAAATCACTACCCTCTGAGTAAGCATCCATCATGTAAAACAGTGACTATTTTATTGTCAGCCTTTTAAAGATATGTATTCACCTGCTGTGTATAAGCTTTCTCCTGTTTAATTCAATGACTTTTAGAAAATGAGAATATTTCCTTCCATTGACTCATTTCTTAAAGCTCTTAAGAAGACCAAAGACTCTATAAAGCATTCCAATACATTAGATGAAGGTGATAAGACAATTTAGAAATGGGAATGAAGCTCCAGTTTCTGTCTATTCCCAGTCCCAGCTGGGGAAAGCTTAAATCTTCAACCACAGATGTCTGTTTCCAGAATCCCAGGGAGGGAGAGTTCACTGGCTCCCGCCTCCCCCTCCCTCTACAAAATGTGATTGTGTTTAATTATCCTTTTGCAATAAGGTTTTTGTCTCATTGTCCATGTCAGGTACCAGGAAGGCCTTTAAGATGATTCAAGGCGAGAACCAGTATGTCCTGCTTGGAGGATTCAGCCATCCCAGGCCCTGCAGCCCTCTGTCTTCAGATTGGCCAGTCACTCTGGCACTGGCGGTTGGGTCTGTGTGCAGCTTGGTCTGGTTTGGAGCAACTACCAGTGAACTTCCAGATCTTGAAACATGACTCGGCCTGTTGGATCTAGTCCTGAACCAGACACCAGCTCGCTGCTTTCTAGGTTCTGACCCTATAGGCCCCACTTTTAATTGTCTAGCCAAGCCCTGTGTTATTGCAGAGGATATACACTGAATTGTTTTCTTAATTTGATCTCTGTTTATATATCCGCGTTCAGTAGAGGCTTGGGTATCTGTTAAAATGGTGACCAAACAGGAGGCACTGATCTAATGTATAAAAACACTGTTGTGAGAAATAAGGACGGCTCCCTTTATTCTTACCCTGTCCTGATGAGTAACTGCATAGGTTTGCTTCATTCATGAGGTCTGCTTCCCGTCCTGAGCTTTTCTTTCTGTTCTCTGGGCTCTCCATCTTCTGATGTGGAGATATGGTGAAGCAGATGATGACGGCTGTGCAGTAACACTGCTGATGCCTTCCCACCTGCTCCCTGCACCTCAAGCCCCCTACCCTGGCTGACTCAGCTGCTGCTCTTCTCACTATGGTTAGTCTAGGAGACATTTGTACCAATTAGCATATCATCAGAAGAAATACTTTAAGCTATAATGGGAAATGAGGCAAACTTAATCCCATCTCACAATAGCTTAAAGGCTTTGTTTCGTCCAGAATAGATGCTGACAATGGTTGGTTTAAAAAGCAAGTGCCCATCTCCTTTGAATTCTCTAAGTGGCTTTAACATCACTGGTTCTTTACTAAATGAACTCTGCATAAACCTTGTGCCATCTCACGCATGCCAATGCTTTTGGCTGGTTAGGAATCTTCGTAAAACAAGAGAAAAAGTGTCAATGTGAAGGAGAGCAAGAGAATGTTTACCCTATTCAGGAAGGTGACGTGACCTCTGGCTTTGAGGAAGCTCTGGGTCTAGCCAAGAGAATAGCATGAAATCTTTCAAGAATTAGGCTTTCTTCCATGTCAGGTAAGTGAATTACAACATAAAGAAATCTCCAGCTGTACATGTTGTGTTTATGTGGCGGGGGGCATAAAGTAACCTTAGTGATGTGAGATGTGGGAATGATTGCTATGCCCTGACGCCTCCCGTGATGAGACTTAGGTGGGTTTAGGAGAGATGTTGGAGGAACTATTTATTTTAACTAAATGGAGAAGTTGCAAGTAAAAAAGCATCTTTTTTTGCGGGGAGGGGGGAGCGGTGATTTCAGCCTGATCAAGAAGGCCAGATGTTTAAAAATTAAAATTATAATGGCTAACATTTATTGAGTGCTGACTAGATAGGGTTCAAGGAGGTCATAGATATCAGTCATTTGTTGACTAAATCAAATAAACTCTGAATAACCAAATTAGTGGTAGAATCTGATGTGTAAGTTTTCAAGGAGAACTTCAGAATAGCTGCCCTGAGGAGAATTTATTAAACGAACATCAAATAAATATTTCCCAAGAGCTGACTATGTGCATGGTGACCAAGCTGGGCCTTTGTGATAAAGGAAAAGAGGAAAAACAGAACTGCCTAAAACTGAGTTGCTGAGTAGAACTGAGAGATTTTTTTTGGATGTAGACCCTGCTTAAAACTGAGTTGCTGAGTAGAACTGTAGGGATTTTTTTTGGATGGTGTATGTGTAATGAATACTAGGTAGAGGTGAAGGGGGAGTTGGCGTCCAGCAGTTCGGCTAGCTTGCTGTGATCTGACATTGAGTGGGCAATAAGGAGAATGTGGCTGTGACGTGGCCTTTTCAGTCTTCCCTGTGAATGACTTTCTAAATGAAAAGTTAGGGACTTCAGGCACAGCTGGGTCCAGGTGCTGAAAGAACATTACAAGGTGTCTGTCATCATCTCTCAGTTCTGTTTGTATCTGAGTTAGCTTCATCCTCAGCCAAACTCTCTCCTCAAGGGTGGCAAATGGCCACCAGTGGCCCCAGACTCACTTTTTTTTTTTTTTAAGTCTTTACTCAATGTGTTACAATATTGCTTCTGTTTTATGTTTTGTTTTTTTGGCCACAAGGCATGTGGGATCTTAGCTCCCCGACAAGGGATCGAATCCACACCCCCTGCATTGGAAGCGTGGAGTTTTAACCACTGGACTGCCAGGGAAGTCCCCCTGGACTCACTTTTTTACCAGGTTAACGACCCCAGTAGAAGGAGAGTATCTCTTTTCTAATAGTTCCTGCACAAGTCCCAGGGCTGACTCTCACTGGACTGACTGAGGTCATTTACTCATTTATTAATTAATTACTAAGTTCAGGGAAATGGAATGTGATAATTGACTGGTCTGTGCCCTGTGCTCACCATAGTTCGGGGAGGTGAGGTTAGTGCCACATAAGCCACATGGACTGGGAGTGGGGATAAGACACTGTTATTAGGAGAAAAATAGATTCTAGGCAGGTGAAAACAGTGGAGCATTTCCCAAAATTTATTGCTCAAAGAATCCTTTTTTCTTGAAGTTACTATTCAGTAGGACATACTTGCGGAAATGCAGTCTTCAGTGATCAGATCCCTAAATATGTCTCATAATATTCATGGTCTTGTGCCTAGAAATTTTTATCTGACCCCATTAACGTTGTTTTTAAATAAAGATGAAAAATGCACTGCCTAATTTTTTATACCCGTAAGAACTGCCATATTGACAATGATAATAGTGATTAAATTTGTTCTTAAAAATACCTCTTTGCATCTGTTCAGTGCTGTACACCTTATCAAGTTTTTCCCCCAACATACTATCTCATTAGCTCTGAGATGCTATCAACAGTAGTTAATTACTCAATGACCTCAGCTACCAGACATCAGTCTTCTTGTCATTAATTGCCAAAATATCATACCTGATTCCCAGCTCCCTTTAGCTCCACCTGTCACCTTGCTGGACTCAAAAACTCTTAATGAAGATGTTAAATGTACTGATTAACTTTGCCTTGGTGAAAATATCTTTTATTTTAGTGCCATAAGAAACTAGCAGAGGAAAGGACTGCTTGAAGGAAGAAGACTGGCAAATTGCCTCCAGCTGTCAATCTGAACAGTGACAGAAGGCAATGGTCCAGGCTCCAAATTATTTATGTTCAAAAGCGTTGGAGTTGGGATGGCTTAGTTGGAGCTGCCACTGAGCACTGGGTACTTCATTTTTACCCAAGAATGTATAAATGTATGCATGTATGTATCAGTGAGGATGCATTTGATTGCAAGTAAAGGAAAGCCCAACTCAAACTGACTTGAAAATAAAGGAAATTTATGGCTCTTATAACTCTTATGTCCGCCTTAGATCCTTTTTAGGACAAGGATGGATAGACAGATAGCTCGATTGATCTATCATATTATATGTATGGCTCAAGAGTTCAAGATTTGTTTGATTCGGTGGCATAACACAGTCTTAACACAGAAAGGGCTTCTTTTCATGGTGTCGAAATGGCTGCAATGGCTCTAGGCTCCACCTCTGCATCATATGCTCTCCAGAAGGAGAGAACAAGCCTTTCTTTCCTATGAGCCCTTTCATATGACCCCTTCTGATCAAAAGCTTTAACCAGATGTTTGGATTATGCCAATTAATATTCTACCCCTGAAGCCAGACTTGAAATTATTTTCCCCTCAGTTATATGGGGGAATTGGGTGGTTACCAAGGAAGGAGAGCTGGATATGGGGGAGGCAACTTCAACAAAGCCCATTAGAGTAGGAATATATTATTGTATTCCCTGTCACTTCCTCTCTACCTCTCTCTCCTTTGAAATACTATCTATTTATCCTCATTCTACAAAGGATTTCAGTCAGATGTGGATCGTCTATAGGAGGAGTTTGGGGATAACAGAAAGAGCACTGGATTTGGAATTCAGTAGTGCCATACACTATCTCTATGACCTTGGGCAAGTCCCCATATCTAATATCTAAAATTCAACCTCTCTCATTGGATAAGTGAGAATAATATTTACCCTATTCACCTCACAAGGTTGTTGTGATCAAAGAAAAGATCACGAATTTAGTAGCATTTTCTAATTTACAATTCAATTGTAAATTATTACTGTTTTTCTCATGGGTGGCATCATATAATGAGGAATAGAGATTTCAGAGCAGTCACTCAGAGAAGCAGATTTGCTTCGGAAAATGTTCTATCCCAAACCTCCAGTTGCAGAAAAAAGCAGCAGCAGTGGCTTTTAGATACATGGTGCTGAGCACAGAAAACAATGACTTTGGAATAGCTGGAGAAAGACCAGATGGATGCCTCTATGATCAAAGGAGTTATTTTTAGAAACATGTTCAGTATCCTAGGACAGCGTCATGGGGGGAGAAATTATGCTCTGCAGTATAAAGTACTGTACTAGTATTCCCCTTGGAATATCCAGAGGTAAAAAAACATGGGTTTTGGAGCAGACAGACACCAAATTATCATGTAACCTTGAGCCAATCATTAACCTTTTTGATCTTCAGCATTCTCGTATGACAAAGGAGATAATAACTCTGACCTTATAGTATCTGGGGGATGGTTATACAAGTTGGTGACATACAGTGCCAAATAGTGCCTGGCACATAGAAGCTGCTTACTAAATAATAACACCTCTGGCTGCCTGCAGTAATCAGTAAATGTGTAAGTGTATAATAACAGGAGGACCTTATCTCTGAAGCTTTCTTCCTAAGCCTCAAAAGTCCATAAACATTTTGAATAGAATTCTTTATATTCTTACTCCTAGGAAAAATGACTTAGAGATGATGCTAAGATATTTAAAGCCAGACAGTGATTTCTGAACTGCTTAAAGTGTCTTAGCATGGTTGGCTCTGTGTTTCCAGGTCAGTTTCTATTACCAGAGTGATTTGGATATAAAGTACAAACAGGTAGCCATCCATTTAGTTATCAATATGTCAATTTATAGACTTAATTATCACCTTTTGAAAAGTTTATAGGTTTTCTTTTTTTTTAATTTTAATTAATTTATTTATTTAACATCTTTATTGGAATATAATTGCTTTACAATGGTGTGTTAGTTTCTGCTGTGTAACAAAGTGAATCAGCTATATGTATACATATATCCCCATATCACCTCCTTCTTGCATCTCCCACCCATCCTACCTATCCCACCCCTGTAGGTAGTCCCAAAGCACCAAGCTGATCTCCCTGTGCTATGAGGCTGCTTCCCACTAGCTATCTATTTTACATTTGGTAGTGTATATATGTCAATGCCACTCTCTCCCTTCGTCCCAGCTTCCCCTTCACCCTCCCTGTGTCCTCAAGTCCATTCTCTACATATGTGTCTTTATTCCTATCCTGCACCTAGGTTC
>NW_020185321.1:8674950-8681681 GCF_003031525.2 Neophocaena asiaeorientalis asiaeorientalis
CTATGTATAGTATCATGTCATCTGCAAACAGTGACAGTTTTACTTCTTTTTTTCCAATTTGGATTCCTTTTATTTCTTTTTCTTCTTTGATTGCTGTGGCTAAAACTTCCAAAACTATGTTGATTAATAGTGTTGAGAGTGGGCAACCTTGTTTTGTTCCTGATCTTAGAGGAAATGCTTTTAATTTTTCACCATTGAGAATGATGTTGGCTGTGGGTTTGTCATATATGACCTTTATTATGTTGAGGTAGTTTCCCTATATGCCTACTTTCTGGAGAGTTTTTATCATAAATGGGTGTTGAATTTTGTCAAAAGGTTTTTCTGCATCTATTGAGATGATCATATGGTTTTTCTCCTTCAATTTGTTAATATGGTGTATCACATTGATTGATTTCCGTATATTGAAGAATCCTTGCATTCCTGGGATAACCCCCACTTGATCATGGTGTATGATCCTTTTAATGTGCTGTTGGATTCTGTCTGCTAGTATTTTGTTGAGGATTTTTGCATCTATGTTCATCAGTGATATTGGCCTGTAGTTTTCTCCTTTTGTGACATCTGTGTCTGGTTTCAGTACCAGGGAGATGGTGGCCTCGTAGAATGAGTTTGGGAGTGTTCCTCCCTTTGCTATATTTTGGAAGAGTTTGCAAAGGATAGGTGTTAGCTCTTCTCTAATTGTTTGGTAGAATTCGCCTGTGAAGCCATCTGGTCCTGGGCTTTTGTTTGTTGGAAGATTTTTAATCACAGTTTCAATTTCAGTGCTTGTGATTGTTCTGTTTGTATTTTCTACTTCTTCCTGGTTCATTCTCAGAAGTTGTGCTTTTCTAAGAATTTGTCCATTTCTTCCAGGTTGTCCATTTTTTTGGCATATAGTTGCTTGTAGTAATCTGTCATCATCCTTTGTATTTCTGCAGTGTCAGTTGTTACTTCTCCTTTTTCATTTCTAATTCTGTTGACTAGAATCTTCTCCCTTTTTTTCTTGATGTGCCTGGCTAATGGTTTACCAGTTTTGTTTACCTTCTCAAAGAATGAGCTTTTAGTTTTATTGATCTTTGGTATTGTTTTCTTCATTTCTTTTTCATTTATTTCTGATCTGATCTTTATGATTTTTTTCCTTCTGCTGACTTTGGGGGGTTTTTGTTCTTCTTTCTCTATTTGCTTTAGGTGTAAGGTTAGGTTGTTTATTTGAGATTTTTCTTGTTTCTTGAGATAGGATTGTATTGCTATAAACTTCCCTCTTAGAACAGCTTTGCTGCATCCCATAGATTTTGCATCATCGTGTTTTCATTGTCATTTGTTTTTAGGTATTTTTTGATTTCTTCAGTGATTTCTTGGTTACTTAATAGATTGTTTAGCCTCCATGTGTTTGTATTTTTTACAGTCTTTTTCCTGTAAATGATATCTAGTCTCATAGTATTGTGGTCGGAAAAGATACTTGATATGATTTCAATTTTCTTAAATTTATCAAGGCTTGGTTTATCCTGGAGAATGTTCCATGAGCAATTGAGAAGAAAGTGTATTCTGTTGTTTTTGGATGGAATGTCCTATAAATATCAATTAAGTCCATCCTGTTTAATGCGCCCTTTAAAGCTTATGTTTCCTTATTTATTTTCATTTTGGATGATCTGTCCATTGGGGGAAGTGGGGTGTTAAAGTCTCCTAATATGATTGTGTTACTGTTGATTTCCCCTTTTATGGCTGTTAGCATTTGCCTTATGTATTGAGTTGCTCCTATGTTGGGTGCATATATATTTACCATTGCTCTATCTTCTTTTTGGATTGATCCCTTGATCATTATGTAGTGTCCTTTTTTTTTTTTTTTTTTTGCGGTATATGGGCCTCTCACTGTTGTGGCCTCTCCCACTGCGGAGCACAAGCTCCGGATGCGCAGGCTCAGCGACCTTGGCTCACGGGCCCAGCGGCTCCACGGCATGTGGGATTCTCCCGGACCGGGGCACGAACCCATGTCCCCTGCATCGGCAGGCAGACCCTCAACCACTGCACCACCAGCAAAGCCCTGTAGTGTCCTTCTTTGTCTCTTGTAATAGTCTTTATTTTAAAGTCTATTTTGTCTTATATGAGAATTGCTACTTCTGCTTTCTTTTGACTTCCATTTGCATGGAATATCTTTTTCCATCCCCTCACTTTCAGTCTGTATGTGTTCCTGGGTCTGAAGTGGATCTCTTGTAGACAGCATATATACGGATCTTGTTTTTGTATCCATTCAGCCAGTCTATGTCTTTTGGTTGGGGCATTTAATCTTTGTACATTTAAGGTAATTATTGATATGTATGCTCCTATTACCATTTTCTTAATAGTTTTGGGTTTGTTTTTGTAGGTCTTTTCTTTGTGTTTCCTACCTAGAGAAGTTCCTTTAGCCTTTGTTTTAAAGCTGTTTTGGTGGTGCTGAATTCTCTTAACTTTTGCTTCTCTGTAAAGGTTTTAATCTCTCTATCGAATCTGAATGAGATCCTTGCTGGGTCGAGTAATCTTGCTCGTAGGTTTTTCCCTTTCATCAATTTAAATATGTCCTGCCACTCCCTTCTGGCTGTCAGAGTTTCTGCTGAAAGATCAGCTGTTAACCTTATGGGATTCCCTTGTGTGTTATTTGTTGCTTTCACCTCGCTGCTTTTAATATTTTTTCTTTGTATTTAATATTTGATAGTTTGATTAATATGTGTCTCAGAGTGCTTCTCTTTGGGTTTATCCTGTATGGGACTCTTTGTGCTTCCTGGACTTGATTGCCTATTTCATTTCCCATGTTAGGGAACTTTTCGACTATAATATCTTCAAATATTTTCTCAAACCCTTTCTTTTCCTCTTCTTCTTCTGGAACCCTTATATTTTGAATGTTGGTGCGTTTAATGTTGTCCCAGTCGTCTCTGAGACTGTCCCCAATTCTTTTCATTCTTTTTTCTTTATTCTGCTCCCTGGCAGTTATTTCCACCATTCTGTCTTCCAGCTCACTCATCCATTCTTCTGCCTCAGTTATTCTGCTATTGATTCCTTCTAGAGAATTTTTAATTTCATTTATTGTGTTGTTCATCCTTGTTTGTTTACTCTTTAATTCTTCTCTGTCTTTGTTAAACGTTTCTTGTGTTTTCTCCATTCTATTTCCAAGATTTTGGATCATCTTTACTATCATTACTCTGAATTCTTTTTCAGGTAGGTTGCCTATTCTGCCTTCATTTATTTGGTCTTGTAGATTTTTACCTTGCTCCTTCATCTGTAACATATTTTTTTGTCATTTCATTTTTTTTTTTCTTAATGGGTGGGGCTGTAGTCCTGTCTTACTGGTTGTTTGGCCTCAGGCATCCAGCACTGGAGTTTGCAGGCAGTTGGATAGAGCCGGGTCTTGGTGCTGAGATGAGGACCTCTGGGAGGCTTCACTCCGATTAATATTCCCTGGGGTCTGAGGTTCTCTGTTAGTCCAGTGGTTTGGATTTGGAGCTCCCACCACAGGAGCTCGGGCCCGACCTCCGGCGTGGGAACCAAGATCCCTCAAGCTGCGTGGCATGGCAAAAAAAATAAAAGAGAAAAGAAGAAAGAAAATGAGAAGCAGTACAATATCAAAGAATAGAAAAGAAAAGAAAATTAGAAAGATTAAAAAATATATTAGGGGCTTCCCTGGTGGCGCAGTGGTTGAGAGTCCACCTGCCGATGCAGGGGACACGGGTTAGTGCCCTGGTCCACGAAGATCCCACATGCGGAGCGGCTAGACCCATGAGCCACGGCCGCTGAGGCTGCGAGTCATATATATATTAGGAAAAATAAAAATATAATTGAAGCAAAGGGTCACTGGGGGTTCCTCCTGTCCCCTTAGGGGTCCATGGTCCCCCACCAGTGCCTGGTAGGTGCCCTTGTTGTGCAGAGATGCGAATTCCACATCCTCCTAGTCCGCCATCTTGACTCCGCCCCTCTAGTGTCCTTTTAATGACACTGTAAAACATCTTTTGAATGGAATAGTTGAATTTACCAAAAAATTTAGATTGGGTTATAATTGGGATATAACATAGGTATAAAAATTTGCACAAATCATAAGTGTATAGCTTAACAATTTATCATAAAGAAAACACTCCTATGCTCATCTTTCAAGACATGAAATAGACTTTATGAATATCTCCCTTTTGCTCCCTTTCTTTAATAACCCTTCTTTCTTCCTTAGAGTTAACAACTGTCTTAGTTATCTATTTCTCTATAACAAATTATCACAAACTTAGTGACTTAAAACAACAAACATTTATTATTTCATAGTTTCTGAGTGTCAGGCATCCAGGGGCAGCTTAGCTGGTGATTTGAGCTCAGGCTCTCATTAGGCTGCGGTCAAGATTTAGTAAAGGCCTGTAGTCATCTGAAGATTTTACCAAGACCGGAGGATTTGCTTCCAGAAGGCTCACCCGTATGACTATTGACTGGAGTCCTCAGTTCCTCACTGGCTGTTGTATGAGGCCTCAGTCCCTCATTGCGTGGGCCTCTCCCTAGGGCTGCTCAGAATGTGTTAGCTAACTTCCCCGCAGTTGGGGTGGGGGTGGGGTGGAGGGAAGAAGGACAGGGGAGAGGGGGAGGAGGAGCTATGGTGACTTTTCTGACCTAGTTTTTGAAGTTACACATTGTCATTTTTTACTTTATTCTATTTGTTAGAAGCTAGTCTCTAAGTCCAGCCCACACTCAAGGGGAAGAGAATTAGACTCCACTTCTTAAAGGGAGGAATATAAAATAATTTTATAAAATCACTAAAACTACGTTTACTTCCAATATCTTTTCATTTTTCTTTTTTGTGAACTTCATAGAAATAGTATCATACAATATATATTCTGTATCAGGCTTCTTTCATTCAGAATTATGTTTATGGAATTCATTTTTGAGCATAGCAGTCTTCTGTTCATTTTACTTTCTGGATGGTATTCCATTACACAAATATATCACAGTTGATTTATTCATGGACATGGGTTGATCCTAGTTTGGAGCTATTACAAATAATAGTGCATGAATGTTCTTGGACATAACTTTTGGTGCACATACATATGCATTTCTGATAGTTATGTATTTTAGAGTGAATTACTGGGTCCGTAGATTATGCAGTGTTATGTATTAAGCGTTAGTAAATGATGCCAGAGCTTTTTCCAAAGTGGGTGTATTGATTTACATTTCCACCAGCAGTGTATGAGAGTTTCGGTTACTCCACATTTTTGTTAGCACTAGGTATGATCAGTCTTTTTAATTTTAGTCATTCTAGTAAATGTATGGCAGCATCTCATTTTAGTTTTAATTTGTATTTTCCTCATGATTAATGAGATTGAGCTTTTCATTTCATTGACAATTCGGATAACTTCTTAAATTGTTTCTTCAACTCTCTTGCCCACTTTTCTACTGAGTTGTTTATCTTTATTTTATTGATTTATGGGAATTCTTTATAAATTTTCATTGCATGAATTACAAATATCTTTTCCCACTCTGCGGCTTGCTTTTTTCATTCTCTTAATGGCATCTTTCTTTTTTTTTTTTTTTTTTTTTTTTTGCGGTGTGCGGGCCTCTCACTGTTGTGGCCTCTCCCGTTGTCCGGACACGCAGGCTCAGCAGCCATGGCTCACGGGGCCTAGCTGCTCCACGGCATGTGGGACCTTCCCAGACCGGGGCATGAACCTGTGTCCCCTGCATCGGCAGGCGGACTCTCAACCACTGCGCCACCAGGGAAGCCCATGGCATCTTTTGACGAATAGAAGTTTTTGACTTTAATGCAAGTTTTCAATCATTTCCTTTGTTATTAGTGCTTTTTTTGTGCCTGTCTATCTTTCTCTATGCCTAATATAAAAATATTAGTCTATATTATTTTCATTAAATTTTAATGTTTTACCTGCTTCAGATAGATCCTCAATCAATTTGGCATTGATTTCTGTGTAAGGTGAAGTAGAGGTCATTTCATTTTTTAAAACAGTCACATAAATAATTGACTCAGCATTGAAAAGATTGTCCTTTCTCACTACTCTGCATTGCCACCTGTGTTATACTTCAGGTGTCCATGTGTGTAGGTCTGTTTCTGGACTGTTATATTTCACTGATCTGTTTATCCCCACATCAACACTACACTCTATTAAAAACATATCTTCATATGTCTTGAATTTATTTACTTCCTTTTTTAATTATTTAATATTTTTGCCCATTCTTGACACTTTGCACTTCTTAATTAATTTTGGAATCAACTTGCTTAAATGTCTCTTAAATATTGAGATCAATTGATCTGTTAAATATTGAGATCAGTTTTGGGGAGGATCAGTTGATTTACAACATGGAGTATTCTAATCCACAACACGCTAGAACCTTCCATTTATTTAGATATTCTTTTATTTATCTCGGTAATTTTTTAGAGTTTTTGATAGAGGTCTTATGTATCTTTTATTAAATTTATTCCTAAGCAATTGAGATATTTTCTACTATTTTTGCTTATATATAGAAATGCTACTGATATTTTTTTAATATTGACTTGGTATCCAGTAACTTTGCTAAATTAAATTATTAATTCTAAAAGTTTATCTTTAGTGCCTGTGGATTGTCTACAGTACCATGTCATTTACAAATAATGATAATTTTATTTATTTGTTTATTTATTCATTCATTCATTTATGCATTGCACTGGCTATGACTTCCAGTACAATGTTTAATAGGAGGGATGGTGGCAAACATTCTTGTTCTATTTCTTTTTTTTTTTTTTTTTTTTTTTTTTTTTTTTTTTT